>NC_082355.1:11507575-11810606 GCF_027477595.1 Haemorhous mexicanus | reverse complement strand
TTGCTTCAGGGTTCACTCACGAGGTCTTTCTTAAAAATCCCACTCTACAGTAATAAATGGGTGAAGAATTCTACCTGAATACCCTGAGGTATTGTATTCCTTTAACTGGAGGGTTTGAAACAGAAATAGGAATTATTTTTGCAATGCTCTGAGGCGAGTCCAGCCTGCAGAAAGTGTAATTTGATCATACACTACACAGTTTTTCTCTCTCTCTGCAGTGTCCTTGTTGCCTGAATCACTTGCCCAGCTGTACTCCACTCACATGATCTTCTTGCTGGAACTTGGGAGGTGATGTACCAGGAAGGCAAACGTAGATTTTGGTAATGGTCTTTAAATTGCAGATAGTTTGTATTAGCTGCCTGCTTTAGGATTCCACTGGGTAAATAATAATTCTTTTTCTCATTAAGAGGAGGAAGAGGGGAAAAAAAAAAGAAAATACCAAAATGGTATTATCAGGATTAAAAAAAAAAAAAAAAAAAGCAGCTAACAAAATACAAAGGAAGGCTGAATAGTCAAGGGATAAGAGATAAGTCACATTAATGAGGAAGGTGAACCTGATTGATTTAGAGCCATTATTTAGAGCTGGGGAGGAAGGGAAATTAGAAATAGACCCTCTTTTATATCATTGCATAATACCCTCACTGAACAAAGCAATGTGCTGGAAGTTACTTAGGAAATCCAAGAACTTGAGGCACTTGAAGCTCTTAAAGCCTAGTAAAGGCATTTCAGAGCATGCTATCTTCCTGTTAAGGCAGAACCTGTCTTTTGTTATGCACTACTTTGGACTTGAGATTAAGATTCGACCCTAGGTCCCAAATACTAACAGAACATGGAAAAAAATAGAGAACTGAGGGAGTAACTATCTGCAAAATTCACTGGAGCTCCAGAACTCTAATAAATTGTGTCTGGACAGGATGTACTTTCTGTCGCAGGAAAAATGGGATATTTTTAAGTGTAAATCCATATTAATGGAGATACCATCATCTGGTTGTCTATTAATCTGTTGAAATCAGTAGGACCTAGATAACAGACTGGGTGTTGGTGCCTATGTGTTGCCTTCAGTCACCAGCAAGTCCGTAGCAGAGAATGTAATTGAGATCAGGCTCCTCAAGGAATAAACTGACATCCTGTCTGCCAGCCCCTTCCTCTGAATTTAAACAGTGACACTGGAAGGAAGCAGCACGAAGGAGATGCTACACACAGTTAGTGACAACAGAGACAACCTCTAAATATTCAGCCGTGGTGGTTTATTTATTTTAGAGCCTGTTACTTGCTTCAGTGGGGTTGCCAGTCCCTGGGACTCTTGTTGGCCTTGCACATGTGGCAGCAAGGGTGAGAAACCTGCTTATGCTCTAGAAAATTAAATCCTTACTTAGCACAATTGAGAACCAAATGAAAAGTGGAATGGTTGAATTTGATGAGCTCCAGTGAATATTTGATATCTTGGTAGAAAAATACAAATACAATACAAGAAGAAGAACCCTGC
The DNA here is from genome assembly GCF_027477595.1 of Haemorhous mexicanus. Lineage (NCBI taxonomy): Eukaryota > Metazoa > Chordata > Aves > Passeriformes > Fringillidae > Haemorhous > Haemorhous mexicanus. Next base: position 11,809,120 of record NC_082355.1, on the reverse strand, counting down.
AACCTTGACTTTAATAGAAAAAGATAAGAGGGAAAAATGAGCTGGGTCTAAAATTATTTTTCTAAGGGCAGGGGGAATAAATGGAAATTGTAGGGTGTTCCATAGCAATATCACATCCTTTGTGACAGTATTGTGCCCAAGGTTAACAGGCACATACCCTTCTTTAGATATGTGATCAGTGGGAAACACTGATAATGCTGATCTATCATATAAAGGGGGAAAATATTAAAATAAAGTTATTCAAATGAATGAAGAAAAATAAGTTTAAGAAAATCAGCCCAGAATAATATATTAATGTATCATTCTTTTTAATTTGTATTCTAGTACTGGTCTTAGAAAAGCACTCTGCCAGTTTGGGGTATTTAGTGCAATATTTAATTTAAAGCTGTGATTGAATTCTGGAAAATCTAACAATCATTTAGCTTCATTTATTAATATCTAAAGATGCAGTATTCATCATCAGTGATTTTGATTAATGTTCCCCTTCAGCAACGATACACAACAGTGAGGTGACCTTGATGAGGGAACATTCCATGCTATTAAATAATAGACATCCAAAAGATTATTTTGTATCCTGTGTCTGCCTGATTCATTCATTCCTTTGGCAAAAGTTGTTCTTGGTAGAATAAAGCCATGCATGCAATGAGACAATTCTTTACATTTTAATTCATTTTTTTTAACTTTTAAAGTGAAGTTTAGCTTCCTTTGGGGGCCATCATCACTAGATATTAAAGGTCACTTGCTGATGAATTGGGGTTTTTTCAGTGACTGGCTTATGCTTTGGAATTTTTCTTGTATTTTCTGGATCATTTTCATAATACATAACCATAAACTTAAAATTATTAATTAACTACTACATATTTATAAGACAAGTTGCATAAGTGCTCCTCTAGGATAATTTGGCTGTAATTATTCATTGAACTTAATGAAAAGACTTGGGGGAAAAATATTTTTACCTGCCACAGCATAGAAACTATCCAAAGGTAGGCAAAAGTTCAACAAGACTGAGAAACAAGAAATATACTTTTATGGATATGGATTTGTTTTAATAATACAGAACTTTAAGGAGGGGTAAATGATTAAGTATTATAAGAAGAAAATAATTTGTCTTGAAAATTTATACTTCATTGTTCTACAATTTCAATACAGGGTCAGTTCCAGTCATGAATACTATGGGACCAGTTAAGTTTAGTTATGATTGCAGTGACAGTCACATGGAACAGAGAAATCTTATTCTGGACACAAATACATTGGGCATAACTTTCTTCTTTGAGTGGACTCTTGTGCATCTGAGTCCATTGAAAGGCCTGCAATAACAATACCACATATGCATCACCCCCCTCCTTCTCATTGAATTACAAGGTCAATATAAAATAAATATGAGCTGGTTTTGCTTCTAAGCTCCTGAAAAGCACCTTTCACTAGCATGACTTGTCTGCAGCTAGCTGCACATCAGTCCTTGACTTTGCTGGTGACTCAGGAGATCGTGCACCGTGTGAGGGGAAGTGCCTTGGAAAGTGCACTAAGTGTATATTTGTGCTCAGACTCCTAAACACCTTTGAAATCCAGCCTCTGCTCCTTTGCAACAAAACTAACACTTGTAGAGGTTTGGTTTATGGCAATACTTGTGGGAAAGGCAAAGACTCTCTCCTCAGGAGTAGTTTGTATTTTCAGGAGGTCACATCTGCAGATGGTTGATTGTGCCCTCAGTGAAAGTGGGCTCAGGTGTGGGCACTTTGGTGAACCACCAGAGTCTATAAAATAGACACCGCAGCAAAAGGTTTGAAGATATGTGAAAAAATATTTCAAATACTCTATCAAATATCTCTTAATTCTGTTTTCTCTTCTTTTTGTAATCTACTGTGACTTCTTTTGCTCTTCTAACTTGATATGGAGGCATTCAGAGTATATCCAAATGCCCAGTGTCCCTCACCCTTGGGAGATGGAGGCTGTTCAGGTCAGGATGCTCTTTTATAGCAAGTCTTTGCTCAGGAAGAAATGTCCAGTTGGGTAATAATGGATAACAACTTCCTCTGAAATTATTTTAAATTCTTTTCTCTTTAAACTTGAGACTAAAAAGCTTAAGACCAAATCAGCAAAACTTTAGCATCAAGATAGTGAATCAAAGAATGCTTTGAAAGGAAAATCACATTGGAGAATTCCTTATCCCATGGTTGAAAACAGAATTGCCAAACATTTTTGCTAAAGAGAAGGGGAACAGAAAAATATCATAGAAACCAATGTAAATTAGACTTATGATGTTTCTTCAGGGATTTAACGGCACAGTTTGTGGTGACTGGGAGTGGGGCTGGCCCAGCCCCATCCCTAATGGGCTACAGCTGTGAGCAGCACTGACAGCAATGAGCCAGGGAGTGCCCAGGGGCACTGAGCACCCACCAAAGGAAACAAAGGGCACACAGGTGCAGTGCATCAGCAGGATGGGATAAAAGGTTGGGCTGAAGAACAAGAAAGGACAAACATTTGCAGTCTTCTGAACTGAACTGATGTTCCTCTGTGTGGAAGATGCTTGAAGCCTTCTGAAGTTGTATGGTGATACTCTAAGGAGTGTGGCCATCTCAACTACGATGCAATTCAACACAGTAAGCAAAATTTTACTTCTGACTTTTACAGGTGATTCATTTTCCATGCTTGGTTTGAAATAGCTTTTGTTCTGGCTGTAAGAATAGTGATTTCTAGTCTTATCAACCTTTGCAGGTTTGGTGAAATGTATTATATTGTAAATCCTTTTTCTTCTACTTAAAAAAAATTACAGAAAAAACCCCAAGTTTGCTGTAGATTTAAGAAATCCTTGAACTCTAATGTCTGTAAACAGTCTAGCACTGGGGCTGTGTCTGTTATGCTGACTACCCTGAAGCCACCCAAACTTATGAATGTTGAAGTCAATCTGTAATTTTACTGTCACTCTTAATGTAAACACCATGGGCGAGATTTCCTTTTAAACCAACACCCTTCCTGCTCCTGTTCCTATAATTGCACTCCCTTTTAAGTCTCTCTTATTTGAGTGTGACATGCTTAGAGTCCAGCCTTTTCCCTGCCACAAGCTCTGAAGTTGGGTGCTTGAAGGACGTGTATGAGCTTTTTCTCTATCCTAACTTAAATACTTGGAAAACTCAAACAATTTTCTGTACAGCACAAACCATATTTTTAAAGAAAATCTGACAAAAAGGCAAACTTAGAAAATATCTCTTCTGATGAGTAAGTAATTTTTGAATTTTGTAAATTATGTAGATTTGGAGACCATAGTTATTGAAAACTTGGTTCCCATATAATGCTAATCAAGGCTGTCTTCAAAATGTGTAGAACTCCCCCTGTTTTCCTTTTTGGCTGCTTTCTACCCATGGTTTTCCTATCACTCTTAATTTCTTTCTCTGGATCCATATGGTCCTTTCTGGACTCTGCAGTAAGATTTGTGTCTCCAAGTTGCACAGTGTCATGGAATTACACTTTCTAAAGCTTTGTGTTGCTGCCAGAGTTAAGTTTAGGATGAGGAAAATCCAAAATAATACAGGGTCAGCAAATTCCTACTGATCCATCACTGCTGTCTAAGGATAGTAGTGGCTGAGGCAGGTGCAACTCAGCTGGATCTGATCCCATTCATCTCTTTTGGATTTATAAAGAATTATGTTTTGCCATTAGAGCACCTAACATTCCTTTGGCAAAACTGTCTCAGTGTCTGAAGAAGTCTGTATTCATGTTTAAGAGTGAGATCAGCATTTTGCAACCCTATTCAAGTAGGCTTGGTCCAAGGTTGTAACAAAAGGGATTGCTGGGAAAGTTCAAGTTTTTGTGTGGTTTAAATACTGTTTATTTGTCTTTTCATTTTTTTTAATAATGGCATTCAATTGTTCATAAGAATTTATTGAAGTATTAATGGTTTCTTTTTTATTTTAGCTTAACTTGGCAATTGAATTTGTCAACATAGTTTTTAAAGGAAGAAAAAAAACTCTTAGGGTGTAAAAATATTTTTCAAGGGATTAATTGTTCTGGTAGACTTTCATGAAAACTGGTTTTTGAGTTCTCATCTAATTTGACTAATGAAACCATTCTACTGAATGCTGAGGTCATATGGGATTTTTTTTTTTTTAGGGAATGTGAAATCACTAAATATGAATATATGTTAATACCCTCTGTGAATATCCCTTTGGCTGAACAGGTTTGGAGGTTTTTTAGAAAGCCTGGCCTGCCACTGCCATTCCCATTTAATTTGCAATCTATGTCCCTTTGGCCATGTCCCTTCACTTCTACTTTAAGACAAACACTTTGTAGAATAATCAGACAATTATTTCTTGTAGATGTTTAGGATTAGTGAAATGGTTTGAAATAATTAGTTTGAAGGTTTCTGTGTATTTCTCATGTGCATGTCTGCTTATCTCATATAGGTGCTAAGTAGCTTTTACTCACATCTACAAGAATAAATGATGTTGTGAATGTTCACACAGGGACTGATGATGCATTTTACATCACTGCTTACTGTAAAAGAACAGCATGAAATGTTTAATGTCACAAAAGAAGGTCAAGTGAATGCCTTAATTAGATTTTTGCAGGAATTGGGTGATTTGGCTTGGAATCAGTGTCATTCAGTAATAATCAGAGAGTGTGGAAAAATTAAGTCACTCGGTAAGATGCGACTTGTCTTATAGTCAGCATGAGTAAGCATCCCTTTAGTAAAGGAATATTAGAGAAAATTTTCATTTGTTCCTGGTTTTCCAGATACTAAAAATGCATATTGCTATTTTTCATTGTCTTTCCTTGATCTTTGATCTGCTGCCACTCATTTCCTCAAATTTTTTTTCACACTTCCCAGAACTTTTTGCTATTTGATTTTCTAGCCAGATTTATGCCAGGTTTATGGAGGTTCTTATTTACAAGCACAGATGTTTCAACCCACCTCTAGAATGACAGTGTGACATGATTCCACCTGTTTGATGGAAAATCATGATATGTTTTTCTGACTTGTCCTCACACACAACTTTCTCCCCTTTAGACAAAAACTTACATGTTTTCCTTTTGCTGTCTCCTTTCTCAAAGACAGCAGCTCTTTGATTTGTATCCTGTGGATCACTGTTTTGCTCAGGCTTTATCGAGGCATTTGCATCTAGGCTGTTATGATTATCATGAACCAAAATCTGTTTGATAGGCTTTCTTATCTGTACCATCAGTAAGGCTTTTCCCCAATCTCTTCTTCTAGCCTCTAGTTACTGTAATTTACATTACTGTTGGCCTGAAACACTTAATGGGGTTATCCAGAATACCACTGTGAAAAGTCATTTGCCTCACAAATGTTTTTCCTTACACTGTAACTTTATTGATGTGCCTTTCCTTCCCTCTCACATCAAACACAAGCTGCTTAACTCTATTTTCATTTTACTGCCAACTTTTCCATAAGCAGTCAGTCAGAACCAAGAGATCAGTGATCACCTCCTGCTCTTGTGATGTCAGCCTCTAATCTACGTGTTCAAGCAAAGAAATGCTCTGTTGATTGTTGGGTGTGATCCTATTTGCACAACTACTTCAGACAGACCTTTCTGGGGATCTCATGCCTCTAAGTTCAGATTTTTGTTTGCTGTGACAGTGATCACAAGGGTCCCAGGATGAGGGAAGAGATGAGAATCTTGACTCCATGTTTCAAAAGGCTTGATTTATTATTTTACGATATATATTACATTAAAAACTATACTGAAAGAATAGAAGAAAGGATTTCATCAGAAGGCTTGCTAAGAATAGAAAAGGAATGAATAACAAAGGCTCAGACTGACCAAAACAGTCTGAGACAGCTGGACTGTGATTGGCCATTAATTAGAAACAACCAGATGAGACCAATCACAGATCCACCTGTTGCATTCCACAGCAGCAGATAATCATTGGTTACACTTTGTTCCTGAGGCTCTCAGCTTCTCAGGAGGAATAATCCTAAAGAAAGGGTTTTTCATAGAACATGTTGGTGACAGTTTGCATGATTTTTCAAATTTTTTCATAGCATGGTCATGACAGACTTATCTGTCATATCCATTTTCAAATTTTATCAGAACAGCTCTGAGGTATGAAAACTTTTGTAAAGTAAGCTGTCATGGCTAAATATTCTGAATTTACTTCAGAAAATGGTTAACTGGCATGGTTTTCTAAAAGACTTTGGCTGCTGATGAACTTGCAGGGTAATATTATATGATTTTTAGTTTGTCTTCCAACATTTCACACTCAGAAATGTGATGCATAGTTATGTTAACTTTTTTTAAATTATGTTTCAGAAGATTGTAACTATCTCCACCTTTGCTCTTTGAGACAAGAATTGTCTTAATATTTCCAGTTAGTTGCTAAATTGTTATTTACTTATATTAGGTAACAAAACCTTATGGCACAGCTGCATTAAAATTTTGCTTTGAACCAACAGGAGTAAATTAACTCACTAGGAGGGTTAGAGTTTAAATCGTTCTTTGTCTTGTTAGCCTAATAGTTGCTGCCCTTTGGAAAGGATTTAGTTTTATTCTTTTTGTTGGTATGTGTTCTGCAGGGTTGTTTATAGGTATTTGAGATAAACTAAGAAAACTCTTGCCTTTGAAATTAGACCTTCAGTATTGCAGACTTTGTTTTTACAAATTCCTTGAGGTAAATATCACTTTCTCTTTAGTCTGTAGAAGATGAAGAAATGTGTTTAAAATAGCTCTTAAAATGGTGTAAATACAGAAAAAAATCCCACAACTTTCTTACTATATACCCATATGTCCATCAGAAAAAAGAACAACCTAGTCAAAGATTGGGAGAAGCTGTTGACACAAGTTTTGCCCTCCATCACACTCCTTTTTGAAATAAAGCATTGAGATTTGTGAGCTCTGTGGAGATTTTGTATAATACAGCAGATGGCAGGGGCTGAAGAGGGTGAAAACTGCTGAGAGACGCTTGATCTAATTTTTCCTTCCCTAGCTTAGCCTGTAGATCTCTCCCAGTAACTGTAAGACATCAGTTTGAGGTGGTGTGGAAGGGCTGCTGGCAAGAATAAAGGACAGTAGACCTTTCTGCATTGCACAGAGAGGATTTTATGCATCCCAAGGTGATATTGTACAATGTCTAAGCCAATAACTTCTGAGAAGAAAATGGCTAGAGCATGTAGCTTTAGGTGTTTGTCCATTTATCAGGTGGCAGTTCTTTCTTTATCAGATTATACTTTTGCAGTTAGGGAGAAATAAGAATAATACTAGAAGTCTTTTCTGTAGAATTATAAAAAAAAAAAAAAAGCTTGTGTAAATGAATCAGGTATTACCTATGGGAACTCCTCACATTAAGGCAGCTGAGCTGCTAAATCAAATTTAACTCCCAGTTTTCCCCACTTATGCAGCATTCTCCTAAGCTAGCTGAGGTCCATGTTTCAGTATTTATGATGTGGAAAGAGAATCCTGATCCTGAGACTGAAATTAAACTGTCTGTTGCCTTAAAAGTTTTGTATGGACTTGGATACAGTATCAGGGTTGAATAAAAAAAAAAAGAGAAGAAAAAGTTTGAGTAGTTAGACTTATATAATGCTTTCCAGAACTGACAAATGTTTATTTCACACTATTCTTCCTTACTATTGATCCTTATTTTGCCAGACTAAAATCTAAGCTTCTTCAAATGAGATATTTTGAAAAACCAAGCACTAGCTGAAACATCCCATTACTAAATATTTTCATCAGACAGAAAGGTTTATGACATACTGTATCCTACCTTTCTCCAAAAAGTACAATAAATGTTATTTTACTGAAGAAGCTAATGGTTCATTTCTGTCAAGTGGAGTTACATTAAAAGAATCACCATGTCATTGAATGTAAGCACAGCCAAAGCTGAATTTTTTATGAAAATTGCTATTAAAATATTAAATTAAATTTACCTTCAAGTTCCCTTGCATCTAGAGATTTTTTAGATTGGACTCAGGAAGAGGTTTACACTGCTCTGATAATATATTTAATAGCACCTGAGCATGGGATTTGACATTTACATATCTCCTGTCTCCCATCCATTCTCCTTTGATTTACACACAGTTCTGCATCTGAAGCAACTTGCAGTAGGTGCTGAGCAGCTGAATATTTTGTAGGAGGGGAGTGTTTCCTTCTTCAAGAGGTGTCAGATTCTGTGTCAGTCAAATAAGTAGAAATACACACCCAGGGTAGCAATACCCATTACTGAACAATTTAAGTCTGCTGAAGTCAGTAGTGCTGGAATCAGCAGTTTTGGAACTGAGTGTTGTCTCACCAACCCATCAATATGTAGAGATCCTGTGTGCTGGGGTTAGTGTGTGCAGAAATCAGAGTTTTAACATTAGTTCCTTGTCTTTGTGTGGCAGGAGCTGGATGAATTCCATTTCATTTCTCAGAACCACCTTTAGAGTGCTGTCCATTGAGTTTTGCCAATTCAGTGCCATCAAGGAGTCAACAGAGTCAGCAAATATCCCAGAAATTGGACTACACAGTGCCATAGTATTTGCTGCAGTACCAGAATGTCTTGCTACTTTGCTGTAAAGATTTATTTTCAGTGTTGTCATGCAGAGGGTGTGTTTTATGAGTGACTGTTTCTGTATTTCAAGATTTAGCATTTATCCATGTTTCCAGAATCTTTATACATATATATAGAATAGATATACACAGAGTAGATGTGTGATGCTGCTTTAAGGCTGATATGTGTGGCGATGTCTGAAGGTGTGCATATGCCCTGAAACACAAAAATGTTAGCACTGGGGTTTTGCCTTTTACTGCCCAGTCTGCTGTCTTCAGATAATGTTAGTGAAAGCTGTATGGTTGCAGTCACACTTCTTGCAGTGTATTTTGTATTTTAAACCTCAGTGTGTCCCTTCCTACTGGGTGATCATCAATTTGGATGATACTAGATAAACCAGAATCCCATCCAGGCCAAATACTGCAAGAGCTCCTCCTAATGGAGCTAACTGAAAGAGAAAAAAAACCAAAAAAACAAAGAGGGGGGAAAAGGGGGGGGGGGGGGAGTGTATGGAGTGGAGGGGCAGGGGGAAGAAAAAAAAAACAAAGGAAAAAGGAAAGTTAGAAAAGGAATATGGGAAAAATTTCCTGCATTTGCTGCCCTGTGTCTCCTAATTGGAATGGTCTCACCATGTCACTGAAAGGCTTTGCCTGAGACAATCACGTTTGGAATGTTTCAGAGCCTAGCACACATTTCTTCTGCTGGTTATTTTACAGTGAAATCCGTTCTTAGATACTGGAAAAAAGTGTTCTGATACTCTTTAGGTGCATGCCATTAGGAGGAGCATTTTTCTTTAGAGGGAGTCTCTGGAAACACGGAGTGCCATACTAAGCTGCTCACAAATGCATCCTCTCTCTGCCTGCATTAGCATGCAGGAACTCGTGCAAAGCTGCTCTTTTTGCAAAGTCAAATCTGTATGCAGGGAGCATTTACACAATGAAAAGATGGCTGGACTAAATCGAATATTTGGCTTATAATAAAGACTTCTAGATTCCAGTCATATAGATCCCAGTGCTTTTTCACTTCAGCTGAATGTGTCTCTCTACTCACTGGTCTGGGTAAGGAGGAAAAAACAGAATCTTAATTTAAGATGACAAAATGTTCTCCACAAACATGGAGAATGTGTTTTAATTCAAGCTGTCACCAGTAAAAAAATGGGCTGGCTGGGTACAGCAGCCTGGAGCAGGTTGATAGGGAGAGACTGTTGGGCTTCTATTTCTTTGCTTTATTTATTTTTAACATAGAGCAGAGTCACCTTGAAACAAATTTGAAATAATCACATCTTGTTAAAATAAATAGTTATTGTAATCTAATGAATTATGATTAAGTGACTTCTACAAGCTGTGACTAAAGACTCATATTTTGTACAAAAGTGTGGTGAGTTTTAGGGCCATTTGAATCAGTGGGACTACATTTGGCAAAGAAACAGATGGCAGTTATGGCAAAGGCAGTTTTCTATCACAATGTTTCTGCTGGGCACTTCAGTCACAGGTGTAAATAAGAGCTCCCTGGTGACTGCTGTTTCACATCCAGCTGTGATAATCTCTGAGGGGCTATTTAACAGATGGACACCATCACAAGCCTGCTCATACCTGATGTCTTTCTGCTGAAAGCTGTCAAAAGAACTGTGTATGGCTTTATATTGAGTTTCTCCACCCTTTGGAATCCTGTGATGTATATCGTTATTTAGATAATCACTATCTAATTTGCATACTGAGAGGAGTGCAAGGTAAAAAGCAGGTTTAACACTAGCCAGATTTGTTCACTGACTTCTTCCATGAGTGTTTTTAGTTTCCTGGCCAAAATGTGTACATATGTTTGGTTCTTACATATTCCAGAAGGGTGGCTGTGATAAATAAAAATGGCATATGTTCCTAACGTCAGAGTTTGAAGACAGCTGGTGGTTTTGAGCTAAATCACAGTAGGCCCAATTCTATTTTCAGTCTTCTTTGAAATCCAAAGCACTGACTGAGCTAGAGCAGTGTATGAGGATCTCTAATATGTAAATAAATAAATTAGTGGACAAGGTGAGAAAGGGACTAAATCCAAACCAGGCAGACTAGAGCATTGCATTTGAACGTGGCTGCTCAGCAGCCGTGCTTCTGTGTCTCTGAGAAGTGGTGGTAAAACATTCTTCACAATCTGAGTCAGAAGTGAGTTAAAGGGTAGTCATGAAGTATCATTTTTCTGGCATTGAACAGGGGGGTGTTACAACTAATATGCAATTCCTGGATGTTTATTCGTATCAAATTTTAGGTCTAACAACTTGTTAGATCTCATACCTGCTGTCTGTAAAGAGAAAGGCTCTTCATTCTTCAATCTCCATTCATGAAGAGAGGGTCTTAGAGTTGAATTCATCTATCTAATTATCTCAGTTTGAAAAATATGTAATCTTCCTCTTCAGTAATTGTAGGAGAAGGCCACTTCCAACAGTCAGGGTACATTGGTGTCATTCTGTTTACACAGTCAATATGTTCAAGGTATCTAGATGATGAACTTAAATATTTACCTTTATTCAGGATAATTATGGTGCATAAATCATTCACTAAATAATTTTAAATGAGCAAATTTACATAGCTTAGAAGTCAGTTCAACTAATTAGTCTGTTAAAATAATTTAAAAGAATGAATTAAACTAATGTTTGCTACAATTAACTTGTCCAATTCTAGTATGAAAAGGGTCACTTAAATTCTAGAATGATTCAGTAGATGACTTATTTTGATTTCTAAATTAATCATATATAGTAGGACCTACTAATTACATACTTCTATCAGTACTTAATTACTATGTGCTTCTTACTTGCCAGTTTATCCTTTGAGCTTGGTATCGTCTACTGAGCAGCATGAAAAGTAAGGGGAATTTTTTTATGATTTCCTGTTGGGACAGTTTACTTTATGCTGTTCTGTTCTCTATTTGGGCAAAGGAGCTTTTTCTAGTCTGCTCTTTTCACTTGTTTGTGCCTTTGTTCTCATTTGTCATGTTCCTCTTCATCAAACATTAATTATACCTCCCCATTTTCAAAGTGCTTGTACAACTGATTCTTAGACCCTTGCAACATAATTTTGGGGGAAAGTGTTTGGTTTTCTGCAAATGTCACTCCAGACTTTGCATTAAGAACTGCATAATCGAGAGAAAACAGTTGATGACTGTTCCAACAGCAGCTAACATTCTGGAAGTAAAACAAGATCCTTTCCAGTGCACGCTGTAGGTGATGGTGTCTTTTCTCAACTGGTGTCCTAATTGCAGGGGAACTGGCTTTAGGCTTTTCTGTTCTTTAAAGAATAGAATTCCACTGGAAAGGAGCTGAGACAAGCAAAATCATTCCATTCCCACAAGCAGTGTCAAGACAAGGTGTGCTGCATAATAACTTCCTGCATGACAATAAACAATATTTCATGTCTACAAGTCACTGCTGTGCCATTTTATAAATAGTGGCCTGAATCAGGCTGGTCATTGTCTCAGTTTTCCATATAGTAGAAATAAAGCTTCAGATTTTGACTCAGAGGATCTTTGCCAAAGGATTCTGTGCAGTGTGGTTTCTACCAAATGCCTTCTTTTCCTCATTTAATTTAGAAATCTCTGCAATAATTAATTGAGGTGGGCTTGGTTTATAAAGGGCAGTTCAATTACACTGGTTTAGACATGTGAACAAAGATCAAATTATCTGATTGATGCTCAAAAAAAACCATCAACTGACTAATGCAATTGCAAGTTTCATTCCTATAAAAACACCTTTATATAAAATGTGTGTCGATAGCTTGACTAAACCAGTGAGACTTTTAGTGACTCCAGGTCTGTGTTAACAACTTTTTTCATGAGTCTGTAGTTTACCATATACTCATATCATATACATTAATTTGCACTATTTCATATAATTTTTCCTCTACTTCTTTCACTTTTGCAGATGACCCCTCCTCACACCCTGGCCTTGTTTAAAGGAGCCCTGCTTCACCCAAAATCTTCTAAAAGTGAAATGTACAGGACAGAGTTTTTACACAACTGTCAGCTGAATTTTTTTTTTCCTATCCCTAGCAGAAAGTGACAAAAATGGAGAATTTAAAGAACACTAGGAAGCTGCTGAAGTTGTTGCTTGAGACAGCTTGTCAGACTTCATGGTTTTGCTGCTGGTTTTTGTCCATAGTGTAAAAGGCAGCATAGTTTAAAGAGCAGTGAATTGAGATAAAGACACCACACACTGAATTCTCACTTGTCACTTGATGTACTGAGACCTGTCCAGATATCTCAGTTTTCTGTTCATCTATTCAGACACACCCATTGCTGCTACTTATTTAGACAGTCTCAAGCTGGAGCTCTTTAGGCATGTGATTAGCTAGCCAGTAGTGTGTTATTCTAGTTTGCTTCAGTTTTTAGGAGTTAATTTATTCTGTAGCTGCTTGTGGTCTGATTTCATAAGCATGACATGTCCCCATATTTCCATAGATAGATCTCAGTTATCCCACAGCAGAAAGTCTCATGAACATGAAATTTTACAAGATTGCCTTGTTTTAGTGATGGAAGTGTCTGTGCTAAGATTCAGTTTGCGCAGAGCTTGAGTGGGAGTCCCTAGACTTTCTTTTGCAGTGAGAAACTTGGAATGTCCAAAAAGGTTTGTAGGCTCAAAAGAGATATTTGTGAATACTGAATAGCTCTTCTGGAAACTGAGAGCTTGGAGTAAGGCATGGCACATCCTTTTTTGCACACACCCTCCCTTGTGTCTCCTTTAAATGTCATCATCAGACTCACACTGCTAAATCCGTGGTTTTTTTCTTGGTTAAAGCAATTCTGTCAGTCTCCTCTTAGATCCCCAGGGAAATTCTAACCCTTTAAAGGTAGGCCACCTGTCTGTTCTTTTTATTCCATGGCACACTTTGAGCTTTTGAGCTCACTGAGCCTTTTTTCTGTGTCTTGAGAGCTCAAAGCAGCACCAAGCTGACTTAAAGCCAGTCCCACACCCATCCCACAGCTTGGCTGGGAGGGAGATCATGGTGTGCCAGTTTTCTCTAAACACAGCAGCAATGTGTAACTGAAGAACAAGTGTGGCCTGCAATGTGCAGGTTCCTCAGTGTCATGCATGATGATTGGGGCTACTGCATACTAAAATTCTGTTTTGTTGTTGTAGTTGAACGTTGGGAAGAATTTTCTTTCAATATCTGTGCACATTTTTTCAAAATAAGCATTTTATAGCAATAAAACTTGAAGAAAAATGATGATTTGCAAAGCAAAGTTATATATAAGTACAACTTATATTAAAATATGAAATATAATTTTGAAATAAATTCTAATCATTTGTGACTTGATCCTGTTCATGGGCATTGCCAACACTTTTGTGCAGCACCACTGCCAGGGCAAACCTGTTTCTGATCACAGTTAGCAGCTCACATGTGATTTAGCAGATACTTCTCTTTGTAAAATAAATGCAGATATAATAAATTATATCAATATACCCATTCCCAGACCAACTTCCTTAGTTTTAGAAACAACATGTTTATAAAAGAGCCAGGCATGCATACAGACAAGTACATCTTGGAAATCTTTGGCAAGCTAGAGGAATAGCTATCACTGGAGTGCCACACTGGTTTAATCCAGGGGGTTTGGAGTAGGTGATCCAAAAAAGAATATTTTAGAAGCTCATCTATTCTTTTGCAAAAGTAAAATTTCCCCTTCCTGCCAAATTCTGCATTTTTGTCAGGTTCTGCTTCCATTTCACTAAGCTGAGGAAGGTGAGCAAGTCTTATTTTAAAAATTAACTCAAAGAGTGCATTCAGCAAAAGAAACTGCTGGCTCTTGGTGTTTCAGATGCTTCAAAGGGACAAACTAGAGCAGCAAGAGTGGTGACTTTACTGTATGTCTGAAGGTGGTGATAGTTCCTAGCCCATTAGTAGTGCAGGGGAGAGGAGCTGGTGAGGGCCAGCTCTGCAGCAGCCCGTGGGCAGCTCCCCACAGTCACGCTGGGCGTGGGAGCAGGTGCTGTGTCTGTGCAGAGCACTGAAACAGTCATATGGAGGTGACTGTCACATCAGCTAAAACCCACAAAATCAGGATTAGTCACTGCTGGGTTTTTAGCACAGCTCACTCTTTTTCAGTCCCTGAGACTACAGGTGTTTGTTGTTCGAGGCAAGCTATGCTTCTGCTGATGCCAGAAAACAGAAAGTCCTAAGAATAATAATTTTTCACCACGAGCAACATGTCACCACTTCTCTAAATAGAGGAGCTCTAGTTCAGGTGTGTTCTGGCCTTTACCATGGCTCCCTCAAAGTGTAGAAAGAGCACAGGCACTCAAACGTGGAAATATCAGTGAACTGATGTACAGGGATCCTAATGGTTTGTTCACTGTCATGTGCAGGCAGAAGATTTGGCACTTGATTTGGCACTTCAGTGGGGTTATACACCTGTTATTGAGATGGCAAAAATGCAGGCGCTGTACCAAGATTTATATCAGGTCCTTTTATCACACACACCTATCCTGTCTAAAATTTAGGATGAGAATATTAAAATATACACATATCCCCAGAAAGTCTGATTTGTGATATAAAGTAGGATGGTGCCAAATAGGGCTGTTGCTTGTTGCTTTTCCTTCCAAATGGCAATAATTTCCCATTACAAGCTTAGGAAAGTGTACATAAAAAGTAAAGGCTGGATTTCTTTTTTTAACACAAGCAGCTGGCTGCCATTTGTTTGAGCACTTGACTTGTTTCTTTAAAAATGTGATTTATTTGGAGGAGATTTTTCTGTGGCACATTGTTTCCCCTCAGGCTATCTCAGAGTCCATAGCACTGGAGATGGTGGTTAATGAAGACAGATGACGTTGCCAGCCCCCAGGCTACTGTTTTCATTTTTCAATACCAGCCCTTGCATCAAGGAGCAAGCAGCAGCAGAGACATTCTCTGCCAACAGCAGGGTCTTTGTTTTGTTTCCCAAGGTTCTTCCTTAATGGGAATATAAAAATTGTGTTTCTATAATTATATGATGTAGAAACTTTAAGGAACAGTATTAGTTGTAAATGCCATGTTGAAAATGACCATGACCAGCCAGACGCATGGGTGTTACTGCACCATTTCCTCCTCTCCTGCTCCATTCCTATCATTTGATACAGAGAGATGGAGTAGAGACAGGAGCAAGTAAATGAGTTTTGCTTCTTTGAAATCAGTGAAACTATATAAATGCAATTTTTTTCCTCTTGTGTGAATGTTGGTAAAGTATTTTGTAATTTTTTAAGGGAGGCTGACAATATTTGTGTTGGCACAGCAAGCATCATCAGGCTTTGGGTGCTAAGTGAATGGCTGGAATGTGGCTTGTGGATCAATACCCTTACTAATTTTCAGGATTTCAATATTGGCCAATTTACTAGGGCATTTGGGTCCCTCACACAGTTTGTATACCATTATTTAGTACCTCAGCTGAGCTCAGATGAAACTGTGTTAGGATTTATTTTAAAATAACAATAGTGGTTTTATAAAAATTTACACAAACATGCTGAAGTCACTTGAATTCTGCATACTTTGTAACCTAATTGATTCAACCCCAGATACTTATAGATGTTTCCCTTTCAATGGGGAAAATACAATGAATTTATTTTAATAGATGTTCATATATATGCCTTTGCTTTCATGAGTGCTCTTTTGTAAATACTTTGTAACTTTGATGTTAAGATTGCAACTTCTGCAATTTTTCTCATTTTAGGCTATTTACTAAAATATTCATGAAAAGCAAACAAAGTTGTCAGTTAATTAATTTAGAATATACATGTATATTCATTTACGTTCACTTGGCAAAGTTAAATTATATAATTGTTTTATACAATGCAGGGTTTAAAAGATTAGGACTGAAAGATGGAACTCTGTATTCAAAAATAGTTATGCTTTCATTTTATTATGATTTTGTAGCTTTCTATCAGCTTCTCATTTTCTGAGACTTTTGCTGTGTTCTAATTGCATATAATTAGTTTACTGCTATAAGTAGAACACTTCAAGAAAAAAAATCCTAAGATGGTTAAAGTCTCCCAGAGAATAATCATATTTGCTGCCTTGAATCTAAGCACTTCAAAGTTAAAAATTCAAAGATATAAGAATCTTTGAAGAAGGACCATCTGAGAAATGTGGAGATCGGTCTACCTGTTTATAATTTCTTCCTAGTCCTATGCAGATACAGAAAATTTAGAGATAACATTACATGTATGCATGTAATCATATTTGAAGCTTGAAATCCTCTCAAAGTCAATGATAATTTGTAGCTGATTTCAATAGAATCACAATTTGAACCACTTTGTGAACTTTCTAGTTGAAAAAAGGTCCATGAAATGGGGAGAGTAAGGGAAAGCCCACTTTGGGGGGGAATGAAAGCACCTAGCAGTATTTTATACTCAAGATGAATTATTTAAATAATTATTTAAGTACTAGATAAAACCCAGCATGGTTTGGAACCTTGGTTTCTTTGGTCCTTCTGCAATGATGAGCTATCTACATTTGCTCAAAACAACTAAAACAGAAAAGGTTTTTTGCTGGTGATGTTTGTGTGCTGCTGAATTCCATAGGATTGCCATGCTGGATCTCTTCTCTAGCACATTGCTCTTTAAGGGAACTGGTTAGGAGCAAGAAGCTTCTTTCTGCTCTGTGTTTGTAGTATCACAAGACAATCAGTTAAAAGAAAAGATATATTTTGGAAAAGGTCACATCTGGCTGGAGAATGGTAAAAGTAGCAAAAGCCACAGTTGTCTTACAGGATTTTTCTCCACTCCTGAGAAGTTTCAATTGAGCAAGGTTACCTGCTCAAGTGGCTAACTATTGGCAAACACATTTTTAAAATAATTCTTTTCTTCCCTTCTTTTGTACCCCAACATTTCCCTCTCACATTTGGAGGATGGGGATGACACTTCACAGCTGAAATCAGAAAACCAGCGAGGCTTTTGTCATGCTGAGATCACTGGTATTTGGGATGATTGTTTTAAATTCAGAAAATTATTTGCAAATGAAAGAATTAGAAAAATAAAGCATTTATGAATCAAAATGTTAGGTAAGTTGTCCTTAAGTGGTGTGCATGAATAAACTTCCCATTTGTAAGATGTACTGTAGTACTTTTTTGTAAGTTCCTTATCCTTTTCTGACTGTTTCCCACCTTTTTCCAGTTCATCTTATCCCCACCATGGGTTAACTCTTCTCTCACTCCCTTCTGCCCGTCAGAGAGAGTGGAGTAATTGTGAGGCTCAACATGACCTTGCAAGCTGGAAAGGAGCTACAATGAGGCCCCTTCACCCTGAGTGGAGCTGACAATAAATCATGTTATGAAAAGTTCCTTTCATGGAAGAATCAGAGTCCAGCTATATTAATTCAAGAGATAAGGCTGAATAAGGTTTTGAAGTCAATGAAACTTTTCCTGCATTGGAATTTGCAGGGAGCAGACAACTATCAGCAGAGAGTAAAAAGCAGTTTGAAAAGGGTCCCTGGTTGCTCAGCTTTTTCTGATGGATTCTACTTCAGATTATTCTACTTTGCACATTAAACTCTTGAAACTGAGCATCAATTACTTCAGGGCTTTTGGACAGGGAAAGATCACAAGAGATAGCTTTGAATATATCTCAACCTTTTCCAAATTCACTAAATTAATTTTTCTGATTTCTTCTCCTCTCCAAAGAATGGAAGTACAGAAATGTGTAACATTTCTTTGAGGTCCAATCATTAAAAAAAGACAGATATATTTAAGCCTACATGTATGCACACAGTGCTATCCTAAAAATATGGCCAAGCTAATAGAGATATTCCAGTTCTTTTTTCCTCAGTCTGTCTCCTATGTAGCTGTTTGATACTCAAACAAGTTTCATGTATTGGTTGAGGTTTCTTTCTTTTGGTCGTTGACCTCCACCTACTCAGCCTCAGACCTTTCAGTCCTCCACTTCTGAGCCTGCCATGGTTTTGTGAACCTTCTGTGAAATTTAATGTTCAGTGGGCACAGAGTTGGCTCCCAGGCAGAGGAGCCTTGGTGAATTGCACACTGAAGCACTGCATTTATTTCAATTCACTTATCAATGATAACCTTGTTCCAGGACATGCAGCTAAGTATAAGTGGAAGGAAAGCAATTCCTTCTGCAGAGAAAAAATAGTGGCTAGAGCAAAAAGAGGTAAAAAAAGGGAAAAGGCCAAAAAAAAAAAAAAAAAAATCTAAGAGCATCTCCCAGAAGAGGGCCAGGCCTTTATGATAAAAGGGAAACTGAGGGTATTTCTTGATAACAATTCCAACTCTTCACCTTTCACATTTTCACAAAGATACAGCGGCCTCTGAGGGGAGGCTGGTGCTTTGTGTCCTCTTCCATCCGTCAAGTTGAGTTTCTCATTTTTCCTTATGGGTCCTGGTCTTTGAAATCATTCAAGGGGGTGTAATTCCTTTTGTTAAAGAAAAGTCTCACTGAAAATTTCTGTTCATATTAGCAAAAACTTTTCTAAAACCAGCAGCAGCAAAAAAATTCTATGTGTGCTTTCTGAACTTTTTTCTGTGAATAAAACCTTGTTTTGGCACAAGCTTTTTGAGCACCCTTGTTTTAGTTCAGTGAGTGAGATGTGGGAAGCTTTGCCTCAGCTGTGCTTTCTTTTGAAATCTATGAGTATTCTCAAAGTTTTGCAGTTTTCACCTTGGGCTGGCTTTGAGCTGAATGCTGTAGTAGTGGCTCATGTTTCAAATGAGGCGCAAGTGCAAGTGTGCCCAAGCACAGAGTTCATGCCCTGAGGGCTTTCAGGTGAGCACTCATGACTTTGGGAGCAGCCTCTCACAGCTTCCTCTCATCTGCCACTGCAGTTCAGCAATTTCCTCACTCCCAGAAAGAAACATAAGCAATTAATCAAAGTTTACTCTGAGATGCTTGATGAAGAGATCAATAATTTGTCTGGTTGCCTTAAGTGACAAGTTCAAAATAAACAGGGACATGGTGACACTGTTAAGGATTGAACAGAATAGATGATGACAGATTATTTATGAATTGGATTGAAACAGCTCCTTTCCCTTGTCTGTCCCATTTTCCAATGGAGCAAAAGATAATTCTTTAAGTAGTCCTTATGACCATTACTGCAATGAACCTTGTACTGATTTTTATCTCAGGGGAAGCTGCACATTTTTGCAGTGAATCAGGAACAGTGACCCACAGGGATCATTGAAATCCAGCTACTGGCCCTGCACAGGAAAACCCCAGGAATCCCACCATGAGACTGAGAGCATGGCCAAGCATGGAAGCTGTATAAATTTTATAAAGTTGTGTTATCACTGCACTGGCACTGTTACACCATTTGTTATCCTAGATGAAATTCTGTTTTGTTTTTAGTGAAACCATAAGTGCAGGTGACAAATGAAGGAAAAGGAAAGTTCACCAGTGCAGAATCGCCTGAATTCTTTAGGTGGGTGTTAGAAAAGAGCAGTAAGCATTTCATTAGATTTAGATAGCTAATAACAAAATGTGTTAAGTTTTAAAAGAATGAGGGACTGTCTCTGAGAAGAGGTGGCTCAATAGTTGAAGTAGTTTATAAGCTGAATAGGGTAACATGGTAGCCAGAAAAAAAGTAATGTATTTTTCACATGGTTACCAGATTGTACTCACTCTCTCTCCTTCTCTTTATTTGTTGTTCCTGTTGGCAACTGTGGAACAGTAGAAACAAAACAAGGTGTCTGAGTATAAACATCGGGGTGCTTTGAGTGTCTGAAGTAAACTCTGAGGAAAGAGTATTGAAGCTTTAGGGCAAAGAAGCAGAAATAGCAGAAATCTGTAAAATAACAGCTGTTGAAATGAAATTTTATGGTAGGGGAGCTGTATTTCAATAAAAGATAAATGTTTGTCTTGTAGGAAAGGAATAATAAATTTATAGAAAGAAAAATTACAGTTGGACAGATCCAAATATGACTAGAAATTCTCACTGATGTAAGCTAAATAACTAACAACATGTAAGATTTCTTTGCCTGTGGAAGGGAAGGTAGCAGTGTGAAGCCAGGTTGGAGTCATTTGCCTCCCTCTCTGCCCCTGTGCTGTGAATAAATTGTCCAGCAGTTTGTCTAATATGGACATGAGATATCTGAAAGCAAATTTTGTGCCATCTCCTGGAAGAGTCAAACAGACTGGAAACCTGAGTACCTTGCAGGGAGCAATACAAACAAGGCTGGCTAAACCCAGAAAAGCACTAGAGACAGAGTAGAAAAATATTGGAGAAGCAGCATTTATGTTTTGTGGTCCTTTACATATTGAGGCTTTGGTGAAAAAGGTGGATGTCAAATATATCTTCTGTCTTTGAACCATTTGTAGCTTATGTTCTTTGTGCATTTTTGTGTGCTGTCGGGTTAATCATTTAACCCAGCTGGTTGGTTAGTTGTTAGCAATGCTGAGTTTATTGAGAACAATACAGAAAGGAAGGAATCTGAAGCTAAAACACCTGAGAATTCAAGAAAACACTTGGAGTAAAATCTGTGGTCTTCCTGGAAGTCAAAAGTCAATGGGTGTTTTTTTTTGACATGGCTCTTGTTGGGCACTAAAGGAGGGCATGCACAGTGTTGCAGAGCTCAGACTCTAATGGCTCAAGACACTGGGAAAAGCATGACCTTCCCCACCTTCCTGCCATGGGTAGACTGAACCCTAAGATATTTTTAGAGCACCCACTAAATGCGAGTTCTATGAGATATTCTAATAGATGACCTAATTTACATATCAGTCATTATTTATGCAGTTGTTTTCCAAAACTGCAGCTAACAGCTTGATTGTAAATGCTAATACAGAAGAGCAAAGTGAGTTTCAAGAAGTTATGAACTTGTATTATTGACTGACTTTAGGTCTGCCTGCTCTGCATTGTCTCTCTGGTTCTCTGGCAAGGGCACAATGAAGATGCTTTGGATGCTGATGCCTTTTCTCTTTGCTTGAAGTCCTGAATGAACAGCAGGGTTAGAGCACTGCTCCACAGGCCCAGGTGTATCACTTCTGCTGATGATATGGAGCAGAAGGCTTTAAATTATGGACATGTGTCAACTCAAATGAAACCAAACTGAAAAATTGATAGTTTCTGTTAGGTGATTGTCTTGGTTTGAAAGATGGGTGTCTGCTAAGGAAGGCAGGAGCCTCTCTTAGAATGGCTTAGAATGGAAAATGTAACCCACTCTTAAGAGGAAAAAAAAAAAAGCCAAAAGGAGAACTCCCAAAACCCCGACAGTGGTTTGGCATTTGTCCTGTGGTTCTATGGTTTTTGTATTCCAGACACAGGTGTGCAGCTTAAACATGCTGAAGGTGGGTAGCTTACCTAAAACAAGAGCTTTCACTGATCTGAAGCACTTTATGAAACTTCAGACTCGAAAATCACAGCAAGAAAATGATGGAAAAATCTCCATATTTTTGTCTATGGCTTCTATCCTCATGATGGAGTAGTGAATGATCATGTAAAATGCCATTGGAGTGCTAAGTGTCTGAATAACAACACAATCTGTATTAACAATCTTTCTGTGATTGTACAGATATAGGTAATTCATACTTGCCACTCTATAAAAACCTCACATAAACAATAGAACAGACATAAACCACTCCATTTGTCATTTTGTAATTTTGAAAATAGTTGGACTCTGTAGCTCAAAAGCTTCTGAAATCTGAATTCAAAATGTGCTTCACGTGTAAATATTTATCACAAAAGCTTGTAGGTTTTTTTCTCTGATTTTCCCACTGTATCTTTTTTTTTTAATGCCCTTCAATTCTGGATAATAAACTAATGTGCTGAAACTCAGGAATGTTGGGAAAATGTAGCATTCAGTCCCTTGATAACACAACCCATCTTACTTGGTGCTTGAACTTGTGTCTTAATTATAGAAAAATAAATTACTTATTTACTAATCCACACAGTATACCCTAATTTGCTACTTTATCTCACGAAGAATAATTAAGTTCCATCTAAACATCTTGTCAGGTAATCCTCCCCAGAAAATGAGCTCATTAAATTAGTGTAGAAGGGTATTTTGTGTCCCAAATCCTTCTCCTGGCTGAATAAACAGAGCTTTATTTATGTTGCAGAGAAGGAACATTTTTAATTTCTTGGTGACGTTTTAATTATGACCACTGATGCTACAATTAGGAGCACAATGAAATCAGCACAGTGAGACAAGGCCATTCCCAGACTGTCGAGTTGTCACATTCCAGAATAGTTTCTCTTTCTGGTCCACATGAGAATACATGGGAGAGGGGAAACACAGAGGTAATTTCTAAGCAAAGAGAGTGCTAATTAGGGCCATTGTTCTCAGTCCAAAATGATGTGATCTTATCTGTAATTGTCATTTCATGGCTGCTTTTGTTTCCTGTGAGTACCAAGCTGGTTCTCTGGACTGTTCACAGGCGGTTAAATTCAATGCACAAAATTCCTCGAATGTATCAATTTAAACAATTACTGTTCTAGTGAGACCCTTGCTGAAGGCAGGAAGTGAGAGAAGGTGTCAAAATGGATTTGGTGATTTCCAGCTACACTGATCCTTAGACAGAAGAATGCTCTTTGTGTCAAAGAGTTGGTGAGAAAAACTAGCTTTCAAGTTGCTTTGACAAGTCAGAAAGACCGCACTAATTTCTTTAGCCCATGTGTGTATAGTACCTGGAACAACATAGTATTGCCCCTGCTTGGGATGTGAAGCATGATAAAGGCAGGGAGAATTAATACTCTCAGGCATTCAGGAAGAACAGGTGGCTATTCCTGCTAACTTCCCTTTGTTTAAATAAAATATTACATTATCAGAACTCTGGTAGAGGAAGACATTCTTAATTTTAGAAATGTTCAATCCAGTAGTAAGTTCCCTTTTTATAGTTTGTAAAATCATACTACATGTATGCTTACTGCATATTTGGAAATACTTCTTTTCTTTGCATATGTTTGTTCATTAGTTTAAACTAGTGCACAGATATTCATTAAATGAGTTATTCTGTGCAGGTGAACTCATTTAATTTTTCATTCCTGGATGACTGCATTCATCTCTAAACCTCACTAGATGTCTCTGCTATGGAAAAGCTGACTATGTCTTTAAATGCCTGTCTTTGAAATGAATAAAGAAGCATGTGCAGCAACAAAATCTCAATGAGCTAGCACTATTAACAAAATTCAATTTTCTATGACTTTTTTCTTTAGTCTCTTTGAATCTCTACTATAAAGAATCCTGATTATGAACCAGCCTGACAGCTGTCAGTCACAAGCTAATTGGAGTGTATCTGTGCAAGAAGCTTCAATTCAGTTATATGTTGAAGAAAATGCCTCAGAACTAACCTTGACTTCTTTTATCTTAGAGCCAAAACAAGGAAACATGTGTTTCAGTTTTTGGTTGTCTGTTGTTTTCAGAATGTTTTTCTGTATGGTAAGTCAGATCTGGAGAAAGAAAAGTAGATGAAAGAATAAGAATGCTCCCAAGTACAGATTTTTCTTTTATGAGTAATGGCTAAGGGCAGAAATAACTTCTTTAGGTGTCCTGCACTGTGACTGTTCTGAAGCCATTGTGGGTTAACAGAATTTTCCAGGTCATTTATGATAATCCTTTTGTGATAGCAAGATTGTCTGACAGAGTGATGGAACAAGTGAGCTAAGATCATTTAAATCTATTTATAACAAGGGCTATAGCACTTAAATTATCCTGGGGATTCAGAAGAGACTGATTTTGTATTTGAGTGGTGAGGTCTGTAGGGGATGGAGATTAATATTATAAAGAGGTTATATGCAATCTCTCTCAAATCTTTGGTTCCAGCAGAGCTGGAAAGTGAGCTTCCAATCTGTTGTCTCAGCATCTTTCAGTGTCTGAAAGGACATGGAAACAATCTGTGATTGGGATGGGATGGAGGAGGCAGGGGGCTGAGGGGGAAGAGTCCAGGATAGAATTTTTATATCCTGATGGAGATAGAGCATAGTATGGAAGTGACACTGGGCAAAACCTGGAAGAACTGCTTCTCTTTCTGATATTAATCTGCTCTTATCTGTGTGTCTGGCTCCCTTATCAACCTTTCTTTCTCTTTGCTAATGGTCATTTCCTGGAGAGCTCTCACTTATATAAAAGTGCCTTTTTCAAGGAAGCCCCAGCATTGTCTGGGACTCTGAGCAGTCTCTTGTGCTGACTGAAACTCATGGGGGGCCAAATGAGCATTTACAAATATCTCTTTGGACGGGTCATCAATCAAGATGACTCAGGGAGGACTCCCAGCCTGCTCTGCTCCTGTGCTCCTCATCAGTGGGTGCTGTGATGGAGAATTAGCCCTAGAGCTTACACTTGACATGTCAGTAGGATTTGCTGATGAAGCAGATTAATTTCCTCACTTCAGATTGGAAATTTGGCTTTTCTGACAAATAATAATCCTACCTTTACAGAGGGTATCCCAGTAGGGCAATTAATTTGACTTTGCTGCATAATATCAATTGGTTTAGTCAACTTGCTTGATTATTGCTTCTTAATGAAACAGGTAGCATGTCATTTTATGTATAGTTGTTCAAACTACTGCACAGATTCCTTGTTCATACCACATATTTTAATCTCTCCTACTCTACCAGAGACAGATTTTAATTTTTAATTTATTATATTTTAAGAAATCTTTCTGATCTATATTAAGTCATATGATCTACCTTAGTTGTGTTGCTCAGACACTTCTTCTCATTTTTTATCTCACTTTTCTCATCCAGAATCAAACAGGATTTCTGTATTTTTTTTTTCTCCTATTACTGTAGATGAAAAAAAAAGTAGATACCAGCATTAATTCTTCTTATTTATTTTCCACTTCAGTCTCTTTGGAGCTCTGATTTCAATTTGCATTTTCTCCCTTCATGACTGCACTGTATTGGGCTGAAATTTGTAAATTTTCAGCAGCAGCTCTCAAATCCCTACCCTGGTTAGTTTGCAGCAGCATGAGCCTAGACCTCATGGCAGTGATTTTACTGGCATGTGTTTTACTTACAATTTGTTTTTCTGTTTTATTTTCCCAGTTTGGGCTTGTAGGTTTTTATTTTATTGCTAGCTAATAGGATCCTGCACTCATCTGCCATTTCTATCTTCTAAGCACAGGATGTAAAATGATACTATAATCCACTTCAAATCACATTATAACAATCCTTATTAATTGAGTCTTTGTCTTTAATCACCTCATAAGATTATGATAATGGAGTTTTGCTTAAAAACTGCCACCCATGCTGTCAACAGGGCCACTGGATCTCCCTGGAATCCTCTATTTCTACATAACTGACCATGTTACTTCATTAAAAACCCTTTTCTTCTGTCCCAGCCTGATTCTGGCACTCACTTTTTTCCACACATGACTCAGCACCATACAACCTGCAAATTGTACCAAATTTCTCAAATCTCTGTTTAATGTTGAGGTGCAAAAAGCTCACAGATAAAACCCTCCTAACTATCAGCTCTGACTGTGTGTCTAGAGCTGGGTGATTCAAACTGATACTTCTAATTAGGGCTGAAATTTCTCATTGGGTATTTTGGTCAGGTAGAAAATGATCATGGGAATTATATTGGTTAGGGTGCAGGAATGTTTTTCTTATCCTTTTTTCTTTTGGGGTTATATTTTCTCCAAGTTAATAAGGAATTCAATTCCATTTTAATTATATTTATATTGGCTCAATTGCTACACTAGCAAAATTTTGTGATGTATCTGGAGAGGGTCCTAAGTCAAATCACTACTTAGGTCTTGCTTTCTTAACATGAATCAAAAATGTAGAAACACAAATTCAACTAACGTACTGGGATGGACATTAATATTCTCAAACCTCTGGTGGTGGATGGAAGCTCATTCCCTCTGATATTTTTCTGCTCTAGCTTCTTTCAATCTTCCTTGGATTGCACATAGGGCTTTTTAACTTGTTAATGCTTTCCAGCTGAATCTCTGAAATCCATCACCTGTGCTGCTTTTTTCTTCCTCTTTCTTCTTGTCTTTAGTACAGAATGCATTTTTTATACTATTCAGTATAAAATACAACACAGACTGCAGATACAAGAATGTTTTATATAGCAGAGTATACCTAACATTTATAATATACTTTATTAACTCATGAAAGGTGAGCAGGATTTTATTGGTCTGCCAGCTACTATTTCATGTGAATCATTTGATAACACGATAATAGAATTGCTACATTATCAACCTTGCATTTTAGTGATCATATATAAACCCACTTTTTTTTCATAGCATCTTATATTGCCTATTAACTTAGAAATAAAATGCCAACATCATTTCATCAAAATCTTTTTTAGAGCAAAAATATATTGCTCAAAAGAAAGTATAAATGTATCTTTTAAAGAAAAAAACCTTATGGAGCACAGGCACTAAAATTTTATGTTTGAGTATTTACCAGGCTATTTTTTGTACTGATAGCTCAGTCTTGCACAGATTGTAGTCTAAACACAGTTTAGACTACAGCAAGTGCACATTGGTCTTCCTAATTCAGGTTTCCCAAATAGTCTGTTCCTGATTCATTAAGATTGGACTACACAAAGGTTGATGTTTTACCCGCTCATCAAGTATTATCTAATCCAAGTAAATTCCAATATTTAATACTCACTAGGGTCAAACTCATTTCTCCATTTTTTCAGTCCAATACATTTATCATATGGAGGAAAATTATATCAAAAAATAAAAATAAGGGGGTGTTGTATTTATGGAAAAAGATCCAGTTTGGTGATTCAGCATCTTACAGAGAGTAGCAATAAACTTTTGCTCCAGAAGCTAATTTTTTTATCACATACAAAGGCTGTGTTAGTTCAGGATAAGAGTCTCAGAATGGACTGGAATGCAGCAACTACTTAGTTATTCCTTTCTATGTCTTGCTGTCTCCTTTGACTAGATTGGAGATGACTAAATGGGGATTTGTTTTGGTATTTAGGCCATATACAGTTGTTACAAGTCACAGCTCTGGGGCACTGCTGTCCCAGGACTGTTGCTCTCTAATTCTGACATAGGTTGCCTGCAGCCACAAAATCTTTCCACAAGCTTGTTGTGTTTCTTAATCCCACAGTCCCTTGTGGCATGAAACAATCTGTCATCTCACTTTTTTCATGAGTCTCTTCCCTATATTTTGCCCTAACAACTCTTGGCAAAAGCAAGAGTGAAACAAAAGCAAGCAGTTGAAGGTTTAGCAAAATTGAGGGAATCTGCAAGGAACTTCTAGCTCAAATGTTCTCTTAATACCACTGAGAAGAGAATTTCCATGATTTATTATTTTACCAAGATCTCTCAAGAGTGAAATTCAATACAGTTCAGCCTCCATGGGCCAAGACTTCAGACTGGTTTAGGCACCCACATTTCACTGGTCAGCTGTGGTTAAGATATATCATGTGCTCACTTATCACCCTAACTTTCCTAGGTCATGAGAACTCTGTCTAGGTACACACAGCTTGAGAAACAGCTTTGTAGAAAACTTCAAGACTGCAAAGCAAATTATGCCCACACAATGGGAATTTGTGGAGAAAGGAGGAGAAAAAGGTGGCAAATGAGTGAAGAGTTCTGCCTCTCTGTACATACTGAAACATGCACTTAGAATCAGACCTCCAGGTTAGGTGTATCAATGCCATTCACACATTGGAGTAGCTCACCATTTATCTCCATGGGAAATCAGATCAAAATTTTGGGGGTTACTGAGATGGACATCACTCATGAGTAGCTTGCTCTGGCTCATTTAAAGTCATTGTTATGTTGTACATATGGTTTTAAGTAAAAAAGAAAGCTTGGAGTGTCAAACCCCAAACTTTCCATTGGTTTCCACAAAATTCAGAAGGAACTTTGGTTGTGTAGTTTGTTCATCCTCCTCAGGAAATTATGCAGTGTGGCTTTCTGTGCATGAATTTTTTTGTGTTGCAGGTGTCTAGACATCAAAGTTGAAGTGCAGTTTAACACTTAAGCTATGACAGATAGAAGAATCACTTGAAATTGAGGGGAAAATTCATATTTATGTGTATAAATTAAAAAAAACCTAATAGCATTTTAATAATTTCATTAGAGGTTTAGAACTGTTTCATTAGGTTGGAGAGTTCATCCTCATCATACCACAATTTAAGCTCTAAATACACATATTTAAGACAGAGTTATTTTTCCTCAATGACTTTGTGCCCTTGTCAGAGTCCCAGAGCTGATGCAAATTTCCCTAAGGGTCAGCAGGTTTTGCTGTTCTTTCTGTTATGTTAGCCATAGAAATACTTTTAAAGTATTTCATAGAGATAAGCACTCTGCCATCCTCCCCTCCCTCCCTCCCCCCCAAGCAAACAGTAATTAGGAGCAATGAAAAAAGAAAAATCTGATTTTTTTTGTTTTTCTAACTTGCCCTAGACTGTGTTTCCTATTTATTGTACAGCAGCTTCACAGTGTCCTCCTTGGAAGATTCAAGAGCCATAAGGCAGCTGGTTGTATTTAATAATCTTCTGCATCAGTAGTTTTGCCTTTCGGGCTGCAGAATTGATTTTCCTCATCTTGGCATATTTTTACAGCCCTGCCCCTTGACCTCTGTTGCTCTGCCCTGGCCAGCAGTGACACGAGTGGCAAAGGAAATGTAAGTCAGGCTGGTGATTTCTGGAACATCAGATATGACAACTGTAGAGTAGAACTGATGGGTAGAGTGAGTTAAGACTGTTGTTTTGAAATATATTACAGCTGGGAATCACTCGCCAGAGAGAGACCATTCAAATTTAGGAAACTTTCTTCTTTATGAGGAAATTCACTGCAAGAAAGGGAACATGTCTACCCTGCAACCACAAAACCCAAAGGTGTTGTCAAGACGTTCTAGGCTTCTGCTAAAAATTCCATAAACTGTGTGAGAACCATCTATCTCAAAAATCTTTGTCTTTGATTTTTCACTAGAAACAGGTTGGGGTGAAAAACTTCTCCACAAAATGTATTTCTGTTTAATTTAGAATTCTCTTTTAAAGCTGACTTAGCCACATTGTATGCTATTGCCTAGTATGGGCTAGAATTTTGGGTATTAATAGCACATTCCAGTGCTGAGACTTGTAATGCACATGAACATTACCATTACTGTGGTGAGGTTTTCAGCTTCCCTTGCCTTTTTCTAATTACCTGCCTCTTAGCTCTGTGTAGAGCATTCACTGCTGAGAAGTCCCAGTTGCACACCACAGATCCTAACTGCTGTTAGAGCTAACAGCAGTAATACCAGCTGATACCTGACATTTTTTCTCAGCAGAATATAAAGGTCATTGTAGAAGCTTGGGAGAGCAGTGTGAGTAGATCCTTGCATGATTTTTTCAAATCTGGTGGACTGCAAACAATTCTCCCTCTTCAACATCATTTTTTTAAAGAGGGAAACGTGAGCATCTATAAGCAGCTCAGCGTTATTATTACCATTTCACGTTACTGAAAAACACTTGGTA
Source organism: Haemorhous mexicanus (assembly GCF_027477595.1). Classification (NCBI taxonomy): domain Eukaryota; kingdom Metazoa; phylum Chordata; class Aves; order Passeriformes; family Fringillidae; genus Haemorhous; species Haemorhous mexicanus. The sequence goes on along the minus strand of NC_082355.1, from coordinate 11,779,306 downwards.
ATTTGAGTCTTTGGACAGTTAAACCATAGCTAAACCTTTGGGTTATAGCTCCAAAAATATGGTATTGTGACCATGGTGAAGATTTTTCTCTTGGCTGTGCAGAAGTGGACTGAAAGTTATGTTCACATGAATAGTTTCCTAAATCTCAGACATCCTGAGTTACCAGTTATTGCAGCTAACAGGTCATGGTCTGGTCTGCCTGGCTTTTTGCCTGTAGAAATCTGAGTTTCTTGGGCAAAAAAATGTTGGCATACATTCAGTGTTAGTGGTTTCCTGGCCTTTCTGAAACAATTTGGCTTAATTGTAGAAATAATCAAATTAATACAATTAATACATTTAAATAAGAATTATTCAGAGATAAGGAATGGTGTTTCCTGTGAGAACCATTTGTCTCTTTTTGGAGCAAGGAGTGCCTAAGGATAACTTTGTGTCCTTTTCAACCTTATTGTTCAGTGGTGCACCTCAGAGACAGCCCCACACCAAGGCTGAGGCTTTTCCCCAGAAATCTGTGGCAGGCACAATCCTGCTCTGTGCCAGGTCACTCCTGCAGGGAGCCTCTTTGGGTCAGGGGCTGCCAGGCAGAGCAGGGGCCAGGGAACATTGTCCAGGTGGCTTGGGCACACAGGCACTGGCTCCTGCTGAAACCCAGGAGTCATGGGTCAGCAGCTCTGACATCATCTCCTCCTCCCTTCACACAGATGCAGACTTGCTGCTTGCCAGCCTCCTTCAGCCTATGTTGAGCTGCTTCAAGTCTGACTTTACACCTTCCTTACTTTCAGTCATTCCCTCTGGTGTGGTACAGGCCAGGTTTGTGTGTTGTTCCCCCTGTGTGCACTGATGAGAACAGGGTGTCCATTCTAGCTGTGCAAAGTACACTCTGTAATGGCTCAAGTACCAGAGCTCAGATCTCAGGCAAGTTCTTCTCTGTTCCTATACAGAAACTCATAGTAGTAGAAACAAGATCCATTTTCCATCTGAGATTGTCATGTGATTTGTTGCAATTCTGTTTGTGCTGTGCTGGTTTCTCTTTAAGGTCCTTCACTGCACTGACCTTGATGTATTCCTGTATTCCTGCACACCATCCAGCCACAGTTATGGTGTGAAAAGAAATCGATTATTATTTGCTTTGCACTGCCTGTTCTTTCAGATATTATCAGCTGTTTTATCTTTTAAATATACATTCCCAGCTATTAAATGCTAGATCTAATAAAACAAAAATAATAGCTAATAATCTGTGTAGCTTGCTTGCAATACAGAGATATAATAGCTTGTCTGACATTTTTTAGAGCCAATATTTACCTTTATCACTGGTAAGTGCCTCCTGAGACTCATTATTCATGTAATTCCCATTAAGAGGCAGTAGTAAAACAGCCTGTTGTCTTACAGCTCTTGTTAAGTACATTATGTTTAGTAATAAATACGTCAGCTTTTGTTGCATCAGAGAATTATTATTTCTTATCTCTAGACATTTATAAATAAATGAATCATGTTTATTTATAAACTTCTTTCCATTTATTTCTTGCAGTAGCCAGATAAAAGTGCTTTTCTCTATGTTGTTTTTCTTGAAGTTTACTTATCCCTTTGGAACCTAAGGCTGTAACAAAATTAATATTCTTGCTTTTTCTATCTTTTACTTTTCAGTCAACCAAGGATGGTATTCAGGAAAAATAAAAGTTGTATTGGAAGCTAAATTATGACAGTTTAGAATAATCTGGTAAAAATACCTTACAGAATTGACTTGGCTGTGTAATTGTTATTCCTACTGCCACTGCTAAGGCCTGATATAGGAACATAACAATAACTTGTGTCTTAGATGTGTCTGATCAATGGTTCCATGCAGATCTATGAAAACCCTCAACATAAATTTCAAGCTCTGTTATATAATTAAGAAAATATTTTGCCGCAATGTGAATATAATGTAGAATTCTTTTTTTCTTTCAAAGTCATGAAACCCATGTTTCCAAGGCTTGCCACCTAAGTATTTATGGCATTGTCCATGTAGCTGCAAGAGGAAGATTTCTAGCTGCATGCTCTGGTAGAATTCAGGCTCAGAAAATTTTGTTAGCAGAACTTGCTGCACGATCTGATGATGTTCTTTGTGTTATAATTGCTTCTTAGCCTCACCAGTATGCTTTTAAAAGTCATTCTGTACATGGATAGAAATAATGAGGTTTTCAAAAGTATCAGGCACCTGTTTAATTCTGCTCATATCCACTTGAAAGCATTTTTGCTGTTTTAATAACTCATTTGCTAGAAGCAGACCAGGGGACTGAATGATGGATGGTTAGTTATCAACTAAAGCTATGATAAGGACTTTCTGCTTTACCAGTTCTTTGTATTGTCCATAATGACCTTTCTCTTCTGTCTCAGTAGTCTTAAAATTATTCTTCTCTATACTGCTTGGGAGTTGCAAGCCAAAAATGTCTGTTCAAAAACTGTTAAATGGATGCAGATATTTTGGCCCTGCAAACTTTGTTGGAAAAGAAATCCTCTTAGAATCAGAGATTAACATAAGCATTGATATTCAGTGATCAGAACACAGCTCCAATTTTGAGAAAGCTGCTAGTGAAGTCATGGCTGGCATCCTCTGAACTGGAAAATACTTACCTTTTCTGCAAATCTGGCTGTCTGTTGAGGGATAGAGGATGTGGATGTAAAAGACATTCTTGCAGGTGTGAACACTGAATTTGCAGCCACCAACCATTGCATCAGTACATTCATTACTCACACTGTCCATTAACTGTGGAAATGAAACCTGGCTCCAGTTACTTGATTCAAGTTTTCTTTGCCTTCCTCAGAGAAGATGAGAGGTTGGTCAGGAACAAGCTGGTGAAGGCCAAATAGACCAAAGTCAGATTTTACTTGGTCTAAATTAGCAGAGTTCCTACAAATCAGGGCTGGTGAGGCAAGGTAGGGATGGATTTCCATCAATGGAAACCAAACCCTCCCAAGCCCACGTTTTTACATTAATCTGTGTATTATTTTCTCTTGTCCAGGAGGTGTAGCTGAGCATTATGTGTAGCTACAAAAATACTTTACATGATCATGTTAAAGGTAATGTTTGCTGTAAGATTTCTGTTTCCTGTGAAATACATCACTACCTTGAGGAATGGTGTCCCTCACCTTTTCATGCCTGCTCCAGCTCCTCAGGCAGGAGAAAGATTAAAGCAGAAGATGAGGTTTGTGGGGTTTTGTACAAAAAAAAAAAAAAAAAATCAAAGCAAAACCCTGTCTGAAATGCCTCCTGAATTATTAAAATTAACAATTTCATCAAGAAAAAGAGATTTAACTCTCATTTGATTATATTTAATTGATAAATAGTAGTTTCCTTTCTTAAATTTATGTTCCTACACCTGGTCCTAATAATTAGTAGTAGTTTTTGCTGTGACCTCCATTGTCTTTTTCTCTGATACAAAAGGTGTATTCATTTGAAAGATTCTTGGCTGAAGTCCATTTTACTGTTTCTATAAAGTATTTCATAAAAAGATAATTAAAGAGAGAGATCTTTCTATTGTATTTTCACGATGTTTAATATTTGGTTTTAGATAACCATAAAAGATTTTCTTCCCTTTAATTTTTTGTTCTGCAAGTTTTCATATCCTTGCAGTAAGTTTGCTACATTAATAAATATCACTACATTGGAGAGCCATCCTAGAAGCTCACCAACCCCCTCCTTGAAGTGTGATTCTGCTGCTATGGGCAGTAATGGAACAGCATCTCCAAGTATGAGAGATCTTTAAGTAACTTTCATTAATTCCATGGCAGCTGAATTATTTTTTCCTATGAGGCATTGCAGGGATCTGGTGCTAATCAGATGATACATGTAAAATCAAGAGTGTAGCAAAGGTGGTGTGCTGGGGAGCCAGCAGCAAATCAGTGCTGCACCAATGGAACATCTTGGGGCTGGTTTAGATCCTTAGGCTTGTACCACTTCAGGCTGATCAAATACTGCATTATAAGGACACTCAGAAATTCATTGTATCTGTTTGCATTCAAATGTCCCTGGCTGAAGAAGGAGCTCAGCAAACACATCTTTGCTCCCTTGACAGCACATTAAGAAAAGCTGTGCCCTGTGCTGGCTGGTCTGCAGGTTTTTGAGGGGAAGTATCTCTAGTCTTTGGGTGAGATGCCCATAACAGCTGTGCTGCAAGTGCAAAACCCACTCAGAGCATCTTCAATGCCTTAAAGCAGTTTAATCAAATAAATTTATCAGCATCTGTGAAGTCATCCTGCCAGTTTGGATGGGGCTATGGCCAGAGAGAATGAGCCTGCAGAAACTTGTCCTTTCAAGACTTTTACCTCTCTTGTTGTATTTGACATAGTTTGTAATCAGATGGAACATGACAGCAACGGCTTGACAAGCTGATAATACACTTCACTTGCAAAATTCATGTGCTAGGACTGTAAACACATTTTTATTTAAGCTATGTCATGTTTATGCATAGCACAAGGAATTTTTCTTCCATGGATCTGCCATAGAAAGTCAGAGATCTAGCATTTTTATATTTTAAAGTATGACTGATAATTTTACAGCCCATAAGAAAAAGTTTGACTTTGCCCAGTCACACTCATTTATTTGGACAGTCATTCAGATACAAAGCACAGGCTGAAAGAAGTTATCTTATTACTTGCTCCTTGAAGCATGTGTGCCCCATTTTCCAGACATTAGAGTGTTTCATAAGCTGTTATTATTTATCATATTGATGAAAAATTGAAGGAGATAGAAAGAAAATCAGGTTTTTCAGGTCTTAGAGTCCAAGAAAAAGAATTTAATTAGAAAAGCCATCGGTAGTGTAAAAATCACTAGAAAAGTCCTGCAGTAGCTTCTAGGGATGGTTCAAGGAAAAATGAAGGAGCCTCTGTTGATGTAACATCAGAACCATCACAGAACTCCCAAGTCAGGGTGCCACGCTGGACTGACTGGTGGCTGTGAATCTGTCACCTGATGAGGCTGTTCTTCCACACTGTGAAACTGAATAGTGGTTTGTTTTTTTTTTTTTTCCTTTGAGTCAAATCTTGTTGCCTCTAGACATTTTGACTCATTTTTACTTGAGTAAAATTCTGCCTAAAAATGTCTGAGCAGTGACCAAGATGTGAGAATCCCCATGTATGCTCTGCATCTGGCATGTGAACATAGGAGGTGGGTGTTCAAACACTTTCTTTACCATCCTCTTCCAGAAAAGCCCGTGTGGGTTTTCATAGGGATTCATCTCCGTGGAGTCAGTTGTAGGAGGCAAGGAGCAGGGATTCAGGCTGCATTATCCTCATTCAAAAGAGAGGAAAGCATAATAAATTAATAGAACCTGAATCCTTCCAGTCTTTCCTTCCATTTTGAAGAAGCCTTCTCTAAGACTCATGCTTGAGAACACTATGAATATTGTTATGTGAAATATACACTTATATCAGCCTTTGGGATCCTCTAAAGCTGTGTGTCTGTACATGAAGACCACGAGCCTTGCTTGCCAGGATCATTTCCAAGAGAGTTTGGGGGCTGAATGCACTGGAATGACTTTTCCTCTCTCCTTTCTTCTGTTTGGGAAAGAAAGAGGAGTTGAAAACTAAAACTTCCAAGGTATACATATGCTTGTTTGAAAACTATTCCTACAACTATTAAAATTAATGAAATATTGTTTTATACAGCCTGAGGTTCTTTTCTAACAGTCTTCCTTAGATCTGTGTTTTTATTTAACCAGTTAAATATCTAGCCTAAATAGTCATACTTTTACTCTCAATCTCTGGTTTATCTGCCATTTGATCTGGGAGAAAATGCATTTTATTTTGTTCCTACCTTGTATGAGTCAACGTTGTGGTACAAAACCTTAGCAATTGTTCATCTGATGCAATTAATTGCCTTACTGGATATACATGGTACAGAGTGAGCTATCTTTTCTGAATGTCAAATCAGATTTGGGAAACATTCCTGTTATATTTGTCCCTGGAAAACACTGGACAGAAAATCACATCTATTAAAACTGCATTCATTACCAAATCCAAGGAAACGAAGGCTTTGAATGAATAGCAGCTAATCAGGCAATGTGTCATAAAAGGCAGTAACTAAAGAAAACCAAAGTAAAACATTCACTTGCATTATTGAACATTTTTAGCTTTATTATTATAATAGAATTACAGTCTGACATAAAATAAAGAGCTTTTGCTAAACTCTGTAAAGCAATACATGCTTCTGCCATAAACAACCTCTATTAGATTTAGGTTTTATTGCCACATCACTGCACTGAGGTGCAATAAACATTCAATGTCATCTTTTTTAAATTATCTCAGGAGTAAACAGAAACTGTCCTCTATAAGAGTGTATCATTATTTTCAAGGAAGACTTACTATTATTACATGGTTTAGCAAAGCATTGTAAAAAAGCTACATAGAGAATACCTTGTCTTTGATAAACTGTGCAGTCAAGTTTATACAGTATAATACTATTGGCATAGACTAACTAAGAGGTGATATAATGCAATCATTGCATAGCAAAAAGCAGACTAGGTAAGTAATATTCACATCTAATGTGCAAAATGCAGACCAAAAGGTAGCTATGAATTGCTAGAAAGATAAAATGCCCTAAATGAACACACTAGTTTAACGCCAAAAATAACAAGATAAACAAGTACACAGAAGTTAAAGAGCCATAGTTTATTTTTTTCTATACATATATCTACACATGATACCAGAGATGAAACATCCCCTTTTAAATAAGATCCAATCAGGTAACTTATCAAGTTCAGACAGGACTAAATGTTAGACAATGAAGAATTATTAAAAAAAAATAAATCTCTAAATAAAACATTAAATATTTCCTTTTGTAGATAGAGAATGTCAACTTCTTGATTTATTAAGAGTTTAGAAATCACTGCCTATTAAACTTGACTCTCAGTAGCTGTTTCTCTAGAGGCTCATGTAGCACTGTTTCAAAATCCATTCAACAGCATAAATTATATTTTTAATTGATTCTTGCAAATATCCACCATTCTTCCAGTCTCTTTGAAAAAACTTTCAGATAAAGTTTATTTCTAAGAGTTAGCAGTAATGATACTGACTAGAATTTTTTTTAAAGGGAGCACAATACCTGCAAAATGGACATCTTGTATTTAAAGCCCTTACATATTGTTCCTACAAATATATTGCTACAGTAAAAATGAAATGTAGTAAGTTTACTCAATAAAATCTATTTTCCTGTACATTCTTTTATGTATGACTTCTTTGTATTTAATGCTACATATATTACATCGCTTATTGTAACAGTTATGTTTCAGCAAATATAGCAGTAATATACAGATGAACTTCTGTCTTAACAAATATTTCACCATTTTATCTACCAAATATAATCCCATACTTTAGTGTTTATGCATGACCTGAGCAGACCAGTCATTAATCTAATAGTATACGTTGGATGACATTGTCAAATTGCAAGCTGCTGTACACTTCACCACTTTACAAATGGAATAAATTCCAAGCACTTTCTGCTTATTGTTGTAAGCTTTCCAGTACCACTGATTTGTTTTTTTCCTTTAATTCAGGCTCTAAATATGTTTTATTGAGCATTTAACAACATATTAAGAGCTAAGAGGTGAATCCTACACAATGTTTTAAGAACACAACTTTAAAAAAGTAAAAAAATGTACAATCTCATGCTGCATATTTACAGATATTATTTAAATACTATATTTTCTTTCTGCTATTCATAAATCTCAGTCTAAAGCTTCTTTTAATGTATCATTTTATAAAAGAATACATTCAACATATCTAGAGCTTGCAAAAATTTTGTGGTTTGTTTTTTTTTTTTGTTTTAACTCTCTAAAACATAGTGATGAGTAAAAGCTATCTTTAAAGCATCCAGGAATTGTTTGGATTACACAGGTGATAGTAGAAATTTGGGATCTGCACTTGGTTGTGCAACTGGTTTTAAATCTAGTCTAGTGACAACTTAGTGCTTGGAACAAGCTTGCAGTAAGAGAGCAGATTAAAGCATTTGTTACCATTAGATCTTATGTGCTATACAGTGACAAACTGTACCTAGAGTGAATAGATTTCCTTTCTCATTAAAGACTATTTAATATTGTAAGTCAGGTAGTTTGGAAATAGAGAAAAGGGATTAGGAAAATAAAATATCTTATGGGATTCAGCAAATGGAAAGCTTTACATCCTTGAAAAGATTATAAACAGTGGCTGAATAAATGACACAGGCTAAGATACGCATCAGGAATGTCATAAAGAATATTTCCCCCATCCCTACAATCTTCTGAATAAAAATAGCTTTTTCATGTACATATACACTATCTTTTGGGGATATTCAGTACTAAGCTTGCTACAAATGGTTTCTTTTTTTTTCCACCCTCCCGTTACTCTACAACTCTTTTCCATTTCCAAAAATCATTTTTCCAAAGTATATAGTTTATAACATTCTCCCCCTCACACACAGGTTTTTTTTTTAAATATACAGTTATATTTTACCTTTTGCTAACTAAAGAAACCTTTATTTTCTTTAAGACAGAGGCAATGAAGCAAATGGGAATTACTGTATGTGAAAAGGGGAAGCAATTCCCAGAGCCAAAGACAAAACAGAACTATACCAAGAAATGAGGTTATTGATGTGGAGTTTGAACCTTTAGCTGGGGCTCCCTGTTTAAATAGGTGGCCCAGTAGACTAAATTAAAGATCCCAAAAAGCAGAGGGAAGGCTATTCTCGATAGCCGATCAATTTTACTGACACTGTTAAAAGTTTTCTTGGGCTCTGCAGGTTTTGTTTCTGGCTTCACTTCTTTGGGCTCAATTGTTGCACTTTTAGCAATGGTTGCCAGCCCAGGGTCCCTTGCAATATTAGGGGTGTAGCTCGTAGCTGCAGCTGTGTATGTGTTGTTTTTCTTGATGAGAGGATCCTTCACCTTCTTTGGCTGAAGAAAGAAGAAAATATTTCATTCTCAATACCTTCTCAACAGATAAAATTATGAAAAAGCACGGTAACATTTTGCAATTAATCCAAGTCATACCACAAAGTGTAATAAGCTGTAAGTGAGAAGTTAGTTCTGGGTGTATAACTCATGCAAAATATTTAGGTGACCATAAATACAAAATTGTCCATTTGTATTACTTGAATTAGGTAAACCAAATTAGGTGATGGATAAAAAATTGAGATCTGATACTAGGCTCCCTGGCAAAATCACCTTTAATGAAAATAGCAGTGACAAAGCACTCACAGTTCAATATTCTCACAAACTGTTTCCCTTGTTCAGGATAGAAACTTACAAGATGCCAAATTCTTAATGTAGCCTTCCAACATTAAGGCAAATATTGTGATATGAAGAGTTTTAACATAATTTATACACAAAAATACATACTAAATTATCATGTAACCATGCACTAAAGGAGTGGTTTACTCAATAAGATTCAAAGCTGTCAGTATTCTGCTCACTAATGGTTTACACCGGAGACTCATGAATTATGGATTAGGAACTTAATGTTCCTCTTCAAATCTTAAAATTGGATCATAATGGCTGAAGTGGCATTCCATATGCAAAAACTTTAATGCCTGTATGACTTTTTCATCCACCTACTTATAATGCTAAAGCAAGAATATATTGAATATCTTTTAGGGGAGGAAGACTTATTGAGCTTATTTGAACTTATTTTATTCCTAGGTCCTTATATTTTCTAGTATTCTATTTTTGGGATCTAGTTGTAAGAACAAAATTAAAATTTGATGTTTGGGTATACCAGTTAGAATTCAACTGTCCACTTTCTGGCAGGGCAAACCCATTCTTCAGCCACTGCCCAAGGATAATTACAGAAGGGAAATGTAGTGGGTCATTAAGAAGGTGTAAGGATTCCCCCAATTATGAGGAAAAAAACTCAACAACAAAACATATAGCAAAAACCAATTCCAACAGCTTAGCAAAATCTTCAGGCAGTATTTGCCACAAAAAGAAAAGGCAAATGTTATCCATTTTATCCTCTTGGGATGGGAGGAAGATAAGGCTGAAGAGAAAATATCAGTGGAATTTGATCTGTTATGTCATTTCACAAGACAGCAAACACAATTCTCTGTTTTCAAGAAGTAGCTGTCCCAGGGATTTCGTGTGGACACAGTACCTTTAATGACAGATCAGACAGGTTAATGGCTACTTTGACCCCCTAATAATGGAGTTTTGATAAAAAATTCTTGTTCAAGAGGTGAACGTTTCAGGGAGTGGAGAGACTCCTGCTGCACACATGGGAACAGGAAATGAAGCTGCAGAAGCCTGAGGGCAAGTGGGGCAAGGCTTGTGGAGGAACAGCTTTGGAGCCCCATGCTGGAAGGAAATGTAGGCTCAAATGTTACAATTATGCCACTTGGTAAGGAAAGGGATTCACCTAATGACTGATGTAGATGTTCTTTAATTCATGGCAATCAAGTTCTTAGCTTCAGGCCAAGTAAAAGCTTCAAATCTTCAGAACAAGCAGGTTAAAAAAATATTCCAACAAAAAAAAGGCATGTCAGGTTTTATTTTGTTTGGTTTTGTTGTTTATTTTGGGTTTTTTTGTTGTTTTGTTTTTGGCTTGGCATTTTTGTTTGTTTTGGGGTTTGTTGTGTTGTTTGTTTGTGGCTGTCCATTTTTTCCCCTCCGAGGAAGGGAGGCTGCTGACATGGTTGCTGAGTGTAAAAGCAGTCCAGTTTGCTGCTCATTCAGATATTGTGGTGAGCAGCAATAAATCCAGCAGACAAAGAGCAGCTGCACTGAAGTCTCAGAGGAAACCCTTTCAATAGATTTAAATGTCACTAGAAATCTGATCCACAGAAAACCCTGACACCAGCCTGGGTCTTAATATTTCATGTCCAATTCAACTTCATGAACAAGCAATATGACAGCTAATTAGAGCTCTAAATTTGATTAAGCTGTGATGCTCTGATCATTGTGAGCTTGCCTTGCTCGCTTTTCCTCACTGCAGAAAACTCACAGGTACCAGCAAATGACACACAAAGCCCCTTGCCTGCTAACAAGCCCAAAACCATAAATCTTCCAGTGTTTTAAACTATGTTTGTTGTGGTGGGTATTGTGTAGGGCTTCTTTTTTTTTTTTAGAATGTAATTTTCTTGGTAACAAATGAAACAGCTCATTGTGGTAACTACATTACAAGGGGGGATAAATTAGCAAGGCAATATTTAATATTTAAGGATACAGTTATATCAGTGCAGTTCATTTTTATAACAAGTGTCATGAAAACACAAAAATAATAAAAAATATTTTCAGTGAATATCATCAATAATTGAAAACTCAACATTCAGCAGCAGTTGTGCAGCTCATTACTGTAAGTTTGTTTTGAGACTTCACTCATTTGTTCTACAATACTTTCGTAGTAGTTGCTGTTATATAAATGCCCTAATTTAATTTGGAGGTTTTTTTCACACTTACACAATCAATATACATAACTATTATATATGCACATACTCCTGAATTAAAAACCTATCTTTGCATACCAGTGAGTTACAGCTGCTCCTCCAAATACCTGTTCTGTTGGATCTCTAGTCTGTGAGTGTTCATGATTACCAGCTGGGGAAGTTAACCCAACTGAATGAGCTTGCTCACAGAAGCAGCTGATATGGTAATTCATAGGAAACAGCAAACTTCTCTTTCATCCCCTAAATGCCCTCAACAATTTCTTGATGCACCTGTGGTTTACGGACCAGGTCTGATCCCAGACTGAAAGGAATCAGTGGGAGTTTTCTCTGGTGCATTTATGGAGATATAGACCAGGATTGCACACTCCCAGCACAGCTCTTGATTCCTCCATCTAAATAAAGACTTTTTTTTTCTTATAGTTAAGAAAGGAAAAAAGAAGTCCTGTGATGATTTATTTGGTCATGATGATAGAGCAGCCCTTCTGAACTTTGTGCTGGGGAGCATTATACCTTGGGAACTGTCAAAAACTGCAACCACAAAATTTTTTTCTTACATTTACACTGAGGCATCCACACTTTTTCTTGTTCAAACAGGAAAAAAAAAATTGCCTTCCCTTAAAATAATAAATGCTGATCTTTTTTTCTGCTCAATTCCCAAAGTCAATATCTCAGTAGAACATTTCATTATTAACAGCATTAAGTATCACTCAGTATGTCAGAAGTAGTATTTAGGTATTAAATGCCTAAGTAATCATGGCACAGAAATGCTGTGTGTGGACACAGCAGTAAACTCTTTTGGAGCAATAACTGTTGTACATAATAGGAATTTTTAATGTGCTGAACCCCCTCCCATAGAGTGACCAGGTGTGGCAGAGGGAGTGTGACCTTTTGGGGTGGCTGTGGGCGGGGGTTACCTTTTCTGGCACGACGCTCTTGCCGTCCCAGGCGTAGCCCCTCTTGGTGAAGTAGTTGACGGTGGCGAACTCGATGAGCGCCGAGAAGACGAAGGCGTAGCAGACGGCGATGAACCAGTCCATGGCCGTGGCATAGGCCACCTTGGGCAGGGAGTTCCTGGCACTGATGCTCAGGGTAGTCATGGTCAGCACAGTTGTTACTCCTGCAAAGCAGAGTTTGTGTCTTCAGGTTATATTTGTGCTTCATTTCCCAGCTGCTGTAGGTGGTAAAGCCTTTTCTACACCCCTGGCTCTTACGAACTTCCCTACCTGAGCTCAGTTTTCTAAATGAGGATATCAGGTTTTGAGTTCTGTGGAAGTTGCAGGATTTTCAAAACATTTTTCATGCTTTTATTATTTGATGTTGTTATAACAGAATACTATTTTTAAAGGTGGAATGGAAAGGTAATTTGTGAGCTACTTTACTCTTCCTGGCATTTGAGGGATTTCGTTGCAGTTCTTTATTCATGTGCTGCAAATTATACTACAGATGTAACAGGTTAACATCTTTAGTTCTTTCTTGCAGCAGTACTGGGATGCTTATAAAACTAAAAAAAAAAACTTGTTTCAACTTATTTGGAATACTATACTTCGGATATATTCAAAGGCACGAAGATTTATGTGTTATTTCATTTTTTTTGAATTGACGGTTTTACAGATTTCTGTCCTTTTATTCATAGCAAAGATTTTATATAAGAGTGACAATGTAATTTGCATTTCTGATATCAGAGCCTCTCACTGCTGAACCTTTCCTCTCACCTGGCCCCAGAGAGCAAGAAGGACTGTACTGAATTCACTCTGCTTGCAGCTGCTTGGAAAAATGAATCTCCGAGCACACGCAAGGCATTTACATCAAATCACATGTCCACAAGTTACCTTGACAACTGCACTGTCATGTCTCCAATGTGTCTGGCAAGTTCATCTTTGCTGCACTGAGTGTTGGTGGAAATGAGCAGTGCTCTAAAACAGGTCAATTAATGAACAACATATTTACGTGGTAGTGTGAAGAGCTTGAATTTTTAGCGCCTAATGAGGAAGCAATTTCTCTTCCTGAGATGCAAACAAATGTGTTCTTTGATTTATTGCTAGTGACCTTATGTTTCTCTTACATTGTAGCAGAAGAAAGACTTATAACTTTTATTATCTGTGGGACTGAGTGGGCTAAAAGATCAATGTTGTGCTTCTGTGTGTATATGCATTCATGCAAGATGTTCTGGAACTTTGTTTCACTGTCGTTTTGCAATGAAAAAGCTATCTGATACATAATGATGGAGCAAACCCAAGAGTATTTACTAAATAACTGCCTTCTAAAATGAAAACTGAGGAATTTTTGGGTTCTAGAGCCTGTGAAGGATAGCAGTTTGAAAACTGTACAGTATTATATATTATCCATTGAGATTAGGAAATTCTGTTCTCCATCTAATGACTGTGAAGTAAGCGGTAAAATAGTTACAGTTTCAATGGATTTGACTATAAAACTCCATAGCAGGGTAGTTCTCAGCAAAACTGATGCTAAAAATTCAGAATTAATTTTAGTTGCTAATCTAAACAATATTATGTAAATCAACTTTAATTATACTGTAGTCTAAACCACTGTTCTGTAAATGCACATCTGTCTATCAACAGAGTCACTGCTTGGTTCATGAGATCTAAGGCTATTCAAGTTGTGATTGATTTCCAGAGAAACTGAGAAATTTAAGCACAGCTGTGAATGGTGCAAGAGGAGATCCATAAAAATAGCTCCTGTTCAACAAGAGCTTCAGAGCCTGTATTTCTCAACAGTGACTCTCTGGCTTTGCCATGTTCAGAATAAAAGGGTTAATTCTCTTTGGCAAAGCCAGAGGGCCCAAAGCATCTTGTCCTTGCAGTGCCCTGAGGCAGCAAAAGGAGTGTCAAAGCCAGCTTGGCTGGGGATGCTTCCACCTCCTGCCAAAGGTGTTCAGCAGTCCCATCTGGATATCACCAAGGTCTAGGTCACATGGCAGAAATCTCAGGTTCTAGTTTTCCTAAATGAAAATTCATTGCTTTTTTTTTTTTTTTTTTTTAATATGTACTTGACTTGGGTTAATACCTCCAAAGAATATGAAAGGATATAAGAGTTTTAAGTTTAGTATTTCCAAGCAGTGGTTAAACTCTAGGGACCAGCTGTATAACCTTGAGAATATTTTAGTTGCCTGCTCATTGCATTCCTTGAGTGCATGTATTCAGTGCTGTAAGCACAATAAATTGTTGCTGATCTAACAGTAGACTGTAGAAGGGATTAAGGAAAAAAAAATTAAAATAAGAATTTTCCAAGGGCCTAAAGATGTCAAATGACAGATACCCATTAATTAAAGCTTTTTTGATAATCCCATGATTAAAGTTATTGCCATTGTCAGAGATGTTTTATTCATAATGTGATTGTTTTGGAATATTCAAATGGTAATGGATGGCTTGAGGTATTTTCAGGTCTCTTTTTACAGTCAGTTCCAAATCAGTTTAAAAGCTTTGGACCTATATCTTCCCGATGAAATTTGTTAGCTCTTGTGTGCTGCAGCATGTCCAGGCTCACACTGTTCTCCAATACCACGTTACAATAACTACATTTACAATAACATTTCCAAAACCCAATTGCCTCATGATTGCCAGGAGGTTTGTAGGTCTTGCTTACCAAATACAGTCCTTGCAGGAACAGATTCTCTGTTAAGCCAGAAGGACACCTGTGACAGTATCACTGTCATGATGCATGGCAGATAAGTCTGGATGACAAAGTAACCAATCTTCCTCTTCAAATGAAAATGTGTAGTCATAACAACATATTCCCCTAAAACCAAGAAAAAAGAACATTAAAGCCCCTATAAATACACACATCAGAGGTCTTTGTAGGGAGTATTTTTCATTGCATTCACCCTTGTTATAAAATAAAGTCTTCAAATCAAAATGGGTCAGCTCTGAAGAAAACACTTAATAAACCTGGTGGGTTTTTAGATTTTTCTTTAATAATACAAAATTAGACATTTTTGGGAAATGCTAATTAAATTTGCGTATTTCCTCTGCTGAGTAGTGAATGAAAGTCTGCATTAACTGGTGGCTGTTTAAAGCTCTTGTACAAAGTCTTATTCCATTAGAAGATGGAAAAGCCACCACAGCAGCACCATGTAAGCCACCACAGCAGCACCATAATCTAAAGACTAAATCAAGACAGCCTGTGAAAAATGTTTCTGTTGAGCCAAGCTTAAGATGTAATTGCTGATGTGATGCTGTCTGCATTACCACTGTTGGTGCCTTATGTACTCTGAAGTGTCTCTGTTCTGCTAATTTAGGACTTTAGTAAATGATTATTCTCTCCTGAAATAAATGATTACTACAAGAATAGCACACAATATTTTCATTAGCCCTAATGCTTTTGGAGCTACAAAGTTGTATGAGCTGGGTACTCCAAATGCAATGAAAATTAATTGGTTTTTTATATACAAAAAAAAATTATTTATAGTTTTAATAACAAATATATCTAATATTCTAATATACTTACGTCATTCCATAAACCTTTCTTGCCAGCAGAGCAAATATTGCTCATTTTCAGATGATTATTTTCATAATTTAAAATGGATTCTGGCAAACAGTATATTCTCCAAAGTCTGAAAAACCTCTTGTTTTTATTTATTAATTTTTTTTTTTTAGTAGACAGATTCTTCTTATAATGCAATGAACATCTTAGGAATGAAACAAGTAGATATGTAGCTGAGTGTCTAAACTTCTGTCTAGATTAGAGATGACATGTGAAATTGCTGTAGCTCTATTTTAAAATGTAGGCAGATGGAAGGAGAAAACTGCTCTTGTACAGGAAAAACTTAAACTTGATTGAAAAACTATGTCTAGACATCGACTGCTTATGCACAGAGCATGTCAAATGCCCGTTTCTGTAACGCAGAGTTCAGAAGAACATGCATTTGAGCAATCTTGCTCGATTTCTAACCCCAAGGAAAGCTTATTTATAAGATATGACAGTATTCTTTCAATATAAAAGACAGCAGCAAAGGGAGAAAAGAAAATAAATTTTAAATTGAACAGTAAGGCAAAGGATTTACATGGAATTTCTTTTTATTTCAAAATTAGGAACGGCTGTAGTATAATGGAAATTATTACTTAAATTTTGCTCACCTTTTTTTAACTTTCCCTGAAACAAACTCCTTCTCCTCTGTACCAGAGATTATGATCTTACAAAGGTGCCAGTCTTGGCTAGAAGAGCCAACAATTTAATTTTATCCACTTAAAATATGACGTGGGGAACTATTTTAATGCAATCAGATATAGAATGCACACAACGGTGTGTCAGAATTAATTCACTGATTGTAGATGGCAAGCTAAGAATACAGAGTGAGCACACCACTGTACTCTGATGCTTTATTTAGCTGCCTAAATTATCAAAGTATTTTTAACCTCTGGAAAATGAGAACGAGATCCAAAGCATAAAGGCAATTAAAAAGACAGGGATTACTCTTGTCTGTTAAGCGCTGCAGCAGGTCTGAGCTGGGAGGCAGATAAAGCTAATGCTGGGAGGAGAGAATTGGGCAAAGCAGAGCCTGCAGTAATGCTCTGCACTTGAGTTACAAGGCACAGCCATGCTCTGAAGTTTCCACAGTACCCATGGACTGCACTCATTGGGCAGTCACTCATTAAAAGATAGTAGGTGTTTGATAAGATTGATTGAACTGACTGCAGGACATGAAATCACTCCAGTTATTCCCTGCAGCTTTGGCTTTCCATATTTTCTGGCTTTCTTTAATTGAACAGCATCTCCACATTTGTGACAGCTGCTGATCACTCTCAGAACTTTCCAACTGCTCTGAGATTCTATTTTGAAATCATTGCAATACAGTCATAAAATTCCCTACAATCTAATACTTCAAACAGCTCTTGAGCAAAATATCGCCTATATTCACAGCGTCTGATTGCTAGGCTTTCACAAGTTGTAGCTTATACATCTTATATTTTCTTATCTCTTATCTTTTCTTACCCAAGGAAGTTAGAAAGAAAGGTATTTCTTCTTAGATAAATTGCTTTTATCTAAGCAATACCTACTGACCAGTCCATCTGGTCAACAGAGCTCTTGTTCATGCCCAGTGCTCAGATCCTTACTGCATTTAGATCGTCCAAATTATTAGAAAATAAACTTTGAAAAATTTACATCTTGAAACAAGCACTGCAAAGTTAAAAAAAACAAGGGGCTGTGGCCAGCTTCAAGGTTTCAGGTATGTCATACTATAAACATCAGCTGTATTTTTGTATCTCGTTACATCTTTAGAGTTAAAGCTGGTGCCAAGATTAAAGAAAATTGTGTTTGGATGTTTTTGAAAAAAACATTGTGTTTTTTTTGTGGAAATCATGTTTCAGATGGTTTTGAGTTTGATGACAGTTTTTTTTTCATTCTCTAAATACTTCCTTGAGAAACTATGTACTTGCTTTTAGCAACTTCACTGTCCCCAGAAATATGAATCTCTGAGGATTCATACTGTTATGCTATTTTTATCAGCCTATATAGTAAGCAAATAATATGCGAAGAACATGAGTGCTTTTTTATTACATAAATTATTGGTTTTTCTGACTAGATCTGACACTGTAGGAAGCTTTTTAATTGTTCAAATATTTTTGCCACCAGTTGAAGTAGGAAAAAAATCGCAGGATGTATTATCTTTTCAGAGTCATGCTTTCCTAATCTGAAATACATATATTATCATTTACCCCTCACTCTTAGGTCTTTGCATTTTTTAATTCTGCTCTGAATTACATTTTGACAGGTAAATATCACCCTTCCAAAACATCAATCACAGACCTGTACTGGACTGCACAATCCCAGAGTCCACAGTTTGTCCAAGCAGATCATACTGGTTCAGTCGAGAGCCATCTTCAGCCACAACCACTGACCTTGCTGGTTCCCGTGTCCACTCATACACAACCTCTGCTCTGGTATAAGCATCTGATTTCAAAGAAATACATTGCATGTAAGCTTTGCACTTTCTCTTGCCTGATGGCTTTGTCAGAACAATGTTTTGAGCAGTAGTTTGACTATTTCATTCTCTTTAATTATCTGTAGAAACCCACAACTATCTTACTGGAATTTTTCTATAGGAAGTACAACTGATCTTTACAAAATAACTAAGTATGTGCTGCAGGGCTGGATTAAGGTTGGTCCTCCATGGCATGAAAATATTTCTCTCATATATTTCCTGCTTATGTAAAGAAGTGAGAGAGAGTAGAATTTCATGAGCATGCAAAAAACCCAATGCTTTTTCTACCTTCTAGCTACTGTAAAGAAAGATGAGCCCCTAACTTTTCAATTTTTCATAGTGTGATGTTGTCCGGGCCTCTGTAAATCCTTCTCAGAGTGGCTTCAGTGATCCTCTCATCCTCAGCCTGGCTACAGCTCCATTCTGGTCATGCCCAATCACACTGTCCTTGCTGTAAAATGGGCCTAGCAGACACTTCTGAGGCTGCCTAGGAGAAAGCAACTTTAAATCACAATTAATTTATTTTTTGGTTTTGGCTTTGGTTATTTCTGTATAGTCCTCACACTCAAGAGCTGAGTTTGGAGCAAGGCAAAAGGAAAGTACTGTAGGCTCTCCAAGCCCAAGCAGTGTGGTGTGTTATACAAATCATTCAGCAGCATCTACACCTGCCATTGAGGGGCTGTGTGCTGTTATTTATGTTCTTTCCAGAATCGAGCTATACACAAATATTTTTAATCCTAATTCCGTAGTAAAATTCTGCTGTCATTTTGTGGGGTCTGGAATCTGGCAGCTCTCACTTGGAGCAGTTGGGTGGGAGTTAATTGACTACACAGAGGCTGCTCGTGTAATTCTTTACACCTAAAAAGTACCCAAAGACATGAATGGGAATGAATGTGTGGCCAGAATCTGCATCAAGCTTGCACCCACCAAAGGCAGCTGGAGCAGGATGGGACATCTTAGGGCATCCAAAATAACGGAAGGATTTTACCTACAAGATGAGAATTTCCTTTTTTTCACACTGACAAGCAGGAAGGGAAAGGAAAGAATCTGATTCACTTGACCTCATTTGTGAGTTAGCAATTTTACCTTATCAGTGTAAGAGATAGCAGCTAGTAATTGAAGAGTTGCTTGAGTAGAATGGGCTGGCACATTAATTGCATGGCATTTGATTCTGCATTATTGAAGCTGAAGGGTGCTTTTATCTTTAGGCTTCATATTCCCTAAGCACTGTAACATATCTTGGAATATGTTTTTGGAGTCAATGACAAACGCAAATCTACATCTTAATAATTCTGACTTTAAAAATAATGGCGAGAGTAAACACAGAAATTGTGTTTATTTCTTAATCTAGTCACATAAAGACAGTAACACAATTAATTTTCAAACATTTGTTCTGGAATATGAGAATAGCTTGGAAGAGAGAGGAGTGCTTTTCTGAGCTGCTGAGAATGACTGGATTGGTTTAGAGGGAAGGGGCTGCACTGGGCAGTGCTAGAACTGAGCTGCCAGATTTGGTGCTCAATTCTGCTGCCCCCCTCAGCTTCCAATTCTTGTTGCATAAGCAGCAGTGCAGCCATCTGCTCCTGTCACTGCTGGTTTCGAGAGTGGCCTCAGTTTTAAACTGACAATCAGATGTTTGTGCTAAGAGTTGAGGAGAGCATCTGCCTTTCTGATTTTGTTTTGCCAACATATGGCATTTTGTTGTTCCAGAATTTCTTTAGCATTTGTCACATTGAATTTAGGCTGGAATAACCTCTAGCTTAAGCTGCTCTTTGGCAAATCACTTTAGCCTTGGAGCTGGGTCAAACATTTATTGGTCCCTACAGTATGGGCAGAGTCTACAGGAGATGGGCAACTCCTTCATTGTGAGGCTTTTGGGAATCCAGCTCCATGAAGGGATGAGTAACAGTGGAGGACATAGAAAACCTCTTATCCAATTTAATCTAAAACAAATGGAGCTAGGCAAACACTACCTTGGGGAGCTAAGTGTTGGATTGTAGTCTGCACTTTAAGCATGGATTTTGTGACAATTAAATTCATTCCCAGTAAATTTTCCAGTCCATTAAGATGATTATAATTAATTGCTTTAGTTTGACAAAAATGTCCCAAATGTATTTAAATATGATTCTCACTTAAAAAGTGGAAATTAATTATAAGATCTGTTCTTTTTTTATGTGTAACAGGGAGTCTCACTTTCATAAATTGCTTGGATCCAGCCATTTCTCCTGTTGGAGAGATTTCTATTTTTATCAAGAATGAAATATTGAGAGAAAAACTTGATAATTATGGCATATGATCTGATGAAAAGGAAGAGGGAGATCCAGCTTTAAGGACTGTTTTCAACAGTGAATTCTTCATGCAGTGTCTGCAGTAAAACCATGTTACAGAAGGAACTCCTCCCCATGAGGATCCCAAATTAGGAGCTTGCCTGGATTTAGTGGGTGAATGAAAAATTTCCTTGAAAACTCCTTGATTTTGTCTAATGATCTTTCCAAGCATTTGTAGGTACTTGTTTTTTTAGGACAGCTGCTATAGAACATTAGTGTTCAAACAAACAAACAAAAAACAACATCAAAAAAATCCTGTAAAACATGACAGTCCACAGCTGTACTCTGAGTATAGAATGTCAGTTATTGCCTTTGAGTGGTGTAAGAGATGGTCTTTCTGTCAGAAAGATCAATGATGTTTTTGTTTAGTTAAGAAAATTAAGTATATTATGAAAATATTTTTTAAGGATAAAAAGATCAATTTAGATACAAAAGATGCAGATACACTTGCATGTTTTTCTGCTGTCTTGTTATTGCCTTCTGGTGTAGTTCTGGACTTTTATGCAAATCCACATTATCTATCCCTTTTATTTAATAATTTCTGCAAATCTTGGTTATTTAACTGAGGCAAAGTCCTCAGTAATCTGGATAGCTGTGCACTGTGTGAACAAAGAGTACATTAATCTGGGACACAGTGAGCCAGAAAGAACTCAGTGCAGGAAAAGAATGGGAAATGCTGCTCATGCTAGGGAAGGTCTGGTGTTTGGGCTAAGGTTCAGTGATGCAGAGATGTTCTGATAGGTGTCTTGTCGTGTCTATAAAATTCAGTCTAGTAAATCAAATTTGTTCCTGGTTTAAATTGTCATTAGCAGGTTTGGTGCAGGATCAGCCATCTCCCTGCCTCCAGTTCCAGCAGGATGCCTGCAGGGACACTTTAGCAAGCACATCAGAAGAAATGCGATCCTGCAGCCACTCCTGATCTCAGGGGATCTTGGGTGCACAGATCTCTTACTAATCGAGAACCCAGAGCAGTATCTGTCCTGTTAGAATAAACTGGACTCAAGCTTCCCCCCACTCCGCTCTCTTTCACAAAATATTTGGAAAGATTTTTTAAAGTGCTCTTTAAGAAAACTTATCATTCAAGGAGCAAACTATTCTTGTCAGTTATGCTCCAAGGTTGTATGAGCTTTTTGTTCTCTAAGCCTTATCTAGGAGATAAGCAGCTCTCTAAAGACAAAACATCAGTGCTGTCTCATGGCAAAGGCAGAGCTATTCAGCCCAAAGTAAATTATCTCCCTGTCAGGTACCATGTGAAGAATGAATTGGGTTTTCTGTTTGTTGACTTCTAAAATTGATCAAGCCACTAAGTAACCATTATCAGTGAAATGACCCATTTCTGTAAGAAAAAAAGTAGCATTGAGGAAACAATTTGTACACTATTACATCTTCCATATATTTTACCTCCCTTGTTTGTGTTAAACAAACTAGAGTAAATTAGATCGTCACTTTTTTTTCCTCTATGTTTTATTTCTAAAAATACTTCATTTAGTTAAGTGTCAGGCTGGTTGCTATTCACATTGAAGTTTTGGAGAAAATTCTCAACTTTCCAAAGCTTTGTCAGTGATTGCACTGATTTCAATTATAGTGATTTCAATTATATTTCAATTACTTTGTTCAGTATGTTCTGTCATCTAGGGCTAGGTATGCTGCAAGGGTAGGACTCTATTTGGAGATTTCTGAGATTTTTCACTTCCAAAGATATTCCATGAGTGTAGAAGAGTATCTTCTAATGCTAGGAAAAATGCTGATCTAAACACACCAAGACTACAGTAGCAAAACTGTTTTAACCTAAACCAATTCAGTTATCCATAGCATGTAATCCTTTTCTTCAGGACCAATATTGGGGTTTAACAAAACAAAGCAACAAGATTAACAACATTTTCTATGTGACAAAATGCTTTTCTAGATATTTAGAGCACTGTCATTTTCATCTTTGGTGAATGTTCAGGCATCACATTGTAGGATATTTAAGACACATAAAAAGGTCTATTTTATAATATTTTATGTATATATATAAAAATATATATAAGTGTATATATATATATACACATTTTTTTATATATATATATATATGTATATATAAAAGAATAAAGATACAACCCTGACAAAAACGTGAAAAATACACAAGATTAAAACCTTGAGGTTTTCTCAGTTGCAAAATACTCTTTTAAAGTGGCTTAAAAATGGGAGAAACCTCCATTTAAAATAAACTTACAGCTTCCAAATTTCAAGGGGCAAGCATGTGCATCCATAGGAAAGTCTTCTAAGTGCATTGGACATTCTGCTCTCACAGTCAATCTATAATGGATTAATGAGCAAAAGGACACATTTATTCTAGTTTCATAGAAATAGCAAATAGATTTCTATTAAGACACATAGCATAAGTACAGCACAGTATCTGTTATGTGATTAACCAGTGGTTACAACCAGACCTGAATTGTTTGGCTGAGGGTGCAACTGCTCTGCCCCTCTGCCCTTCCTCATGGTCCATCAGAGGCATACTCAGGCTTCTCATCTGGTGTGAGGATTAAAATCTATTAGTAACTGCAATTGCTTCCTTGCTGCCATCATTAAATGGGCCCACTCTAGATGCTCAGACATTTGCTGAAATCATTTCATTGCTATCAGCTTGAGTGCAAACATGTTTCTCCATAAAAGAGGTTAAATGAGCTAGAAACAGTCACATACCCCACATCAGCAGAGAATGAACAGTAATACTTGAAGAGTAGGCTGAAGATTGCATTAGGGCACTTGCAAAGGTGAGGAAATAGCAATGGTTATGATCAAAAGAAGAGACACGTGAACAATGTGCTGCCAAGATAGTGTTCCTGAGGATTAAATCCCTAACAGCTGAGCATTTAGAAAGACAAGAAAAATCGACCCGGACTTGTGCAGCTACCAGCCAAGATGACTCTACTTTAGTCTAGCCAGCCTTGAAAGATGTTACACAATAAATTGAACATCCCAATGCCTGGAGAATTTGTTTTCTCCAAACACTTGTACTGCTTTTAAAAAACATCCTTAAATTTTTTAAGGAAAACTCAGTGTTCACCTAAGTACTAAGTTACCCTGCTGAAGTCAACAGAGTCCCTTTATACCTTTTTTTGATTCCATGGGAGACATAAAGGGGGGATGTGCAGCTCTACAGAGACAACATACCTTTTTTTTCATTTTTTAATTTGTAGGTTTTTAATCCAGAATGTTTGCATGACTGTGTATCATCATTATTTCAAAAGGATTTATTTAACTCCTCGAACAACTGGACAGCAAAAGTTCAGTTATCCATGAAGAGAATAATATATTTCCAATGAATTCTGTCAGCACAAAAATAATTTTTTCTCCTAACTTTCTGAACGCTTTAATCAATGGAAAAAGAAATGTCTATTTTTATGCTGTCATGCCTTATAATCCCAAGCACAAGAAATATTAAGGAAGGTCAATGAATTCTGTGTGCATCTGTTAGTTCCTAGAATCTGCTTTCTATATGATCTAAAGATTAAAGACCCTCACACACAATTTAGGAGTACAGATTATACTAAACTTTCAGGCTTTATTATACTTGCTGATGGAATCCTTGCAAGCAATGCCAAATCAAGATTCTCTGCAAACTGATGGATTCCTAATACTTTAAGAACCTTTTAAAAATCAAACATTAAGAGACATACAGGGACTGTAGAGGTAGCACAGCAGGAGAGGAGAAATAAACTCTGCAAACAGCTCCATTTGCCCATCATCCTAAGGCCTATTGTGAAAATAATTATTAAGCAGGAATCAAATTATACTCCAAAAAAGAACCAGTGTCCTATCTGGAAAATATGCTTTCACAAGTTAAACTGTAAAACTAAATGAAGGATGTAATATTTTAGGGCTCACCTCATGGTGTATAGCAACGTCCCATCCTCTGTGATTCGTAAGAGTTTATTTGGCATTGTCATGTTATGAGCCACTGACTTCTTTCCATTGTGGAAAAAGGTATCAGGCGTCCAAATTTTGCTGGCCATTAAATTATTTAACCGGAGAACAGTCATAGGTCCTTTGAATTTTAATCTCTCATCTTTCCAGCTTTGGCGGAAAAATACATCTATAGTGTATTCCTACATCAATTCAGAAAAAAAGGGAAACACTTATGATGCCGTATGTTGCAATATGAGAACTTGAAAAGTATATTCTTACCATTCCCTAGAAGCAAGATGACTATTAATGAAATTAGTCATTATCAGACAGGTTATTTTCTATATTACTCACAATGTACCTGAAGCTGGTTATTAAACAGTTACAATATCATTACTGTGTTCAACACAATAAACATCAGGAAGTATTTCAAATGTTGCCCATGAGTTAGGTGTAATAAAATGGAAACAAAATAATTCACCCATTTCCCACTTGAACTGTAGATAGCTGCAGATAGGTGGTCAGTATGTGTGGCACAGGAAATATGTGTCAGAGTAAAATAAGCCTTGTGAGGCAGGGTCTAACTACAGCCTTCTGTTCTACATGTCTCATTAACATAAACTTGTAATCAAGCTGCAGAAAGTTCACAGTTCACTGAAATTCTATGGTCTGATTGGTGAGATGTGGAATGGTTCATTGGGTGAAAGAGCATGAGCTGAGGGCACCTTTGGGCCAGGAGTGACAGTCTGATTGCACAGGGATGGGGATGTGGGGAAGAGAAGCAGTGGCTGACTCAGTGGGCATGGGGACAACCAAAATAACCAACACTCACTATGAAATGAAAGAAATATTTGTGACAAAGCAACAGGAACCAAGTTAAAGGGGCAGGGTGAAAGTAAGAAAGATATGTTGGAATATTATACATAAAATATAGATGGGGTGAAAATGTGAAAAACTGTGAATGCAGCTTAGTACAGCATCTCCCAGGGGAAAATTCCATCGTCACATGGAGGTTCAGTATGGGATCATCCTGCCCCTTCCATCTTGGATATTGGGATAAACATCAAAAGCAGTTATCCCAAAATGGTTCTGAGTAACTCTGAATGAGACTCCTTTGGCTGAGAAATGGAACCTTTGCACACATCTCCTGCAAATGGAGATGCCAAATCCTGGAACAGAGAGAGCTCCTGTGTGTGAAGGCACACAGAGCTATAAGGAATAGAGCTGTCCTGACAAACATGACAGTAAAGAGAAACATTCTGGAAGAGCATGCAAAATGTCTCCACAGCAAATTCCTCTAGATTTGTGTTTTTTTCATTTTAACAACCACCAGCACTCCATACAACATAAGCACTTTTGAGCTGTTTATTCCTTGTGCAACTATTAGCAAGGAAGAATGGTGATTCTTACTGATGTGTGTTTTTCCTGCTTTTAGGGTATGAAATGCCTGAATAATTTTTTTGGGGTTTTTTACGTGGAAATGTAGTTACAGGGGTTATTCTAATTTTGGGTTCTTTTGGTGGATTTTTAAATTTAATTTTATTTATATCCCAGACCTGTGAATCATTTGTGTGCATACTTAGTTGCATTTCCATTTTTTTAATCACTTTCTCAGTGAACTGCTGAAGCCTGAGTTTATTCAGCTTCAGTGAAAGCAGATTGTACTTATAACCAATTATTTGCTTCAGAATTTTGCTGGGTCATGGCCTTAGGTTGAATTGTGACCAAATCCTGTCCCAGCCGTGCAGCAGAGTAGGAGAGAAGGGGGTGTAGGAGACAGTATCCATCATTAAAATTTTGGATTTCCTCCGTGTTTTACTAGCACCAAAGAAAATCTCCTCCTACACACATGGGGAAGGTAAAAGACATGCCCAGAAGGTGACATCACTTCAGCATGTAAGCCATTCCCTTTTTCTCTTTCAGCTGCAAAGAGGGTGAGTGGGAGGTGGTACAGGTTGAGAAAAGAGAGTCTGGTTTTCCACTTCATACAAACACAAGGTTCATTTGTTGGAAAAGGACAAGGAGTCAGAAAAATTTGATAAGGGTTCTGACAGCATAAGATAAAATTCAATTAAAAAGTAGCTGCCAGGTCATGCCTGGCACAGGCTGGATCTTTCCCTATCCCAGGTCATCACACCATACAGAGTGAATTAATTTTGGCTGAGATATCTCAGCTCCTCAGCTTTCACTACCCACTTAAGCATGTACATTAATTCTCCTCAAATGAATCCTGACAGACAGCTGATCTTTAGGGCTGAGCCATCAGATACTCTGATTAGGGCTTTTTGCTACAGCAGAGGGGCATACAGAACAGGGGAGCACAGGATTTTCTCTAGACTGTGTACAATAGAAGTGGCCCATGTGCAGACATCTGAGTGAGATGAAATTTGGAATAAATTCTCCACAGCCGAGACTCTTCATTCCACAGTATGCAGGTTAAAAAACAAGATTCCTATCTGCACTTTGAATAAATTTTATGGTATTTAATATTTACAGCACTTTGACTTATATGTTCTCTAGCTTACTCTTCTAATACTTCTCCCTGAAGATTGTTTATTCACAGGGTAGACTGTAGGGGGATACAGGATGGGTAAATGAAGGTGGTATAGAAGGTAATCTTATCCCCCAGTGAGTTGCAGCTGGGCCAATTACTACAGATTAGAAGCAGGCCTGATCTTAACAGGCCACACCTGTAGGCAATAAGAACAAGTGGCATAAAAGAGTGGATTGGTGGGCCCTGGAGTCAGATGGCTGCTGCAAGGACCAGGAACAGTCAGTGCTCAGAGGAGCTGCCTGTAAGGAAACATCCAGGAGTTATGAAGCTCTGGCAATATTAAATCCTTGCACTATAATGATGTTAGAACTTGTGCTACCTAAGACAATAGTAGGCAACTCTGTGGTCTACATGAGGTTCTGTACAGGAAGATAGCAAGGCAGATAATCATTCCCAAAAAGCTTACTGTACAATAAAACTGGGAATGAAGATTTACCAGAAAAAAAAGTCTAGTGTTTCTGAAAAAGTTAGTTTTGAAACACTTCTTATTCCAAATAATATACATCAAAAATTTCACCAAAATGACAGTTTGTATGAGAATAGCCAGGTATCTGTTGTTCAGTTCAATCCACCATGTAAGCATGCTGAAATGATGTCACCTTCTGGGCATGTCTTTTACCTTTCCCATGCCTGAAAACCTGCAAAGCTCTTCCAAAACCAATGATTTTATTGGGAATAAAAAAAGCTTTTCTCCCATATAACTTCATTTAAAGGTATAAGAACGAGCCAAGACAAGCTCTTTCTAGAATAGCAGGTTATGTCCATGCTGCTTTTAGAAGAGTCTTGAGAGTGGATAGGAGCGCCCTGACTTCTCCATGGAAGTGCCTCCCTGGATCCTGCAAGCTGGCTGAGGTGTGCTGGCAGCTCAGGGTGCTTTCCTAACACTCAGGGTGAGCTGGAGGTGCCCCTGGCCAGCCCCAGCCCAGGCTCAGGCACAGTTCATCCTCCCCTTGCCTGCCTAAAGCCTCCCACACTCCCAGCCCAGGCTGCACGTGGGGACCAGGGGAGCCCAGCTGAGGTGTCTGCTACCAACCTGTCTGTGCTCAGAGCACACTGCACAGAGCGTGCACTGAAATTCATATCAGCTCTGGGTTCTGGCCAACTCTGCAATTTATCTTTCTGTCTCTGGTTTCACACCTAGTTCCTCAAGCAAAGGTTTAACATGAGTGGGCTGCACACACATTACTTTTTATGGGAGGTGAGTAGGAGTTTTACTCTAAATACTTTTCTGTGAATTCTTTAGTTTTCAAAATATGTGAACACCTGCCTCTGTCTTTCTTGGTCACACATTTTATTAAGCGGATGATGAATTCTTTCTCCTGTTTAACTTACTGACAAACAGGAGTCAACGTGGTATGGCTATCTTGGCATTTATAAATTTAACTGTACTTTTATAAGTACTGCCTTCCAAACATTCAAAAAATGGTGTCTTTTCATAAAGTTCACTTAGAAAAATAACTGTCTTGTAAAAGTTACTTTTTCTGGTTTTCTATTCCTTAACAATGTTTTGAGTAGTCAGAAACTTGTAATAACCTGGTGTTTAAGGCTTAGCTACATTTTTAGTTCAAATTAAGCAGCTGACAATTCTGTAGTCAGAAATGGAACTTGTTCCCTTTCCTCTACTGAATTTTTTTCTTTTTTTCTTGAATCTTTCTTTTGCTAAGTGTATTTAGCTAAATGTATCCAGCTACAAGTTTGAACTGCTTTCATTTCTTCATTTAGATCAACAAGGATGTTCCTAGCACTCATCCTAATACAGCATCCAGCAGATACTGGTGGCTGCAGACCAGGCTTTACCCCTCTCAACAGCCACCTACTTGTGCAAACCTCATTTATATGGAAAATTTTAAGTACCTTATCCATATTTCTACACAACTCTTGGTATCTCTTAAGACCAGGGCTCACAACATCTTCATTCAGTTTTCTGAACATCTCCACTCCCTGCAGTTATCTGGCAATTTGATTTTAATATTCATTCCATAAAGCAGTGACACTAATTCTCTCATTAATCTTCTCTTTTTAGCAGCCAAGATCTAGGAAAGTCACTTTCAATTGATCAGTAGCTTTTAATATAAAAATACAGGTTAGACTGTACAGATGTCACACCATAGGCATAAGTGTTAATTGCATTTTAAGATGATGATCTTTCTTGGCAAATTGGATCAGTGATGTGCCAGCAAGGACCTAAGCAATCACTCTCAGAAGAATACAGATCCAAACCCTAATGCATTTCATAATATATTATGTAGCAAATATAAAGTCTGTTAAAACACGTTATTAAAGTCACTGAGGCTTCTAATTTCAGGGCACTTAAATGCAGTCACAGCAGCAGGAATGGCAGCACATAAAACCTGATGGCATCTTCCAATCAAGGGCTTAAAGAAAGCCCAGCCTTAAAAGGGATAAGTAAGTTATTGCATAGATCTTTTATTCTCCAAATTAAAAAGAGAGGAGCAAATGAGTGCTGTGGAAATGCAGGCCATCACTTACCATATCATGGTCTGAAACAGGCCCAAAACTGGTGACGAAGATGTCAGTCTTCACTTCAGTTACACGCTCTGATGAAGCAGGAAATTAGGACAGTGAGTGTCTATAAACAGCCTTCATTAGATCTAACCACTACCAATTTTCACAATAAATACAGAAATTATCGGCTTTGATTAGCCATTCTGAAATTGGTCTGCAATACAATCCTGAGAATTTACTGTAGAAGTAATTTCACAGTCAATATTGTCAGCAATGGTTTTTTTTTTTTACAGTTTTTCCACAGAACTTTTGAGGTGCAGCAGCTGCAGTGGAAACAATTCCACTGTTGTGGAAATCTTTTCATTCTTTGACTGATAAACCTTCTTGTCTGACACTGTAACCCGTGCTGAATATTGTACACAGTACTCTACTATCTCATTGGGTTTCTGGGCAAGCTAAAATAAGGTCTGTAATAATTAACCCTGGGTTTGTGAGTTATGTATTTTGTATGGAGACCAAGAGCACAGAAGAAAGAGAGAGAATACATTATGGTGTGCACAAACATGAATATACTTGATTGCTATGAGTTAGAAATGGCTGTACTACCCCTCACTTCAACAAACAAAAAGGAGTTAAACTTTTCCAAATAAACATTAGCTAAGCTTCCCTTCTGGAATCGTCCGTGTAAGTGTTTTCAGAAAGAGAGCTCTTCAGTCCTATAGGCCTAAATTATAGGTTAATACAAATAATACTTCAGAAATCTGTAGCATGCACATAACACAGATCATATGCATATGCTGCATCATGAAGCTGGACCCCTGCATGGTTTCCAGGATATCCATTCTCCCCATGGCACAGTGACATTGGATATTTCAGAAGAAACCAGTGATTTTAGTGGTCACAAGTGCTGAGATGCCTTAACTGGTGGTGATCTCAAGAAAGAGGTCAAACATCTGGCTTCTCCAGATGGACTGGCAAAAGACCTTGTGAGAAACACCCAGGCTTAACTTTCCCCCTTCCTCCCCTCTCCCTCCACACACACACACACAGGATCAGTCACTTCTGAGCGTGCTGGTGTTTTCTAGGGCACACAAAGCAAATATTCCCAGAATGCAAATATCACAATAACCCTGTTGAATTAAATATAGCTGCAGGAGTAACACCACCTGGAGGCAGGAATCCAGGCAGTGTTGAGTGCAGCTAACCCCATCAGCTTCCCAAAATTATGGTGATTTAAGTCTGAATACTTTTACTATTGTGCTCCACAAGCCAGCAAAAGGGGTTTTGGTAGAATTTTCAAACATGGAACAAGTGATAACATTTCTGGAATAACTTTCAAAAATAAGTAAATTGAGCAATCTGGAATATTAAAGTGATCCTAAAGAAAGCACTATAGTAAATGTATAGTAGGCAGACATGCAGCAGACAAAATTTTTCCTTAGACTAAGACATATATATGTATAGCTATTTGTACAATTTTATTTAAATAGTGCAAAATAATAATGAAATTGTTGCAAAATAATAATGGATTTAATGAAAAATTTAACAGAACCATCTGATTTCAGAAGACTTTGGATTGTTTATATACAATTTGTTCCATCTGACAAGAAAATTCAGACTGAAGGGAAGAAAAAAAAACCTCAGGATTAAGCACCCAGTTAGAATAAACGTTTCTGTATCTGTGCAAAAGGTCTAATGAGAATCCGTGTTCCACAACTGCTCTTTCAGATCTTTCACTTTCATTCAAAAAACTGTGCAACTTCTAAAGATATAAAAATGGAAACAGTATCCTATAAATATTTAGTATAGATACAATAAAATATGTCCTTTTGTGAGACAGCAAAAATCAAAAAGTAATATTAGATTTGATTCTACTGTTGGTCTAGGAATGCAGTTGATGAACCATTTTCTGTTAATAAATTAATGCAAAAATTAGGTGGTATCAAAAGTAATCTTCAGGACTCTTTAAAATGATGATATTTCCAATGTATTATTCAAAATCAAGGAAAGTAAAATACTGTCATGTGGCTGAACTGCTTTATATTATTTTTATTCTATATATCTGTCACTGAGAGGTGTACAAAATACAGTGACTACTGAGAAAAGCACTGGATAGGGTGACATTTCCTTTTTAGGTGTCCAGTTGAATTAATATGTGACCTCATAGTTATTTACAAACTTCAATTGACTTAAAATAAATTTCAGTATTTTCTTGACATCTAATTGTCTCTGGACTTAGAGAAGCTCATGGTGAGAATTTGACTTTCTGGAGCTGAAAGAGCCATATGGTTGTTCAGATCTTACTTGGCTTGGGAGGAAAGGATTCTGTCCTTCAGCCCATCACTGTCACCAAGGTCAGGAGACTCTGGTCATGTGGGAAACAGAGGGCAGAAAAAGGACAGGGAGGTTCCACAGGGTCCAGTAAAACACTGCTGAAGGGACTCCAGCTACCCAGTCACCTTTCCTTAGGACTGAGAAACTGCTACCATCCTGAAATCTATCAGCCTTTCACTTACTGAAAAGTGAATCTCAAATAGCTTTTAAAGATCTTTCATCCTTGTTCCTCACTCCTCTTGTCCTCTTTCCTCTGAGGCACTTTGGGAGAGAGAAGATTCTAGAAGCTCTTCAAACACAAAAGGATGGTGAGTCCCTTAAGGGTCCCAGCTCTGAGCAAGGTTCTATTTAATATAATTCAGCTGGTTTGCCTGCACAAACACAGAATATGCTCTTTGAATCAGCAGCATGTCATGTGTGCTATCCTCAATTCTGGCTTTGGGAGACATGTAGTCATGGAAGAGAGGCTGAGGCTTAAGGAAACCACTTGAGGACACAAAATGGAATCTTAAGTCTTTTGCACTAAGAAGGAAGATTTCCAAGGGAGTGAAAAAATAAGTGATGCTTTTTATTTCTGTATAATGTTGAAAATAATTTAAGTGGCATATAAATCACATGAAAATTAGAAAATTCAGATTGTGAACTCAGAAGAGATTATGTTACCTTTTGCAGTGCACCTCATCCCCTCACATGCAGATAAACCAATGTACAGACCACCAATTATTTCTCCTTTGGTGTGTGCCTCACTTTCAAGACCAATGAAAAAGGGTGTATCAAAGCACAGAAACAGATCACTCACTCCAAAGCCATATGGAAGTTTGGAAATTTTTGTTTACTGTTTCACTAATTAGATGATTCAGCTGTGCTTAGTTAAGGGCTTCAGAAGTTCTGAGTCACTCCTGCACAGGACATGTGTTTACTGATACAGTCGAGCTATGTATATTTAGAATCAAGGTTACCCATGTTCAATTTGCATCTTGATTACCATGGGAAGGCTCAAATTGTGCTTCAAATGCTCAGAATGCATTTTTCAGGAACCACAAATCCTGAGCTGTATTCAAAACCTTCACAGTATCCCTGAGAAGTGGAGAAAAGTCTGTCATTGACCAAACCAGGCTCAGGTCAGGAGCTGATTGGATTGCTGAAGAGAAATCCAGCAGCTCTCAAGATGCATAACTGTGCCTGCTGACTATGACATCTGTCTCATGAACAGGAGTAACTAATGTAGGGATATCTGTGGAACAGGTAACAATTTCAGTAAAAAGCCCTAGGGAAATTAATAATGGCTTACTGGTTTGACTATAAGGCAACCACAGGGTCGAAGTAGCTACTGAGCAGCAAAAAAGCAGCTGAGCAGCACACCCCACCACTGGGGAACACAGCTTTGGGCAACTGACCCAGGTACAGCTAGGAAAGCACCAGTCAACCTCAACTGCTGTAATTTTTCTGTTTACAAACAACGTGTGTTGCTAATGATGCTAGACTAGTGTAAACTCAAAATTAGTAACAATAAATATTTTGATTTAAACTCCCAGGGATCTCATTATTGCTAGAATTGCGACTGGATTATAAATTGAGAACAAAATAAGAAATACAGATTTATTTTAACAGCAGGAAATAAGCCTATTTATCAGGAGAGACCATACATGAAATATTTCTCTTTATGATCTGCCAGTATTTGAGCACAAGGTTTATTTGAATTGCACATTTTGGTGGTTTAAGTTAATTCTATTTTTTGGTAATGCACTTGTTCCTGTATGTCTCGTGTCTGTTTGTGCTATAATTATTTATATGGAGGAGACATTTCCTCTGGCTTTGAGTGAAAGAAATTGTGACACCTGTACAATGTACACTTAGATTAATCAGCCCAGCTGTGTCCTGTGAGGTATTTTGGTCGAAGAACCCCAACAAATGCACCCAAGGGAATTTTGTGCTGCTACGTTAGTAAGAGCAGAGACCAAAAGGGAGAAGAGTGAGCTGTCCTGTGATCAGCACTGCAGTCTCTGCTGAGGTTACTGGGACCTGCACATGCCAATTAACAGCTCAAAGCTGTTCACATCCTACCTACCTCCCCACTCGTGTATTAAAATCTATTTTCCTAGGATTTTCTAAGGTTTTTTACAATTGGCCTTACTTTAATCTGGTCGAGTGGAAAAAAAGACCAAAATCAGCCTCTTCAATTTTAACTGTAGCATCTGGTCCTTCTTTACTTACAGAATAATGTGTAGGGGTGAGGTGTTTTCATTTAGAGTAGAATCATTTAATTTTAACTTTTGATTATGCATAGAAACAAACCCCTTATTTTCCCTAAACTGTACATTAGCTCAGATATGTTAAAATCCAAACATTTCCACTGGGACCTCAATAACCAAGAGGAAATTTATATGTTTAATGTTCTCATACAACTGAAACTTAAAATATAATTCCCATAATATTGTGAGGTTCATTTCCCTAACCCTCCCACTCTGTGGAAGTAATGAATTGCCTGAGATTGACTGACATTCCACTTAAGGACAGCCCCACTCAATCTTGATAAACATCACACAGCAGACATCAACAAATATCTTTTACTGACAGCATAAAATAAGTATAATTCTGTTCAATACTCAAGTTGATAATCTACTTGGGGTGAGCTACTGGGCATTCAACCCAATAGTAAAACCAAATTTAATTCAGGAAGATTCTGGTCTGTCAAATCAAAGTCACTGTTGTTTGTTCTGTATTAACCTTTCTACTACAAAATCCCTTTCAAAGGGATAAGCCACATTTACCTTTATTCTGATGTAAAAGGTCCTAGAGTGTGTGGTGTCCTTTAGTTTTAGGGAGATGAAATGAAAATGGTGAAAGTCTTAGAAAATCTGTGGCTGCCCCTGATTTCATGTTAATGAATCTCGTCACCAAATACAATCTGCTCTAAGCAAGTCTTCCCTGTCTCCACTGTGGCACTTCAAACCTGCTGTGGGATCATGTCTATGCCCCACATGAAGACAGCCCTGAACAAAAGGGAATGGCATTTCATTTCTCCAGGTACCTGAGGAACTTATTTTCCCACCCTTTTTCATTGTTCTTCAATATTTTAACTCCCACTCTCGACACAATGCACTACTAGGAGAGATCACTACACGCTGAAGTGAATTTTGCTTCTTATTTCTGTTTGATCTTTTGGTTTTTTCAGGACTGTGTATCCGAATAGAAATCAACATCTTTATTATTTAGGCCATTTTTGATCACTTCTAGTTCTACAGTCCAGGCAGTTTCCACAGAAAATTGTGCCATTACCTCAGTGCTTCCCTCGGGTTTTTCTCCTGAATCTCTGACACGAGTTCCTCTTTCCAGCTTCAATGTGTTACTCTCTGCAAATCCTCCTCCTTGCTTTTTGCAAATGATTATCCTCTCATAGAGTCAATAGGTGTCCTCTAGTATCATTCACAACATTTTTACATCCATTTTGGAAGTTCTGTTTTCCATGCATAAATAACTAAATGTAACTATTTGTTCATGTTTATGGATGGGTATAACAGATGCTATTTCCTAGCAGAGTCTGCCTAAGTGACTAAGCCTCCATATGATAGAGGCAAAATAAGTAAATAACATAATTTATATCGATAATTATTGATAAGAAGTGCAAATGTGCTAATGCATAACATGGTGTTGCATGCTCTTTTAAAAAAGAATCAGATTAATTTTATCAATGATGCCATTTTTTGAAAAACAGACATATTCAATCACTATAAATTTTTCCCTGTGGGTCACCAGCTGCACTGTATAATATTCTGGTTAATGAATAATAATTCTTTCTTTCTCTCTTTCCCCCTTGTTTAATGGCAAACTGCTCAGAGGTTCTCATTTAACTTCAGATATGGCCTTCTTGGGTTGTCTGATGATAATTTCCATTCCCATACTCTTGTTGAAGCATATATGATTTTAAGGTTCCCTTTTGAAGTAATACCTCAAGAGAAGATGCAAAAAAAGGCAAGGGCAGAGTTAATTGTAATCTAGTACTTAATTCTGTGCATGCTCAAAGAGTGATTCAAAATTCAACACCTCTAAATCTTTCATAATCTTAATGCTCCACCTTTTACCCTGGCTTTCCCATGAACACATGGAATAGCTGCTACAATGAATCTTTGCAATTAGATTTTTCCAGAAGGTTGTTCTTGGCTTCATGGTGTCTCATCGGCTGCACCAGAGCACTTCTACCAAACAGTAAAACTGCTCACCACACTAACAGGATGTTTGCAAACCTGGGATTGAGAAATATCATTGTGTTTGTTTCAAAAAGGATTAATTTACTCCTCTGAATAAGTAGAACCAAGATCAAGATCAAATCCCTTTCACAATTCATTACAATTTTTTAGTAACTAAAAGTAGCTTTTCATCTCTGAATTCTTCATTCATACACATAATGGCAAGGAAGGAAAAACAAATAACCTTACTGAAGGAACTATCATCTACCTTTTATTCTATAGGTGAGAAAGAGAGAAATGGGTTTATTTTCTGTTTCTGTGGGTGTACAGATTTGAAAACCTGCACTACAGGAGGAGAGGTCATACTGGGATAACCAGAATTTTCTGCAATGTGCCCTTTCCTGTAAGACAGAGTAACTGCACCAGGCATTGTTTTACCTCAGCTGCTGCTTCTCAGAAGGCATAGAAGGAATAGAATAGAAAGTTTTGGATGATGGGAAGAGTGCTATAGTGCACTCAGTGATACAGAGGTGTACACTGTGCCTAACAGCATGAAATTTATCAGCAGAACATATAGGGAGGGTCTCTGGCCTCTTAATAAATTTTCTGATGGCTACATCACAGCTGAAATGGAAGGAATGAGTTTTGTAGCTAATTCTATATATCTAAAAATATTGTTACATTGGTAGATTGTTTAACTTTTGCCTCAGAGTGGATAAAAATTGTGTTCTGATCAAAATATTTAACAAGGAGCCATCACTGATGGTGGGAAGAAAAATGAAACCACTGCTTTTCCATGCATTTTAAAACTTCCAGTATCAAGTCATGCTATGATGGAAGGCTACTGAACTTCCAACTCCAAAACCCATGCTGTATTTTATATATTGATTTAGATTTGTCACTGAATATTTTTATGCATGGAACATATCAGAATACATTTCCCCATTATACCGAGAATCCAACTTAGCTGTCAAAATTGAGTCATCCTGAGGTTCTTCACTCAGATTTAGATACCTTAGAAAGAAGATTTGAAGATGTGAATTTCCACATTCCTATGCACACCCTTTATTATAAGTTGCTACCAGGATTGAAAACATCAGCCTAGGTATTTGTCCCTAGTTTTTAAAATCTATAATTTTTATCTTTTCAATAATGCCTTATTCAATACTCAAAAGTTTATCTGCTTCTTACTGTACTTGATTTCAAACATTAATTTACTGCTCACAATTTAATCAGATGTGGGATTTTTTTTTTAAAGCCATGGTACTCTTATTTCTAGTGTTCAAAGCTGACAAACATAAGAGAGAAATTTACCGAACTGACACAATGAAAATAGAGTACACTGTGCAGAAGGAGAAATGTTAATTTAAGGTTCTTGGTTACAGGTAGGAACAGGCAACACAATTCAAAAAAAAGGAAGGATGCACAGAATATTTAAATTTCTCTAACCCTGAGTTAGATAACCTGCTCCAATCCTTCCTTGCCTCCATCCCATATTTCCTGTCATTCATTGTTGCTTTCAAAAGCCATACACAATTTCCTTCCTGTTAGGAGTAAGTTTTAACTGGACCAGATGATT
The DNA here is from genome assembly GCF_027477595.1 of Haemorhous mexicanus. NCBI lineage: Eukaryota > Metazoa > Chordata > Aves > Passeriformes > Fringillidae > Haemorhous > Haemorhous mexicanus. The sequence goes on along the minus strand of NC_082355.1, from coordinate 11,741,645 downwards.
CTTTCTTGAGTACACCTTTGAAGTCTGCATTCAGAAACATATACATGAAACAGACATAGGAGCTGATCCTGATATGCTTAGTTCTCTAAACTGCAATCCAGAGAGTGAGAGAAAATCCTTTTCCTGCACCTCCCTTTGTTTTCCCTTCTAGTATATGTTAAAAACATCATAATAGCTACAAAACTCATATAAGAAATCATCATATGCTCAGATTTTTCTTGTAGACATGTACCACACTAAGTTTACAGTCTCATTTATTTATTGCCTTCTGTACTTTATTTACTGTGACAGAGTAGCTGACTGAACTCCACAGTTCCATTAACCAAAGAATAAAGGAACATTTATCTACCCTAGGTCAAGGGTTCACAAGAAAGCAGGCAATAATACCGGTAGATAAAAGTAAAAAATGACTCTTATTTTGTTGTCTGTTACCTGAAATTGCACACAAAGATTTATACACCAGTACATTTTTAAATGTGACAATTAATACTTTTTAATCAGAATTTTATCTTTAGCCATTTCTCAAAATCAGTGAAGTCAATTTATTGAAGAGCCTGACCCACAATTCAAGAACAGTTGCAGGGTGGTAGCCTCCAACCACAGAATAACCTTACTCCTAATTACTTTCCATTTCATCCACAGGAGATGATAGAAGAATTCATAATGTAATACCCCCTTATATTGCAGCTCCTCTGGGAGTGAGGAAAACACTCTGAACTGGATTTTGTAGGGTGGGTTGCTCTGATTTATTTTATCTGAAGAGTCCAAAAGGAAAACAAAAAAAGGATATCTGAAAGAAGTAAAGCCAACCTTTCCATGCACTGGAAAAAATAGATTTGTGCTTGTCCATTTAGAATTTCCATGTTTGTGAACAGTAAGCTTTTAAGACCCAATTTTGGGACCATGTCACAGTAGAACAAATCAAAGAATGAACACAGAGATGTTGATGAAGACCAGGTTCTGTAACAATGCTTTTATAAAGACATAATTGCTGTGTGGTTTTATGCCTTTCTCTGGATTCAGCACCAAGAGAAGAAAGACATTTTTATCAAACTGTGAAGAAAAAATGTTACAGAAACAAATCCTTACATATCTAAGTAGCAAAAACAATTTAAAAAATTTCTCTGAGATAGTCTACTAGGATAGATTGATACTTTCATTTTTAAAAAAACAAATCCTCATGAAAATAGTGATAGATACATGAGGCCTATTTAGGCCTCATTCATCAACTTGTCATTTGTCAGGTCACAGGTTGTATTTTTATCTTCTATTCTTTACACATTCAAAGTTTTATTACCCATTCAGAGGTCATCTTGAATTGTGAACCACTTTCTTCTTTGGGGTATGTGTCTGAGAAAACCAAGTATGCAAAAGACAAGGAAGGCATGGCTTTTGGGGAAAAAAGCTATATATCAGCATAACTTTATGTGCATATATATACAGAATTAAAACAAGTATATTGTGGAAAAAAATGATAATGCTCTAACTGACTTTTCCTCTAGCATGTAACGTTAAAAATCATAATACAACACACCTCCCAGTCCTGGTCTCAAGCGGTTGTCGTAGCCATCCAGAAGTCGATCCAATATTCTGGTGAACACTGTGGTGTTGTCTTTAAGCTCATCTTGGGATGAGGTTTGTCCATAGCTGAAATGCACAACAGTTAACACTGAAAAATAGTAATCCACCAATAACCTTAGAAAAGAGTAATTCCAAAATCCATTTAATCTCACTCATACAGGCTTATGGTCCCATAACCTCCTTCGTATAACGAGATTGCAGTGCTTTGTAGAGTTCTTGCATGGTTATATTTTCTTCCTCAATTGTAAGATTTTAAAATCATAAAAAATCAGTGCCCTTCCATAAATGGTGAACAAACAGATTGCCAGTTCCTTAATGTTTCTCTCATTACTCTTTAATGTTTATAATGTGCTAATATGTGTTTTCCTCAGGAAAACGCTCATTTGTCAGCAAAGAGTAATGTGTTTAATTCATAATAGCTCTAAATGGTTTGCATACAAAGAAAGATACAGTAATTTAGAACACTGACAAGCACTGACAAAAATAGAGATATCTTCTTTTTAAATACAGAAGTAGATTGAGTGAGTGTACGTTTTCATAGATCGAGATGTAATTTTGCTTTTATTTCTCTTTTTCCTGTAGCAGTTAGATTTGGAGGAATATCTCCATCTTTGCCTTTCAAATACGTAACAAAACCATCTGTTGATATGAAAATCTCTTGTGTCCATAAAGCTTCCCTTATAGATCCCTATGCATATCTCTAACTCAGTCAAAGGTCCTGAAATTTTACTTGAAGGAGGATAAAATTAAAGCTCTTTGAACTCAGCTACCAAAATCTTACTTCCATCAATAGAAATCAGAATGAAATCCTTAGGCTTAATGGTTTCTGTCTGCTGTAAATGACACCAGAATCAACCTTTTTCTTAAATCTGAGACCTTTACCTAATACCCTGTCACAGATGATTCCCTTAATCATAGATTACACTTGTCTTAAATCCTAACCCAGCAGGTTTTTCATTCACTGCTGGGAACACTTCCATTACAACCACGTAGAGTCATCAGGGATAAAAGCAGAAGTGCTACATTTCAAAACATCATTTTATTGCACACATTACTGCTGAACTGGAGAAACAGTGCAGCACCAAACCCTTTCCTTAGGATCAGGTCCAGTGACAGAAGTGACTCTTCCACTGGCCAGTCTGTTTTCTGTTTGGGGCATGTGATTCTTGGTGCCCTGCCAGCCCTTCCTGCTCCAACCACTAAAGACCTCTCAGGAGGAATATGATACACAAAAGGATCAGGTTCTTTTAAAATACCTATGAGATGTTTTTTCTGGAAGCTGCATCAGTCAGACATCCTTTGGGTATCCCACACTTGGGTTCCACTTGGATCAAATACAGAGGGAAGGAGGAAGGATACCCTGTACATAGGTACCCTGGAAATGATTCCAAGTTTGTTTTGCAGAACAGGTTTGAGTATTCAATACTACAAATTTAGATCAGTTTCAGGACTGACATCCACAGAAGTCTTAATAATTTTTGGTTTATTTTCATAGGGTGGGATGTTTTAATGCATATAAATCATTATTTCTAATGAAAAGGCAAAATACCTAATTGTTCTTTAAAACAAGTATTAATTTCTTCTAATCATATCATACAACTTCATTTATTAAAAAAATGGGTTGATTTATATTTATTGATCATGCCTACAATTGAATTTTAAGTCATAGACGGTATCTTTTATGCTTCCTCTATGTTACCAAATAGCAAGTTCTCCTGCTGTCTCTAGCAAGCATTTTATCTTTTAAAGGATCTTTCCTCACACACCTTCCCCAGAATTTCAACACACGACCTTTATTGACTGAAATTTTATATTAACACTCATTGTAAGGAAAAAAGCTGCTCTTCATACACATCTCAAGGATAGGAGAAGGTCATCAGTATTAAGGTGGAAAAAGGATACAAAACCACTTCAGAAATGTTAATGGTAAATAAATGAGGATGTTTGTGTGGAGGCAGCAGGAAGATGGGCTGCAGGCAGTGCAGGTGTGCCCCACTCCCACGTGGAAGTCCCATTTCTCAGTGCCCTCACCTGTTCTTCCCACCATCTTAGCCCAGGTAAAAAGCACCATGAGGTTTAACTGACAGGGGCACAACAGGAAGATTCTGAGCATTTGTGCATGGATGGAGTAGGCTGTAACTCCAGAGGAATTGTGGTTTTTCATTCAAAACACACACATTAAAATAGTCTTATTGCTGGGCTTTTATATGATAACAAGAGGGACATGGGAAGACTGTCTTTCTGTAAAAAGGACACCTTATCTAATTTATCACTTGTTTTTTATCATAAAGCACTAACAGCACTCCAGAGGGAAAGCAAGGCAACTGACAATGACAAAATGGCTTTAAACCCAGATCTACTTGGTGTAAGGTGTGTACATTTTGAAGGAAAAATTACTGCATGCAATTGTGTTTTCACATTAAAGCCCAGTCTCATAAAAACCTGTGCACGGACTCCATCTACAGGTCATTATATTCCTGACACACCATTGGATTCTTAAACTCTGGTCCAATGTGTTTTAATTCTCACATTAACAATGCACATGCACCCATTACAGCTACAACAAATATATGTTCACAGATATATTTGGAAATATCTGCAGAATAAATGTGTTTTCACAAAATTCTCTAGCTAGGTCAGATGAAGCACTTCAGGAATACTTCAAATCTTAGTATATTATAAAAATAAAAGGTTTTTTTCTAAAAGATTATTTGACACAGCAGCTGTTATATAAACATCCACTCTCTATTTTTTTTTAAGGAAATGCTTGTGCAGATGAACCTTTGTCCATTACCACTCCACAAAAATTTAAAATCTTCAAGGCAGTTAGAAAAAAAGTTCCTCTAGAACTGTGAATGCATAAGAAGACACTGTGGAGATCAAGGCACAAATAGATCTTTTAGAGATCACTATTGACAATAGAAATATTCTACTGCTTTCTGGTCATTAGGTAACATCATTGACAAGCACACTAATGTTTTTTATAATACAAAAATACATCTGAGAGTCTTCTTAAATGTCTTCACTGAATTTTGAATTGCAGGTAGCACTTCAAGCATATTCCAAACTGCTTTATAGTCTCTGCTAATAGTTTGATGAGGTGTTGTATGGTTACAGATTTTTCTTAATACTAACATTATTTTTAGATTATGATTGTACCAAATATTCCACAAATACTCAGTGCAGAATGGTCTTTCAAACATAATTGTCATGGGCTTTGAGCTTACAAATTCTTCTTCATGCAAGCAGTCTCCCCTCAGCAGGAAGGTCTACTTCAGATTTTCCATACAACTGCTAAGTGAGCACACAGTCCTGACTGACAAAGTTAAATTATGCCTCTGCTTGCAGGCACAATAAAGTTACTGAAAGCACTTAAATGAGATTAAAAATAACCCTCTATTATACTTTTTTCCCTCCTCTGAAAAAACTTGTATTTCTAAGTAATCATTATATAAGAACAGAAAGAAAACTGCACAGGTGTTTAAAGGGTAGATGAGTTTCAATTTGTTTTCAGAAAGCTCTTGCTTATTCTCTTCACCATATTGAAGAAAAAAGTTTCATGCAAACAAATTGTAGTTTTCTTTAAACTTCATTTAGATTAGTCCCACTTATGTGGGACTTGAACAGGGATTACCTTCCCCCAATACACTCCGTGGTAGTACAGCCCGTGCAGTATTTGTCTTACGCTGCTACTCTAAATTAAAGGCTCCTAAAATATGTTGGTGCACATAAAAAATTCCTCCCCACCTTCTTTCAGTCAGTGCATTCAGGAGGAGGCTCCAGGCCCAGAGGCAGTCACAAAGGACCAGGAATCTCTTCATGGTGGACTCTGGAACTAGAAGGAAAATAACCATTAACATCCTTCACATTAAAACAGGTATTAGGTAAAAAAATCTGACATTGGAAACTTCTGTACAATAATTTGATGTCAGGCAATGACCTCACAACAGGAGAGCTGATGCCTTTCTGAATAATGGTGCATGGCCTTGGCTGTTCTCCTGGTTACCTTTTACCCACAGACCCACAGACCGAGGATGGGGTTTATTTTGTGGTAAGGGTCTATTCTTTATGCATTACTCTTGAACTTTAGCAAAAACTATTACAAGCAAAAGCTGCTGTCCCCAGACTCTGTGGCAATTCTTACTCAGTTTCCCCCTGGGTTGAAAATGTGTCAAGGCACCTCCATTGCATTTCTAGATAACCAAGTGTAATTGCCTTTTTTGTTTGACTTGAACCAGCCTGAGCCCTTCCAAACCTCTGGGAAGATGTCAGTGTGTGATAGTGTGATTGAGGAGAGTGGTGCTTTCCTCTGCTTTGATGTGATGGAAGCAACTTTCTTCTAGAGATAAAACAATCCTCCTCTTTCCTGAGATACAGCATCAGAAAAGGATTAAAATGAGCAGATTCTAACTCTATGATCTGCTGCTACACAGGCACACTTTAGGGCTAAAGGGCAAAATTCATAATGAAACCATGTGCTGCCAACCTACACACTATCTCCCTAAATCTCTACCAGTCTCTGAATGCTGATAGGAAATGTTTTTGCATTAGCAGCCTTCTCCTCCTCTCTAAACATCTCCTGTACTCTCTCCAGACTTCACTGAGTTACTCTCAGTTTACCTTTGAGTAAAAAGTAACACAACTCAGAAAGTTTCTGCTGCTTTCTAATAAACTATAAAATAAAAAAGTTAGCTGATATTTGTGGCATCAGTGCTGCAGATTCAACTAACTGCCCAAGAGATGCTGCAGGTCCCTTTACATATCAATTCAAAGTGTGCTGGAATACAGTTGAATTTAGGATTCATTACATAAATAAGGTTAACAAATATGAAGCCTGTGTTTTCCCCCAGCAGTGAACTGGAGGGGTTTTTACGTGCCTGAGAAAATGAAACACTGTACATAGACATGTTGTTGTAGCTTTAAATAAAGCTCCCCCAATTCACTGCACACTCTCAGGGACTATTTAAATCAATAAAATACCGTTACAAAGTGGAATGTGAGCAATGAGATATAATTAATGCGTTTATAGCCAAGTGATCGGCAGATATGCATTGAATGGGACTGAGCTAATCTAACTGGATAGGAACGAGCTGGCCGTGGCAGGAAAGTGTGGCTAAAGATCTTCAGGGACGACACTGCATCCTAACTTGCCCTGTAATCAGCCCCTTTACAAAGGGAAAGACAACATCTGTGGCTTCAAAAATCACCTTCCCCCGGTCCTACCAACTTCTGCCTTCGCAAAAAGCTCCTCGAGATGAAGAACAAAAAGTGAATTATTCTGAACTATTTTGATCTGTTGAGCTTCACGCTCGCTCCCCTTCTCCCAACACCACCCCCTGCTTCGATAAACCCATCCAGGCACAATAAATCCCGAAGAAGGAAAGTTTCTTGCAGCTGGAAAAAGCAAATGTTGATTAAGGCTCTGAATGAACGTTAAAGCCCAGCAGCCCCCGGCCTCCCCTGCCCGCACCGCCTGGGAAACCAGCGCCGGTTCTCCCATTCAAAATGGGAGCAAGAGCCACGCTTCTGGGAGCGTTTCAGCAGCGCCCACTGGAAAAAAAAAAAAAAAAAGGGGGGGGGGGGACGACTAGAAACAAAATCGGGGGTAAAAGGGGGGCATTTCGATGCATTTTGACTCACTGCGAGAGATTTGCTCCTCTCGGAGGCTTAAATCGAGACTTGTTTTCCTCCCGGCATTTCAACTTTGCATCCCCCGGCCCGGAGCATCCACCCCTCCCACCGCGCCCGCGGGAGGGAAAAACCCAAACCCAAACCCCTTCTGCGAGGGACCGGCGGAAATCAGTCCGCGCTAAAAAATAAATAAATAAGATAATTGACAATGCCCATCGATCGCTGCGGATTTTCAAGCTGGAGGGATAGAGGAAAAAATCACCCCGATCCGGCGGTACCTGCGGACAGAGAGGAGAGGAGCCGCCCGCGCGCCTGGACGCGGTGCCCGCAGCCGGGAGCGCCCGGAGCGGTGCGGGCGTGTGTCCGTGTGTGTCCGTGTGTCCGCGTGTGCCCGCCTGTTCCCGCGTGTGCCCGGGGGTGCGAGCCAGCAGCCGCCCTTACCGGAGCCCTCGGGCGCGGGTCCGCGGCGCCACTGCCCGGCGCTGCCCTGCCGGGTGCCCGCCCGCCGGCGCGGAGGCTGCGCGGCTCCGGCTCCGCCGTTCACTCCGCCTCGGCCATCGCCGCCGCTGCTCCGCTCCTCCGGGCTCAGCACCCAAATTTCTCTTCCCAGTATTCCGACCGCCGCTATACAACAAAAGCTTTCTCTTTACCAAGACAGTAGTAATACGTCCCAGGGTAAACCGGATGTGAAATAGGCTGTGACTTCATGCCAGAGAGATTTTATTTTAGAAAGGAAGGTGGTACCAAGCTCTCATCTAGAGACCAATCCGCCCATTTTTTATATGCAGCTCAATTTTACTTCCAGTGCTCTCGCCCTAATCCCTTTCTCTCTGGCTGCAGACTCAAATCCTTCTACAATCTGCAGCATTATTATTACTGGGGGGGAGGCTGCGCGGCCGGGGGAGGCTGCGCTGAGCATCTTTAGACACTCGCAGTTTACAAAACAGTCTATTTTAAGGGTTGTACATTAAAAATATAACCGATCTGCGTTAGCGTGCAACCTTTGATCGACTATTTAGTCGCGGCATAAATATGAATGAAGGCTGGCCAGGGGTGTAGAGGATGCAGCACTACGCGCGTGTGCCTATAGACTGTATGTACCTATAGGGACCAGGCGGCAGACCACGGCTGTAGGCAGACGGGGACAGAGATGCCGTGCAATACTAATGAAACGCAGGTAACACGCATTTTGGGCGAGCCCCGCAGGAGATCGGCTGCAGGAGCAGGCGCCTCTCCCCCACTTCCACACGCCTTTAGCCGGCAGGTACCGCGTCTGCCCGGCGCGGTCTCGGAGCTCGGCCGAGGGCTGTGCTCGGGGGCTGCCAGCCCCTGCCCACTGTCCCGCTGTCCCTCGGGACATCCCGGCCCCGGCAGAGCCCGCGGAGCGCCCGGCTCGGTCCCGCGGCGGGGGAGCTGCGGCCGCCCCGCGGCCAGCGCGGTGCCCTGCCCTGCCCTGCCCTGCCCCAGCCGCGGGACCGAGGGGCACAGTCCTGCCCCACACCAACGTCACTTTAACCCCATCCACACCTCCTCCCCTCCGATGGGAACGAGCTGGGCGAGCCCGGCGGGTGCCGGCACTTGTGCGGAGAAGCAAGGAGAAAGTTGGATGCATCAGGTCCGGGGAGGTGTCGGTGTGCAGGGGAACGCAGGCAGCGCTCACCTGCCCAGCACAGGCTATCGTGCCTTTAGCTCGGGGCGCCTTTCACCAGCTCCAAGCCTTCTGCAGAGGTATCAGACTCTGCTGCCACGAGCACAGCGTGGTCAGCAGTCCCTGCTCTGGTTAATGTAAAGATAAAATGAAGTCCTTCGTCAACACTAGCTCTTCCTTATAAAGCACTACCAGCATCTGTGGGGTGAAAAAAAATTTCCTTATATCATATGCACCTACTGGATTTGAAATACCATCTGCTTTCCCTCTTCTCCTTTCAACGCCATCACTGATTCAGTTTCTCTTCCTTCCTATGATGCTGCTTCAAGGAAGATCAAAATCCATAAATCTTGTCAGAGATAACCTGAACTGATATCTTATATTACAGTTAAGCTATCTGTTGCAAGCTTTTTCCAGATTTTTAAATGAAATATTGCACATTCTGTCCATCCTCATGAAAGGCATGATCTATTTGTAACAGCACAAGAAGGTTTTGATTTGACCCAAGAAACCAATGACATTCATAGCTAAGGCTGGCAATAACTTCCAAGGTGGCAGTCATTTTGGATAAGTGCCTGATATAACAGTCCAAACACTGCAATGATTTCCCTAAGCACAAGGAAAACTGAAATTTTCTTCATCAAAGTCCCTTGGTGCACCAAGTTACCCAGTCATTATGATCAGCACTGAATAGCCACAGGTTATTTTAAAAGCTTGCAATGGACTTTGTGCTTAGTTTCTTGGCATTTCCAATGTGGTTCATCTCATTTTGATTCAAAGCTGTTAGCAGTGCACAGAAAAGTAGGGAACAGAAAAACCTACCCACTTCCAAGGAAATGATAAGTAGCAACTTTTCAAATCACTATTGCATAGACAAAGTCTTAGTGGCTAGGGGGATTTTTTTCAGATATGTGATGTTTTCACCTTCATTTGCTCTTGGCTAACACAATTTACTGGTTTTGTTCTTCCACTGAAGCACAAGAAAGCTTTGCTTAAGCAACAGGTAAACTGAGGTAAACTCAGCTGAGTTTACAAAAACAACAGAACAGATTTTTATTGAAGTACTTGGACATTTTGTGGCTGTAAAACCACTGAGATCCCTTTCCCTGTCAGTAAGGCATTAATTGCATTCTTAACTTGACTTTAAACTATTTTTTCTAGATTCATAATATATATTTACAAAAATAATTAAATATTCAGTGTAGCTTTGTTATTTAGTTTTGTCCTTCATTACTCATGGACAAAGAAGTTGTAAGTATATTGGCTCTGTGTTTGTCATAGGCAGCTGGACAGAAAGATGGGCTGAAAGGTGGGTGATGGAATGGACAGAGATTCATGTACCTCTGTGCACTGAAATCTGAGCAACTGGAAAGCTGAAGCAGTTTCAGAGCCCATGAGACATAGCCTTTCATCCTATCATTTTCCTGATTTATTTTCATTAATATATAAGCAATGGCAACTGGTTTTAGTTTACTTAGGTGTCAGTGGTTACACATAATGTCCTTTGCCTTTTTGCCTCCATGGACACAATTGCTGTGTGCCAAAGGATTTTATGTTTTCCTGAGTTCTCACTGGGTGAAAATATTGACCTAAAATTGGAAGTTGCTCATTCTCTCTCTAATTCACATCTGTTCAGAAAGTAGGACAAAACTATTTTTCGTCCATGGCTGAGATTCCTGTCCATCAGTGCTCACATGTAACCCAGATTTTATCTTTTCCTTTCAAAAGCTGTTATCGCAGTTATCATGTCATTACATAGTAAATGCTAAAAATATTGGGATGTAATCAAACAAATAGGCTGGTTTATGGGTTGTGTTATCAAAACAACTGCTTAAAAAAATAAAAGAAAATACAAATTGTTTTACCAGCAGAAGTGCTCTTTTGAAGGAAAAAAGCTAAGTGTCTTACAATTCTTACTTTTTTCCTTTTCCACCTGAATTCCACTGACCTAATCCAAACACAACTAGGGGTAATGCATTTATCAAACAAGTCCAACTGTGGATTTCAGGCACCTAACTTAAGAGAATATCTTTCAAAATCTCAAGCTATATATAGGAATGTGCAGAGTACCAGTGAGTCTTAGGGTCATATGATTTCATTCCTGAACAAATTGTTCAAATGAGAGAGGAAAGATGCCTTTGAGCACACATCTCCAGGTAACTCAGTATGAGGTGATGTGCATCTCTGCACTTTTACAGGAACATTTGGAAAAGGAAGATGTCAGGCAGATGTGTTTTTTTCAAGCCAGCTTTATGACTCCATATAGTTTTCAAAAAGAGTTTATGTCTTTCATGTTACACGGGAATGTAGAGGTATATCCTTTCTAAACAATATTATTAAATATAAACAGTCAGCCAAAGCCAGCCTGGCACAGCTCTGTGCAAGGCTTTGATGATGTTAGTGGAAGTGATTAGTAGCAGTGAAGTTAAACCAATTGAATCCTAACTTGGTAAAATATATTTAGTTAATAATGGATTAAAATTGACATAGAGAAAGATTTTCAGCATAGTTACAACTATTTTTTCTTTTAAATTTCTAGTAAGCACTTTTTGAAGTCTGGCCTGTTCCTTTCTTATACATTCATGTACATATATATAGTATTTAAATAGGTCACCTGGAAAGAATATATTTTTTCAGTCTTATGGTTTTTATCATATTTTCTTTGTGTAGGCAAAGTATACATGTTTTATTTTAGTTTAGGGATATATAAAACAACTAAAATTCCATAGCAGAATGCTTTGACACAGTGTGTCCTGGATAGCCAAGGGATTTGAATAAAGCAAATGAAACTCAGAGATTTACTGGCATACAGCAGATCAGATGAAGAATTAAAACAGAAAGACCATCTGCTCCAAAGCTTTGAGCTCTGTTATTTACAAGTCCTGCTCGTGTGATTAAATGGAAATATTTTGTAAAATATATGACTCCAATTTGATTTCTATTTTAATGTGTTTCAGTAATATATCAAAAGCACAGTTGTTAACATTTTAGTAGACATAAAAAAATTCAGTGCCTTGATTTTTTTCCCTCTGCAATTTGTAGCCACAGTGAAGAAAATGGGACATGTACTTGTCACTTAGTGGTGGATTTTTGTTTTGTTTTGGTTTTGTAAAAGGCAAGTGATGATATATAAAAAAGTTCATTCTTTTTATTCCTCTTTCATATTAAAATAAGGTTTTATTCACCATCTCTTTCCTCTTCAAAAAAATTAGTATATAGAGAAAAAAGAGTAGAAATTTCAGGGAAATGCAACTGAGAATCTTCATGAAAACAAGTTACAGTCTTTTCAAAGTGTCAGTCTCACTTACAATGTCCATTGAAGACATTTCTTTCTAGAACTGTGTGAAAATTGGAAGTAGCACTTCTTTGAACCCATTATCTATTAAAAATGGAATAAAGAGAAAAAACAGCTGATGCCCAGAAACTTAGAGATGATGATTGTCTCTTGAGTTTTAAAGTCTTTGAGTACAGTATTTCAAACAGAAAACCCAGTAACTGACAAGTTTCTGATTTTCTAATCCACAGAGGCAACAATTAATTATGCCTTGCCATGCTGTTGCCAAACATCACCACAAAGTTTAATCTGTAAAGCCAAACGTGGAGAATTCTTCCCTAAATAATAACAGGATTTCTTCTTTGATGTCAGAAAGGAAGAATGAGAAATTAATCTATTTTCTAAAAAAAACCCATTGTGGAATTTACAAAAAACCACCAAAAAGAACAAAGGTCACAACTTGGAGCTTTTGTGGATTACAGGAGACTTGTAAAGGAGTGGTGATCATTGATGAGATCTTTTTCAGGAGGCTTTTCCTCCAGCAGCTGGATCTATCTGCAGTGGAATACAAGCACCATTTGGGGTTATCTCCTACTCTCACTCTCACTCTGCTGCTGAGGTGAAGTCCAGAATAGAGATGTGCAGTCCCCTGGAGCGTTCTCAGCACAAGAGCAGCTGTCCTTAAACAGCAAGGCAGCTCTCCCCACAGAAAGAGAGGTGAGGACTCCTGGCCTTGTGGTATGTCAAGCAGTTGTACTTCAAAAAGAAGTAAATAATTTTGTGGCTTACTGTCCTTCCTGCTCTGCAGATGGAAGAAAAGATTTGTTTAGGACTCAGAATGATGACTTGCAGTTTGATGTACTTAATGAGAGTTCATGTTCCTAATGGACCAAGGAATCCACCTGTATCTTCATGGTTTCTTAAGTAACAATATTGATGATTTTTTCCTATAGTTGAATAAGACAAAAATCTATGACAGGTGAAGTTCTAGATTACTCAAAATTCTTGAATGCTTATACTTCTTTTCTTGAAAAAAATTATCAAACCATGCAATGTTTAGTGCATTAAGAAGCCTTGATATGATTATTTGAGGATAAGGAAAATTAGTGATTATGAAAGGAATGGGAGTAAACTGAAATAAATATTAACAGAAATAAGAAACAATAAAATATTTTTTAAAAATTAACAAAAAATCATTTAGAAAAACTTCAGTTCACTTGTCCTACAGATTCTTGCCTTTGATTGAACTAAAAGATGTAGAGTGAGAATATCTCAATCTATATTCAGATACATGCTTAAAACATGTTTAAATCCATCCCTTCTCAGCCAAACATTTCAGAATCCACTTAAGGCCATGGGTCATAAATATTCTTAAACTTAAATGTGTCCCTCTAGGCTGAATTTTGCTGCTTTGCTGCTTTGCAAGCCAAATACCCTGCTGACTTCTCCGGTGACCTTAGACACATTTCCTTTCTCTCCCCGTCTCTGTGCCTTTATCTGGACTGAGAAGAGTGCAGCTTGTGAAGTTCAATTAGCCCAAATGCCTGTAGATTTCAGTGGGAGCAGTACTAAGCTGGAACTTCCCTGCAGAAATGAAGTCACAGGAGTTTGTGGAGCAGAGAAGGCACACATTGCCTTGCCAGGTGCTGGATCCCTCCCCAGTAAGGGGCAGAGTGTTCCCCTCGCCTGCTCCTCCTGCTCCAGCACCTCCCTCACTTCCTAGAGATGGTGACCAGGAGATTCCTAAGATGGATTTGTCTTCCATGCCCTCCCTGGGTGCTGGTGCCACTGCATGGAGCTGTGCTTGCACACCTGCAGTGCACTGTCAGAGCTGCCCTGCCTGCACTGTCCTGCTCCAGAGGTCCAAGGCTGTTGTAGAAACAGCCACATGAATATTGCAGTGATATTCACATTTTCAAACTGCATTTTTGGATGACCTGCTTAGTGCTAAAAATCCAAGTGTAGTGAGGGATAGCAAGTGGAGATGAGGAATACACTGGGGCAATCATTAACAAAGGGATTTAATTATATGATTTTCAGCTTAGTTTTTGCATTCATCTCTTTTATAGTCCTTGTCCAAAAGACAAATCTTCTTCATTTTCCTCCTATTTTAAAATTATTTATGTTTAGCTTTATATGTACTGAAATTACATGGGCAAAACCTGTGTAATTTTCCCAGAACAGCTGTGCTGGGAAATTGAAGCTCCAGGTGTTAGTGGCAGGCATTTAAAGGAAACAGAAGAGCAAAGTATGGTAGATGGGAGTCCTTCTTCTGCCCAGGGATCCTTGCTTCTACTCATTTTCCTTCTAAGGTGGGTTTCTCCTGATTTATTTTCTGGTTTGTGTTGCTTGTTTTTTGCTGCTACAGATTAAATCATTATTTATATGTTTTGAATTTCCTTGCAGAGCCCCCGGTGTTAGGTAGAACTTAAATTTTGATGTTAGCTAGAGAGCTGCTTGATGAACTTTTAATTTTTTTTTTTCTTGTTCATTGAACCATACTGATTCAACTGCAATTTCTATTCCATCTATTTAATGAATAGAAAAATACCTCACAGTTGTTATATTTATGTGGCAGGTTTTTCAACATCAAATCTGCATTTGCAATAGTTTGCATGGATGCCTATATTGTACTGGGAAATGATTGTTTTCATCCAGAAGCAGACAAAATAATCACTGGGCTATAGATTCAAACCCCCAAACAATTGAATATCAATATTTTTGGACATTATAATGAATGTAAATATTAGTTGGAATTGAAACTGTTTTATAATCTAATTCTGCCCTTTATTTTAAGGGAGTGCTCCACCAATACAATTCCTGAAGGTCTCTGATAATCCAGGATGATCCAAGTGATATTTTTTAATGTAACTAAATAGTTGTTGTTTTTTTTTACTGTTGAATAGTATCAACAGTGTTGTAGGTGTAAGGATTAGCTGCCCAGTACCTGTACCCAGCCCAGCTAAGCTGAGTTCAGCTGGGTTGTTACAGCTTGGCCTGGTCCCTGCCCACCACCCTGTTCAAACAAACTGGGAGCTGATATAAGCAGGGAGGCCTGCTCAGGAAATGGGGGAAATGAGCTAAGTTCATATGAACCCATATTCAGCATCCATAGTCTTTACTTGCTGCTTTCATAAAAACTCTTAATATTTACCAAGTCTTTGCAGGGATCTTGGTGTGCATTTTTACCTCTTTCGAGATTTCATGTCTCACCATTAATTTGGTTTTGGTTTAGAACTTAAACTGTTGCTTATGAAAACTAGCAAATGTGTCTGCATGGAAACTGGGCCTCCTAGGTCAGTATTGGTTCCCTAAAAAGGGGTATTGAGCCTTTTCTCTTTTTGCTACTTCCAGTCAAGAGCAAAGCAATCGAAATTAGAGGAATATTTGGGTTAACAGTTAATGGTCTGACTGGGAGGGAAGCCACTTTTTCACTTGTGTTCTGCTGTGGGGAAAAGAGGTCTGTATTTCTGAGAGTAACTTGCTGGCATGGTTATGGAACCATCCTCTTGATGGCCACTGTCTACTCTTAGCAAAGAGAATGAGGCTGCACAGGCTTTGGACAACACAAGGTTATTATTAGCAATATTTCAGAGACTGACAAAAAAGTTTTCATGACTTTCTCATTTTGTGGTAAGGTAACAACTAAAGCAGTTCATTTTCAAAGTAAAACTGTTTTGCAGGTTATTAAAGGCAGGGTTCATCTCACCCATCTTCAGCTGTCACTAATTAGATTAAAAGCCTCATGTAGACACCATTTCTAATCAACAAAAAATGAGATGTACCCTCACAATACCAATAAACATTTAGCTAAAACTTAGTTGCAAAAATGCAATACAAGTCTGTAAAGTCAGACCTATAAAATATTGCTTCTCTTTTGTAGCAGCTTTGGTGGGTTGTACTTTTCACACTTCTTAAATTTCTATCTCATCAATTGAGAGTTTGAGGGCAAGTAATCAACACAACACTATTTTTATACTGAGCAGTGTGTGATGCCACAACAATACCCTCTGTTTTTTCAGGACAAAACCCCAAACCATATTGGTGTACAGGATCTCTTTATACAAAATTAGAAAAAGTATGCAAACTAAATAGAATTGCTCCTATATAGTGAACAATACTGCTCTCAACAATGAAAGGAAAAAAAAAATCTGTTTGGGGAAATGTGTGCTAAAATTGGATTATAACTTAAAGTATTATTTACCCAAATAGATTTTTACTGAGTTATAAAGAGAGACAGTTTTTATAATTAAGGTGAATGGATGCATTTATTTCAGTTTGCCAAGTTAATATCTTCAGAGCAACTTCTTTGACAGAAAAGCTTTTTAAAGACCACTGCAATGAAGAATGACTGACAATGTGAGCAGCACAGAAGGGACCTCATTAGTTTTTTAGAGGAGGAAGAAATTGGAAAGCTAAAGCTCTCAGAGGGCAAGAGTCAGCCAATGTAACAAGGAAGTCCTTATCAGATGGTGTCTGTTCATTTACTATACAGCAACCACTGCAGTTCAAATTCAAGTGAGAGGTGTCTGAAGGTACTGCAGAGAAATGTGAAATAAGTTTGTGAGATGTCCAATCCTCACAAAATGATCTATTAAAGAATTCAATGTGAAAATGCAAAGATGCAGACAGAGCTGTCCTATAATGAGTAAGAAGCAAATACTTTTTAACCATAAGATGTTCTTGTTTGATGGCCATGATGACATCATGGTAAGAAATAAATATCAACACCAGATGCTGTTATGTCATTCATACAGTAGGAATAACTTGGAAGACTTTTAAATGCTGTAGTTTGGAAGCTGTGCTTTACAGTAGGAGTGAAACTATAAAGCAACAGCAAGGATTCAGAACTGAGCAGGCATTTCAGGTAATTCTACTCCATTTGTATTAAAATTCAGCAAAATTAAAAAAAAGGAAACAAACCACCACAGAACAAAATTTATGTTGAAGCTCTTTAAATTTGCTGGAAAGTATGCTGGATTCTTCCATTATTATAACCACATGAGAGAGTTTTCCAGTGAAATGATGGGGACAGGCATTTCATAGAAATGCACAACAGGCAAGCTCCCTTCAACTTGTCTTAACACAGATTTACTGCTGAGGAGGAAGAAACATTAAAGCAATGAAAACTATAATCTTTAAAAGAGCCTGAAGGGTAAATTGTCATCCTTTTCCTCTCTGACCTTCAAATACAATATCTGCATGTATTCTCTACTCCTTGATAATTCTATCAGACTATTGTAGTGTAGAATAGTCCCACACAAAAGGAGTGGTTTATGCCCTACCAGCACTGATAGAAAGTTTTATTTCAGTTTTTCTTGCCTCACCACCAGGCAGCCTTGGTCCCAGCATGGCTTGTGCAGAAGCATTTGTGTTTCAGCAAGGGAGCAGGACTTTATACCCCTGAGCTGGTCACAACAAGTGCAAAAACAACCTGTGACACCTGAGAGTGTCCATGCATTGACATCTGTGTTTCAAGTGTGCAGTCATGAAACATAAACTTGCTAAATGAAGGAAATTTGCTAGTAAAAAGTATAGCAAGAGAATTAAAGACAAGGCTTGCACAGAAAAGAATCACCAGAGGTGTAGCACCACAGTAGGAGAAACAAGATATGAAACACATCCTGATGCAGCTACTGCTCCTTTGAAAATATGGGATAACACATGTGCTTCTGAATTAAGCTGAGAATACATCTAACCAGGAAAACCTTATAGATCCTGCTGTAACAAAATCTGGGAGAAGTCAAAGCTATAAAACACTGTCCAATTTGTGTTGGAAAAAATATTGCAGAACTATTAATGGGTCTGGTCTTGAACTTTGCATACATCATTTTTTTAAGCCAAAATGTTTAAATTCCTCTACAGAAATTGCTCTTTGAAAGAGCATTAACATTATGTAATTTTAATACGTGCATTATATGCTCAATTCCTAGTCTTAATCTCCCAGCACCATTCTTCAGCCATTAATGCATTTAGTTAAATAAGTTCTTATGCAGGGCTAGAGATGTAGTGAGTATATGCCATGGATGAATTATGGAAGCAATTTAATATTCTAAACATTTATTTATATTGTGACATTTTTCATCAACTCAGAATTTGCAGTTGTTTGCTCAGAATAGAAACTACTCACAAATCAGGAAGTAAATCAAGGTTTCTAAAATTCAGTGTCAGTATGTGGTAATTGATGTTTAGCCATTACAAAGGATCAAGACCTTATTCTTGGCCTGGTTTTGATGGTGTAACTATAGTTACACTTATATCTTATGCCCTAGGCTATTAAGGATCTCTCTAAATCAAAGCTTGGGGAGCTCAGTAAGTTTGATTTATCTTGGATGCTCATTAGGCAGAAAATGGGTATGAACTTGCTCTTAATGAATGCAGCTATAAGTGTCATTTCTGCCTCGGCCTTTTATGTGCATTTCCAAAGCCTTGAGTTGGTTTTCAGAGGAATTCATATATTGACTTGCTGGGGCTATTGGCACTTGTCTTGCTGCCACTTCAAAACCCCTTTCAAAACTCTTCAGAAGATGAGCACCAGGCATGAGTAGACAGATAACTAACCTTCCCAGGAAAAGGTGTGTGTCTTTTAGGAGCAGCTTTGCAGTTTTGTGATTTTTATTTTTTGGTAAGACTATTAAGAGAAGTATAAAAACACTTGCACTCAAAATATCCTAATTTTCAGTGCCTCCAGGATTTCAAGTCATACCTCATAAACAAGAAAAGCTCTAGCTTTAAGCATTGACTTAATGCTAGAGCTTTATCCAGCAAAATTGTTATTCTGCATCTACACTTTACAACCACAGCTTTTGACCAGACACCTAATAAAATAAATCAAAAAGGAAATACATGAGTTTATAAAACAAATTCTTTGTAACCTATATTCATTCTTTTTAAAACAAGAAAAAAAATTAAAAGAATCTCTTCTTTTTATGTTTCCTATCAGTACCTGGATATCTGCTGACATTCATGTCCAGTCAATAAAGTCAGTAGCAGAACAGAGCACAGGAACTGATAGAAAATGTGAAGCTTTGGTTCTGTTTCTTTCCCTTGTCCAATCACATCTTTACACCAGCCAAACCTCTTTTATTGTTTTGTTTTTGCCATATTTTTTTGTGTGAGTATTTCTCCCAAGTTCAAGCAAAAAGCCTCTTCACATACAAGATGAGAGTATTGACTGTCAATACCACTTATTTGTGTGTCAAGACATAAAACTGGTATGGATTGTCAAGCTGCTAGTTCATGGTGTTATTTTTCATCTTCTCCATGAAAACTTACAGTGAAGATAATATGGATGAATTTCAATAAGCAGGGAATAATGTCAGCTTTCTTCCCTTGCTAAAATTTAAGGACCATTCTTAGTAAGAAATTCAGTTTGCACCTCTAAGCTGGGCCTCTTTTGCCCTTGAAGTGTTTGTCTCAGTCCTTATCTCAACTCATGAACACTTTGTTAACTTTTTATTCTCTCCTCTGCCCAGCTGTGGCAGGGAAGGGTGAGCAAGCAGCTTTGATGGGTGCCTGGTGTTGGGCCAGTGTCAAACCACAACGTCTGCAAACAGAATATATTAGTAAATGTGTGGGTTTGTTTCTCTTAAAGGGTATCTTTCCACTTAGTATTGTTTTGCTTCTGTGCTGTGAGGAGATGCTTATGTAAAAATTCATCAATAAATTTTAAGTTTACAAACAGAATGGGGCTTATAATCTATAATGATATGTGCAAGATTTTTTTTTATTATGTTAATGGAACTTTAACAATAATAGAGAATCTCTGAGACATTGAAAGATTTTCTCAGTCAAAATTATGCATTCACATTTTATTTCAGTTGTTATGTCTAACAGACATAAAAGGCTCTAACAGAGCCTAAATAAAGTAGCAATCTTGATAGTCTGTTTAAAGCATGACCATGGGCTACTTTTGGTATTCAGTTTACACAATCACATCCAGATCAGCTACAATTTCTACAGTATATTTAGCCAGTGTATACAAGTATTCTTCACTGGAAGCTCTAGAAACACTTAAAAAGGAAAGTATTTTTTAAAGGTGAATACGAAAATCTTTTCCCAGCACCTTCATTACCAATATCTCATTCTCAAAATGGATTCAATTCCATTACAGTGCCCTCACACATAGTCTTGGAGGACGTCATATTTTAAGCAGGCTAAAAATAAATCAGCCAAATCTTTCTGCCTTTGGTATCAGTGAACATTTTTCCTCTTGGTTTCAGTTGTGTTGGTGACCGAATTGGTTGGAAAGTTTTCAAGACTTTGAGTTGTTTTGTCAACAGCATCCCTGAGATGAGGCTGGTAAGCTCCAGCATTGCTGGAGGCATCTACTGCCAGGACATTTAGGAGATCTGGACCTTGTCTTTAGGCATTGGGCTTTTTCTTTGTTTGTGGGGGATGGATATTTTTTTAAAAACAAATTTTACCATATGCCCAGAAAACACAGTTTCCCTGTGAATATGTCTAAGCAGGTCAGCAATAGAAGAACCCTTACATTTGGGTGCTGGAGAATATTATTAAAATACAGTAAAGTGTGACTAAGTATTTTCAGATTAATTTTTGAACCAGAGTAATGTTATTCAAAATAAAAGAAAGTCTTGCAGATATTAATGCCATTGGCCTAATCACACAATTAAAGATGCTGAAATGCATATGGGTTTTTCAGGATGAGATGCAAATGACATAATAAATAGGTTGAAATTGGGCTGTCTATAATTAAACGAAAACAGAAGTCTTTAAGTGCTTCCAAATTTTAGTCAATGGCCAGGTAGAAGTGTTCAATTTGGGTACAAAATACTTATTGCTTGATTCTCTGATTATAGAGTAGGATAATTAGAGACTGATGAATGATTTATTAGTTCTCTTAAAATACATACCATCACTTCCATTTTAGCTTCTACTCCTGTTCACTTGCTGAGCTAAGTATAGATTTGAAGGTCTGAGGGCATTGCCAGAGATTGTATTGTCTATATTTATAACAATTTTAAAAAGATAGCAGTCAGTATTTTAACAGGTATTCTTCATTAAGTCTGTATTCTGTTCTCTGCCAGTCTCATTCCTATTCTGTGCTCAGCATAATCAAGTCTGAGCACCTGTGAAAGGTGAAGTAGCAAACACCAACAGTGCCTGGATGTTTCCATCCGTTCCTCCTGGAACTCCAGCTGTGCTGGCTGGGACAGCAAAGCAGCCCCTGGAGGGGGCAAAGCCTGGCTCTGCTCCTGAGTTTCTTGGTGGCTGGGTTGGATTCAGGGCTGTGCAGTCAGGCTGGAGATGCCCCTCCTCTGGGCTTGTGAGAGCCACTCCAGACTGAGCTGGGGCCAGGAGTGGGGCAGAAAGTGAAATCTTTCCAAACTCATCATCAGCACAGCCACTCTGGCCTTCAGCCCAAAGCAGACAACTTCAAGTATGTGAATAGTCCCAGTTAATTCAGAGGAGCTGACCCTTGAGTATTTTACTGAACTGAAGCATCCCCTGGATCTTTTGTCTTTGATTGTCTTGTGTTGTTTCTGTTTAGGTAATAGATATTTTTAATTTCTTAACTCCTTTATGCAGTGTCAAAGATAAATGGCAAATATAAAATTCATAGGGATTGTGTAAAGGATTTTAAATATTTCAAATTGTAGTTAAGATCTAACAGAATAAATCCATACTCTATGACAAAGTAAGAAATGGCTATTTCTGCTGGGATGAAATTTTAGTAGCTCAAATCCAGTTGTGTCATTACATGAAATCAGAGATTTTGTTGTACTATTGTACATAAAAAAAAAACTGTATTTGGAATAGTCTTGTTCAGTATCTGCCCTTTGAAGTAGATGTGGACCTGCAGGATGCATGTGCACAGAATCCTTGGGCTTGGAAGGGACCTCTGGAGATTGTCCAGGGCAAGGGAGGGTCACCCAGAGCAGGTGACACAGGAACTCATCCAGGTGGGTTTTGAATCTCTAGAGATGTGTGTAAATGTAGCAATATAGGTGCATAAATGTTGGCCTCATTTTATATTTTTTATTACTTGAAAGCAAACTGATATGAATATCTGATCTGTAGCCATGATTACTTAAAAATAAAAATAATTATTATAAATTAATTGTAATAGCTTCAGGTCACAGTTGAATTTGTCTTTGACGAGAAAGCCTTGGCTGCAGAACCTAATTGTGAAGTCTCTTTGTGGTGTAAGAAAACAGTGTAACAACCTCTGATATGTTAGTCAGCAGTGGTTTAGAACCCACCCAGAAACCATAGTTTGTATGGTGAAATCTGAAAGGATCTGGCAAATGATTTTGGCACTTGAAGATTGCTAATTAGGACATAAACAGAGCCAATAAATTTCCTCTTGCTATTTCTCCCAAGCAGAGAGTAACATCCAGCAGGACCACTGAAGCCTGCTCTAATGCCATGTGCAGCCATCAGATCCCCAATTTCCTCTGTCCTGACTGTGAGGTGATGGCACAAAGCTGCTTCCCAGGCTGGCTCTGCTGGCAGAGCCCAGAGCCCACGTGCAGGGGGTGCCTGCTCTGAACTGGTGCCACAGCAGAGCCAGGGCTCGGGGCAGGAGCCCCAGCCTGGGGCAACATCTCCTCCATAAACAGGCAGAGGAGCTGGGTGCAAACTCACAGCAGTTAAAGGAGAGGGTCTAAAAATGTCCTGACTCTGAATACATTGAACAGGGGGAGGAATAACAAGGAAACTCTTTTGCTGAGATCCGCTTTATTTTAAGCATATTTTAAGGAGAAGGCAAAGCCACTTAGCAGACCAACTCTCAGAGAGTGCCCTTGCTGGAAATGTTTCTGCTTTTCAGAAGGGGATGCTGTGCATGCTAATATGCTGGTGCAGAGCTCAGCTGGGGGAGATGGGTAAAGCAAAGGAGTAAAGACCTTGTAGGGAGGTTATCCTCCTTCAGGAACAAGTCCTCTGAAAATACCTGCCATTTAGGGCAGCCTGATATGCTGCAAAAGAGAGATTTTCCTCTGCAGAAGCCTCTCCCTAAGCTCCAGGGAAAAGTAATTTCTAGCAGGGATGATGAAGCAGTATCCAGTAAGGGATGTGCTGTGTTGGGGACAGGAAATCAATCCTGCCTTGGGCTTGGTGGTGGGGTTCCAAAGAAGGCTGGTAGAGCCCTGAGAGCCTGGCAGAGCTGGTGCTTGTGTGCAGGGTCTGAGAGCTGGGCTGGAGGAGCTGGTGCCTGCTCACTCCACACAGGGAAGTTCTGTTTCTCTGTTAGGAAGGCATTTAAATTCACTTGGCAGTCTAAGCACACGAGTTCTTTCTGAAAAAGGTTTACTGCTGAAGGTTATGCTGTGCTTTTCATTGAGTCACAGAGTTTTAAGTATTAGAGTTCTGGATAGTAAAACCACAAGTAATTTCTATTGACCATGGACCACTAGAACTGTTAACTGGATTCTTTTTAGGTAGGGGTAGTATATCACAGTTCTGCTGATCTGTTCTGCAGACAGGAGAAATTGTTGCAGCATCTTGATTTCTTTACTGCATATCAAATATATTCTACCTCACCTATTTTTTTTTTAATTTTATTTTATATTACAATGGGAGCACAGTCTTTAATCACCCACCTCAGTTCTCAAACGTCTCTGTATGGAGTGTGAGAGAACAGAGAAAGCTGTGAATGGCATTGTGGCAAATATTATGCTATAGGAATTGTTTTAAGATGGAGGCCATTTTGACAAGTAAGAATATATTTTTTACAGTGTTTATCATTAGTTAATTTCATTAATTTCTGAATATATTCGTCCTGTACAGTATCAGCCTCCTCTCCTTTGAAATACATAAAGAGAGGGAAATGACAAACAATTTCCACATTAACCTCAGGAAACAAGTGTTGGTACTAAAAGGCATTTCCATTTTCATTTTATTTGAGAGTTATGATTTTTTGTGAATAACATTTCTCCTTACTCCAAAAATATATTAAAGCAATAAGGAAAATGGAATATTGGATTGGAAAATTAGTCACTTCTAAGAATAAAACTTCCCTTTGAAAACGGGAACTTTAATTATTAATCACCTCCAGACACTGTGCCCCAGAGGTTCTATGAGTTTGTCTTTATTTGATTATATACGTTTTTGACTGATTAACCAATGTTTTTTATTCTTCTGAGTCATAAATTAAGGCACCTGCTGATTAAAGTGGAATTTAGCAAGTGTAGGACAGCCTCTTGTGACAAAGCAGTTTAAAGAGCAGAGAAATAACAGGAACTGTTGCATTTCAAAGTGTTGAACACATAGTTCAGAGGAATTTTCTTCTGTCTCTCACACACCTTTACTGAAGATTGAAAATTTCCAGGCAGAGTCAGATTTCCTCTTTTCAGTTCCTCTGTTTTTGTTTAAAGAAACTGAAGATAGAGAAGAATTTTTTCCCTCCATCCCAAGTTGTTTGAGGGTCTCTTAGTTTTCTATTTGATATTGTCCTGCCCTGCAAGCAACTCCCTTTTTTCCAGCTGGAAAGGACAGCACTGATGTTTTCCATAGCTGCAGTAAGCACCACAATGGGCTGTGCACAGGAGTTGTTTCCAGGTAACCAAAGCTTGTGCTGCAGGAATGCTGATGGAAGTGGATGTGCTCAGCTCCCTCTTTGCTTTGCATGACAAACTTCTCTGGTTTATTCCACAAGTCTGGCTCATAATTTTAGAAGGCTATCAAATACTGAAAACATTAAATGCACTGCTCTGTGGGCTCCTGCTTGTCTCTGAGAATTTTTCAGGTAGGAATCCAATAAAGCTAGTATAAGAGAACTTTTACATGGTTTTGTTTCTTTTTCTTTCTAGATTTTCACATATGAGTTTATCCTGAAATGAAAGCTTTCTTCAGGTCTGTACTTAATTCAGTAGCTGATGGCTGCCAAAAAATATGCTTGTAAAAAAGTAAAAGATGTGAGATTGACCCCCTCCATTGCTGTGCCTTGAGTTTGTGAAATTCAGAGTGGTAGCATCATTGGGCTTTTCAGGGGTGGCTGGCTGGCCCTGCCATGGGCAGAAAGGATCTCTGTTAAGAGATTTGGGGAAGGATTTAGTTGTTCCTCAATTTATAGCAGCTGTCAGGACCATATCAGTCAGGCTGGCTCAACAGACTGTGGGAGCTGGAGAAGGTCTGACAGAATCCTGTCCCAAACCTGCCTTAAGGAGTTGAAAATCATAAGGAAAGGATTCTCACTGGAGACAGACTCTTGGAAAAGAATAGTTCTTAATTGGAGAATGTATTTACTTCCTTAGCTTAGGATTTTGGCCTTTCATTGAGCTATGAGATTAAGGTCAGATAAATTGGTCAGATTTCTACAGAAACAGATTGCAAGTGGGAGATGCAAAATACCTCAACTCTGTCAGTTAAATCAGCATAACAAGCAGTGGTGGTCAGTGATGAACATACCAGAAAAGTGGCTGTGGTTTGAATCACTCTTGCTCTGATTCTGTTCTGTCTCTGGATTTATTGCATGCAGGGGCACAGAGAGGCACAGAAAGAAGTTGTATTTTTACTGCAGCAGGCCTTCATTTGCTTAGCAGGTTAAATCATTTCAGAATAAACAGCAACTGAAATGACTGAACAGAATGGAGTCTGCTAAAGAATTTTGCACTAATGATTTCTACAAAGGGAGTTCAGCCTTGTTAAAAAGTATGTGAACAGTAAGAAGCAATTCTAAAGCCCTCTGATGTCAATTGAAGCCTTTCTATCTCAGAAACTCATATATGTTTGCTTTAGAAAAGCAGCTTCTCTACAGTGCAATGCTCACAGCAATTTCAAAAACAGCAAAGCAATTAGTTTTCTTTGGCTGGGGTTGCTGAGGCTATGTAAAAAGACAAAATAGGAGGTATCTAAGCAATGGCTTAAGAGGAGGATGGAATAAGGGTCTTTTATGGTGGAAAATCAACTTCAGCTTTCAAATCTCTCTGTGAATCTTAGTAACCTACAGTCTAGCAGCAAAGTCATTAAAATAACACTAAATTTGCCATGTGATAATGATCTATATAATATTTTATCTAACTTGTTCACTTATAATAAGTTATAAGATAATAGTTCACTTTAATTCCGACAAGAAATGAAAAGTGAATAAATATTTAAATAAATATAGCTTATTGTGCTGAAACCTTTATGTGAAGTTAGGCTTATCTTTCCTCAATCTTTCCAGGGATCATACCATAACTTTAAACATATACTTGTAGTTTTTTCATTATTTTTATATTGTGCTTCTAGAAATAATCCTGGAGATAAAATTGGTTCTCCATAGCATAAAATACATAAGGCCAGTACTTCAAATTCAATGGTCAAACTCATCTAGTTCTTTTTACCTGTCTTAAATGAGGATAGTTTTGCCCAGACAAGAAACAGGGAGCAATTTTCTTTACTCTTCACTCAGAGAACACAATAAATCCTTGTTTTTTTTTGCTTGGTGACCCATCCAATGAACCCATTAGTGAGAGACTCTGTTTTGTGACTGTCTGTGAAGCATGATGTACCTAAAATACAGCAAAAGCCTTCAAAGAACTGTACTTATTCCTAGAGAAACAAATTATCAGGAATTTGTTAATGGCCAAAGCTACAATAGAACAGACAATTCTTGAGACAAAGGGAAGCCTTCTACCTTGATATTAGGAATTAGCAGAATGAAGGAATCTGTCTGGTGATGTTCAGTGTTCAAAAACAGGTATAAAAATACTCATTTTTGATCTGTCTGATAACTTCTTCCATATGTTATGGCTTCAGGTATGCACTAGACTGAAGATGGAATGGTAGGCAATTTTCCCTCACTTAATTTTTACTCCCTACCAAATAGATGCCTACATTGGAGCTGCTCAGCTAGACTTCCCCACAGACTCATTCCTAGGGTATAATTTTTGTCTGCTGGTTCAGACAGTTGCCCCACTGTGGGAGAAGTTGTGCCCAGACCAAACCTGGCTCTGCCCTGTGTCCCCAAAGGAGTCCAAGCTCCTTAGGAAATGGAGCTGCTGACAGCATGTCTGACACAAGGGGCAATGTCCCTGCCCAGGAAAGGGTGCTCACCCCATGTGTGGCCCTGCAGCCCTCCTGCCAGAGGAGCAAACCTTCTGGTGAATAGCAGAGGAAGATTTTGTAATGCTCAGAGATGATGGCAATAGAACATCTTTTAAAAAAAAAATGTTGTTGCCCAAGGCAAGCTTTTATTAGCATTTTGTCTCTTAGTTCAGTCCAGTGAGTAAATTCATTGCTCATGGCTTACAAAGAAGTTACTACAATAGATGTTACCCCCTTCCCCTTCCCTGAGCTACCTATACAAAAGGCTTCTGTGCTGCTCTTTGTCCTGTCTCCAAGGACCACCTTCCCCAGCTGACACAGAAGGTTAAGAGAGTGCCACATCTGCTGAGCCACAATGGCTTATGGCACTGAGGACAGGAATAACTAAATCGTGAATTTGCTTCTACTGCATGCTACTGAACACAACAATTAAAATCTCCAGCCTTCTCTTCACAATAACTTTTTTTTTTTCTTGTCACACCATTTTTAGCTGGAAAGTTTAGAAGATCCCAAGTGGTATGCTTTTCACTTCTTTAATGTAAGATATTACATAATGTATTTGCCTGTCATGCCCTTGGAAGAGGACTCCTTGCTCATTGATTGTTTACACAAAACAGAAATGCACAAGTCTCTGACAATAAGAATCTGGCTAATCAGTGTGACATTTGCAGAAGTAATCAGGGATTACAGAAGGGCATATAGAGATTGAGCTCAGCTTCCCAGTTATACAATATCAATGCACCCAGCAGAGGTACAGAACCAGAACTTAGGGGGGAATTTTCCAAGGAGCCCAACTTCTGTTCAGTTTTTCAAGACCTCTGTAAATTTGTGACTCTTCACCTCCTAGTTAGCTTTGACAGGGTTAGCTTTTTTCCTAGCATCTCCTTGCCTTAGTCATCCCTCTGGATGCAGCTTGGACTTGCCAATGAATGCTGGAGGTTTCCTCTAAGCTGATCAGTGTTGTGGCAATTTGCAAAATAGAACCACAGACCAGAAGTTCTCACATTTTCTCACGTGTTCATGGTTCAGGAGGTATCAATAGATCACAGGTGATGATCTGCCCTGGACCTCAATTTAAGTAGAATGAGAAAAGGGATAATGTTTGTCATATAAAATGTATCAGGGAGCTGAAAAGTCTGTCTTTAAGTCATCCTTTTCCTTGGTTAAAGCAACGTTGTGGAGATATGGAGCTCTAGAGACATGCTTATGTGTACAAGCTCAACATGTTAGGGGTAATTTTCTTGTTCTAGACTGAACACAAAATCTCTGAGTAATTAATGCTCTTGTAATAACTTCATGGGGGTTTTGAAAGACAAGTTCTGGCTGAGTATTGAGCTACAGCTCTAACTCACCCAGAACCTCAAACACTGAATCCTTGCTTTTATGCTGGATTGCAATATGATTAGAACTCAGCCCATATCTAAAATCTGCTTCTAAATGGCAGTGGTAGCAGTAGGGCAGCTCCCCGACTGGCACTCAAGGCAGAATGAGAGGGCTTCTATACAATGCTTTTGCATAAATGCATAGCAGCAGAAAATAGAAATTCAACTCCTTCAACAGATGACCTGAGAAAGATGATCAGTATTTCTTTATTGCAGACTTGCATTGAGTGTTGGAAATTGGGGATGATTTTATTCCTACTTCCATTGTGCTGTTTTAACAGTTGATTCAGCCTAGTCATGACTTGAATTGTGTCTCTGTACAGTGAATGCAAAATTGAACCAAACTTCACAACGATGTTAATAGACATAATGCTAGATGGGAGTTCTGGTTTTTTCCCATTTTCCCCTCAAATCTGACACTGTCTCTAGGCAGGAACAGTGTTTTCCCCTTTACAAAGGACTGGGCCCTCTGTGGTAACCAAAGGGTAGACAAAAAGACCGTTTCATCTTTATTTGACTGCTCTCTTGTGCAATACTGTGAAGATTAGAAACTAATTTTTCTATGTATTATCAAGAAAATAATAAGATTTCATGGCTGAAGAACAGTGAGAAAGGGCAAGTGATGCTGTTGACATAGCTGTCAAATTTCAGCAAATTGAAAGGTTAAGAACTTGGTGTCTTGCAGCAAAGATTTTTAAGAATCTGATATTCCAAATCTCTATCCAGCATCAATTGCAGCAGAAACTCTCTGAATAATTTGCATAGCAACTGTTGCTAAGAAAAAAACCTGCAGCCTAAACCAAATTTCTGATAAATTCAAATCCTATCAGCATTTCCAGCAGCTGGAGAAGACTAAATATACATAGTTCAAATGGCTGGCTTCCTCCAGCAATAGTATTTTTAGATGTTTCAAAGAAAAATAATGATTCAGAACACACAAATATTCTTGCTATATATAAGCTTGGGGGGAGGGGGAATGGCCATCTCAAGGCAGCAGAGCCTCTGGGTTTCAGATGTGCTATTTAACCATGGGCATAATTCATGTCTGAAATCAGATGCACCTGCTCAGGCCAAGTGACTGAGGGAGCTTCTGCTTCCCCAGGCCCAAGCACCCTTCCAAGTGAGGTGAAATGGGTGTTTCACAAGGGCCTCTGGATCAACACCTAAACCATCTCAAATTTGCAGAGCTTCCCTAAGTCACAACAGGACTCAGTACAGACCCTCCCTTTGGTCCCCACACTCCACTTCCAGCTGAGTTGTGTTCCCAAGTCCTTGATGCAGTAGTGTTCATCTCCCTAAAGGTGGAGTGTTATTGGGAAAATGCACCCCTGTACAATCTGAAATGAAGGAATGGAAGGTCAAAGAAATATAAGTGGGCTATTTCCCTTAGGAGAAGGGGAAAAGCCCACCCCTTAAATGGACATGGCATGCCATGCATTGATAGAATCATACATGTTGAGTCAAAGAGAAGACTAGAGTGATGGGAGCTGTTACCAACACCACTGAGTAGTGTACCACAGACCAAATAAATCTGAAATTATCCTTATTTCAGCCAAAACCCTTGTTCCCCTTGCTGTAACAAACATATCCTAGACAAGATCTAGGATTACCTGTAGACAGGACGGGGTAAGGGAATGACTGGATTGCCCAGCAGAAGGAACTAAATATCTGCATGGTAAGAATAAGGATGTTCATTTTTTTTTCTCTAAAACAAACTCCTGTTGAGCAACTCCTTCATCTGCTGCTAAAGAAAAGACACATTCTTTCCTTGCTATCAGTCTCAACTCTGCTGTTTGCAGAAAACCATCAAAACAGAAAGAACTGTCTGTAGGTTTTGGTTTTTTGGGGTTTTTTTTTTTTTTTCTGAGAGAAAATAGTAATCTCTTCTTCCAAATGTATGAAATTATGTTTCTGCATGAAGTTAAACCTGCATCTATTTCTGCATGAAGTTAAACCATATGTCTGTGACTGATTTTGCTGATTTACAGATTCATGTAGCAAAAACTTTTCAAATTATTTGTGTAGTTCTGCAAAATGTATGGTTTCATTATTTCATTATTTTCTTCAAATGAAAAAAGAAAAGGTAAAAAAAAAAGTTTTATTTGTAAAGTTCCAGGGCTCTGTCTAGAACATTACTAAGCCAAGCATGCTGGCCATACCTGCTAACCAAACACAAACTGCTCCAGGCCTTCTCTGCCCTTTTGGCCCTCTGGTTTGTCCCATTTTGATGTGAAGTGGGCATAATGCTCTCAGTAGCACTGCAGGAAGCAGCAGCCAAGGCTCCATTTTCAGGTCACTGATAAAAGAGTATAACATTGCACTCTGCTCAATGTTTTCAACTTGCATTCAATCAGAATGTGCTTTTTTCTAAAGTAGCTGGGGCAGTAGTCTACAAGACCTCAGAGGCTTTATGAAGTATCCAAATCTTGAAAATTTACTAAGTGACCTTTCTGTAGTTTACCTTTAAATTCTGTAGTCCTTATTCAAATTGTCTTTGGGCTAAATTTGCTCTGGTCCTTCCTTTTCAAGTTGAACTGTCTTTTCCCACTAAAAATCACAAAAAGGGTCTCACTATTTTCTTCCAGACATTGCTGCAAAAGTCAGATGCAGCATGTGTGTTATTAGTCCCCTTTCCAGTACCACTCTAAGTACAGCAGCAGCTGAATGACATTTGCTTGGCAGGATCCAGTGGCCTGAGCTTAAACTGCAGAGCACAGCAGCCTTGAAGCAGCCATGGCATGCCATGTCCATTTAAAGGGTGGGTTTTCCCCCTTTTCCTAAAGGAAATAGTCCACTTACTTTTTTTTGACCTTTCATTCCTTCCTTTCAGATGGTACAGAGGTGCATTTTCCCAGTAACACTCCACCAGAGGAAACCTTTAGGCAGATGAACACTGTTTAGCTGGTGTCCCCAGAGCATGGCAGGAACTGACATCTGGGTCCCTCCAGCCACCCCCCAGTCCCTTGAGCTGCAGGCACAATGGAGATGGAGTCTCAGGGTCTCCTGAGATGATTGGGAAAGAGCAGAGCTTTGGGATCTGCTGGGAATCACACCTCCTGCTCTGCTCAGATCCAGCCAGGGCTCCCCAGCACTGGCTCACTCCTGCTGTGCACCCAGCAGTCCTCAAAGGCAGTGCCTGTGTGCTGGGAAGAGCTGGGCTTTGGATTATCCCATTTGTTACAGAAACTCAGACCTGCTGGCACATGCTACTGACAATCATTTTCTTCAGAAATTTCAGAACTTATCTCTATGCCCATGAAGAACAAAAGGGGGTTTTGCCTTTGAACAACAGCTCCATGTCCTACATGGACGTGAGGATTCTGTGGCATTGTCACTCTTGGGAAAATGAAGTCACTGAAGAATAATTTTTTAAAAATATTTTTCCAGACAATTAGCACAAGATGATCTCTCTAACATCAAGGTCAGAGGACCAGCCTGTATTAGCCTAGGCTCTGTCCTTCCCCAGGGAAGGGGAGATCTCACAGTCAGATAGGTTTGACACTTGGCAGTTGGACACTGTCCAAACAGTCTAGAAAGGAGCAAAGGCAACAAGCACAGGGAAAGAACAACACAGCAGAAAAAGAAAAGGAAAATAAGTGCAAGGGAAACAGAGACTGGTGCATGGTCCTGCAGCTCTGTCAGCAGCCTGACAGTGGCTAGGCCCCCTGTCCTCCCACTGTCAGAACCTCTGCTTTCTGAAAAGAGCTTTAGATTTCCCTTCTAATCTGTCCTCTGCATTTCTGAGTGAAATGCTCATCCCCTTCCCTGAATACAGCTAATATTTGTTTTGCAGATGAAATGACTGTATATCTGGGAAATCTCACAGGATATAAGTTGGACATAGAAGTCTGATGTCAGAGGTTCTATACTCCCTTGGTGTCCTGCATGTCTGAGCCATGTGTGGATCCTTCTTAAAAGGGGTTGGGCTAAGCCTGCCCTTGGGCCTGGGCTGTCCCTGCCAGGGACTCTGCATTCCCCTCCAACCCAAGGATTGGGAATGACCCACCTGGTTTTTGATTCCACTTGTCTCTGATCTTGCAGTTCTGGCAATCTCAGAATCATACAGTGGTTTGTAACACTTTCATTAACAGCAGCGTGCTAACATATTGGAGAGAATAGAACAAAAAATAAATAGAAACACAAGAACATTTTGGCCATCAGCTGGAATATTCTACACCTCTAAATTCTTGAAAAGAACAGACTGTTTTTTAAGTACCATTTTCCAGAAAGTAAGAGATGTTCTTGGGCTCTTTTTGAAGGAGCAGATAGCTCTGTATGAAAATAGGAGTCTAGCAGTGGACTGCCATTAGATAATCTTTTGCCTGCTTTTGAGGTATTTATGTCCCTTTTTGAGGCAGTTTGGAATGCTTAACCTAAGCATAAAACTTGTTTGCCAGTATTTTGAATGAATGCTTTCCAAAGAGCTAGTCTGGAAGCTGGGCATTCAGGAAAAATATCTTTCATCCTGAATCTTCTGATGAGTTCCCAAGCACAAGTTCTATATGCATGTGCAGTGACATTATGTATAGAAGTGAGAGATTGATGATATTTTCTGAAAATATTTCTGAAGCTTAGATTCCATTAATGACAAAGACTTTTGTACCTAAAAATACCATTAACCCCAAACATTAAATGTGACTGTACATCTGCTGTCTCTTTCTTGGCTTTTCTACTGGAGAAGTCCAGACTGACCCCATCAGAGGTGGGATGGGACACTGGCTGAAGGGATCCATTTGGGAATGTTGGCAGCTGCTGCCATCATTGGGAGCAGCTCAGCTTTTCTTGGCCACAGGCTCCTCTTTCCCTGCTCTTCCTGGAGCAGCCCTGGGCCTGCTCTCCAGTCAGCAGCTGGGGAGGGAGCCCAGAGTGCTAACTAAGGGCTGGGGCTGTGAGCCAAGGCCATTCTTTCCTTCCAGTTGTCTTTGAGGGCAATAAGGCATTATTGCTTACTTGAGTGCTGAAGATTTTGTGCTGATGGATCAAATGTATTCCTGCCTTGCTTCCTTCTGTTCATTCATTAACAAATATAATAATAAGAGAAATTCACCTTTTTAGAAAGGAAATAATTTTATCCTGAACAACAGACGTTCTTACAGAAAATGCTAACATGTATTATTATAAAATACAGTGCAATATTAACAAGGAGGACTGACAATAGATTAATACTGGTCTCTTAATATATGTTAACATTATTCTAAATGCTTAAAGGGGAAAAATCCTACTCCTTCACAATGAGGATTTCTTTTTTTTTTTTTTTTATTACATCCATCTGGAAAAAATTTGGGGAAGCTGAAATATAACTAATAACCTATTAAGATCTCAGCATGGCATTTCCTGGGTATTCAAAATGCCAGTGTTTGCTAAAAGGAATATTTTAATATTCTGCTATGCAAACAAGGTCATAATGTCATGCAAATTAACTTCCAGATTGGAGAGGTCTCCCATTCACACATTTGTTATGCTCCATTTTCATGGATGCTGATGGCATCAAAGCTTTTAGTTAAACCCAATGTTTTATTGCAATAGCTATGCATTGAAATGATCAGTGGGTAATATACCCCCCTCATCACATTGCTTGCTGGCACATCAGCAAAATATATCTCTTTACATGAATTTGGAGGCTGATGCCTATTGAAATTAATGGTGAAACTTTTGTTGGCTTGATAGTCATCAAGACATTTTCAATAGTAAATGTTAGGTTAAAATGTCTTCTGAAATGAAAAAATACAGCGTGGTTGTAATATTGAGCAATAAAGCAGAAAATGCCTTCAATAGTTAACTTTATTAATGAAAGCTGCAGGGAAAAGAACTGGATATGAAATAAATTAGAGATGGCTTTTTTTCCCTTTTTTTATTTTCCTAATGCCACATTTGGTAGCGACTTCAGGAATAGGAGAACAGTAGCTGCTGTTGAGGGTTCTGTAGAGGGTTTGGGAGAAGCTGTGGGATTTCTCCACATCATCCTTTTGCCAGAAGTCATGAAAACCATGCTGCTGCAATGAAGAGTAAATGAAACCTCCCAATTTTGTGAGATGCCAGTGAGTTGTGTGAATTTGTGTAGGTCTCCTGTCAGTGAAGTGGAAAGTTGTTTAAAGATCAAATAAAAAATGGTGATAATTCTTAATTCCATATAGAAATTTCTGCTTCAGAAAGTAATTTTAGACCATTCTTATCAATTGCTACCTGAACACGTTGGACTTGTGCATAGAGAGATACTTTAAAAGATGAGTATTTTATTTAAATAGGTTTTGTAACTGTGTGCTTCTCTGTTCCCTGATTTCTACCCTAGCCCTGCCTGCTTAAACACATTTGAATTCAGAAGAGGTACTGTTAATTGCTAAAAGAAATGTCATTAGAGCCATTCTCATCAAAGGGTTTATAACAGGTTAACTCTGGTTTAAGTGTTTGAAGGATGTCTGCACAAATGGACAAGAGTTACAGTTCAAGCTCTTTATCCAGATTAATTATTTCTGCTCTGTTTTCCCAAACCCTGTGCTGACCACATACATTTCAGTTGCTTTGGGAAATAATTTTTCTTATGGGAAAGCATCCCACAGTATTCCAACATCAAATTAAAGAGTAAAACAAAATCTGATTTATGTATTACACAGAAGCTGCTGTGTAATTAGTTTAAAAAAATTCTTTCAAGAAATACTCAAATGCTTTCAAAATATCAGGTAACAATTCCAAATGTTAGTGATCAAATGCAAATATTGAACAACTACATACATGCAGTTTTCTGCTTACTCTATTAAAAAGTTGGAAATTTAGATCATTCTCATTTAGAGGTGTTGGAAGTATTTGTATAGAACTGGGCATCAAAGCTGCTAATTTCATTAATGAAAAGGTTTCAAAATGACAGATTTGTTCCTTTTTTCCAACTCTTAGCACTTGTTCTGAAATTCTGACCAGGACTGAACAATACCAGCTTTGGTAAAAAAAAAGCATTATGAAATGTGTATTGTACAGACCCAAACTGTTGCCTGATTTCACCACAAAGATCAAGAACCATGTTGTAATGTTCAAAGAAATGGAACTTGGGAACAAATTCTTTGCCTGGTAACTTTATTAAACAGCACCATTAAACAAACCCAAAGTTTCCATTTCTGATGGTTTGCACAAACTCTCAGCTTTTAATTAAGAAATAAAATGTTCCTAGAAATTGTAATGATCTAGTGTTCAACAAATGCTTTATTCCCTCTATGCTAGATGCATGATGGCAATAGAAGTTTAAAGCAGCTTACTTTACAAAGTTAAAATGAATGTTTGTCACATCAAGGGAATCATGGTAATTATTGTACTGAGGACCCAGTGAATTTCTTTCAAGATCCAATTATGAAAATCTTACAAAATTTAGAGGCTAGCAAAATAGCCTCCTGTTTTGTCTAGAATGGAGCTATGAAAGCAGAAGACTTTGTAACATCAAAAGAGGAAAAATACCAAGAATGCCTAGAATTTAGCAAAAGTTATAGGTTTGTAAATAAGATTTAGTAAGTAAAAGAATGAAAATAAGTACTGCATTGATCCTCTCTGGTTTTCACACCAAATTACTGCAAGGCTCCTCTTTCTTTGCCGAGCTCTTACCCACTGTTTTCTTGCCACAGACTTTTATAGGGACAGTTAGGGCATAAATCTATACTGATGGAAACAGAAATTGTCACTCATGAGACTCCTACCTCTGTGTGGTCAAAAGTCTGGTGGGAAAATAGCTTATAAATTGGTTATTTATGAAGGTTTGGCATAGAAAGAATAAATTTTGAATACAGATGAAATAGGTTTAGAATATGGATTAAATAGGTTCGTAAAATACACTATTAATGAAGTTTTGGCTGGGAGCTGCTGCTTGTGCCATGGCAGAAGGGCCTATCCCCTCGTGGGTGCTGCAGCTGGGGAGGTGGAGCTGGATCCTCTGTGCCACCCAGGGACACCCAGAGCATCCTCAAGGCACAAAGCCTTGCCAGGTTCTCAGGGGAGGGCAGGGTCCTTGGGGAGGCACAGCTACACCCCTCCTGTTGGCTGACTCCAAGGTGGCACTCTGGGCATCTCTTCACTGGTGCCAAACCCATGGTTATTTTGTAGGAGGGTGCCCCAGAATCTTCGTTTAGGTGCCTCATCTGCTCTGTGAATGAAGTGCTTGATGCCAGACTGCCAACACCAAAACCTGTTTGTGTTGGTAGATGGTGAAGCTGAGGAGCTGCTGAGCTCCCTTCTTTCACTTCCAGCTCCTGCAGGTCACCAAAATCCTTCCAGGTTTCTGCAAATTATGCAAATCTTGACATTCCAAGGAGATTGTGATGGTTTAGGTTTGCCAGAACAGCCAGTCACAGGCCCCGAGAGGAAAAAGAGTTTCTAAAATCTCAGTATGACAAACAGCACACTGTGCTCTTCACCGCGAGTAACGCAAGTCCTTGGCTCCCAAAGTTTCTCTACCAGTCTCTTCACTCTTTTAGTTTCTAAATCCTGCCCCCTTCTGATATCCTTGTCCCTTCCAAAACTTAATCTGAGCAAGGCAGGTGATTCATTTTAGAGTTACAAGGCAGGAAATTTTTGACGTTGAACCTATAATGTGTGTGCTGTGAATAGATCCCCAGCATGTATGCCGGTGCATGGGAATTGTATTGAGTCAGCAATCCTCAGGGAAGGTTCCTACAGGAGTGAGCCCCAGGAAAACAATCAGCAGCCCCAGGGAGCTGCTGACAGGGCATTACTTCAGAGTGAGCTGGGCTGGGTGGGAGATGGAAAGGTTAAATGAAGGTGGAAAGGTCAGGGGAGTTGCACTGCAACTTGGTGCTCAGACCAGCACATTATTGCAAGCCAGCATGGGAGGATGTGTTGAACAGAGGGTTCAGAATATTGTGACTAGTGTGCTGTCTTCTGGATAATGCAACTCAATTCCCCTTTCCCCAGGTCTTTTTTTATTATCTGAATGGAATCCTTAGGGTTACATCCAGAGAAACACTCTTTGCCTTAACTTAGAATTCCTGAGAGGGAAGCATCACTTGCCAGGCAATTTTCAACTCCTGCTGGAGCAGACTGAGTTGTTTATCTGCTTTTCACTTTTCAAATGGTTAATGATAATGAACTGTAATTGAGAATTGCTTTGGGCTCATTAATATGCATGTTGTCATCCATTTATCTCCCTGTTTCCTTTGAAATCACCTTCTCAAGGGTTTGAAATGATGTTTAGTATTCATTTTTTCTTCCTGCCTTCCTGTTAATATTCACAGGTTGTTATTTTTGCCCTTTTATAGAATTGCATTATTCTAAATCTTTTTCTGTGTAAGTTTCTGTTTCTCTTTTTTTTTTTTTTTTTTTTTTTTACTGTTTCTGTAGGTTTCTTAATTTCTAACCACTCTATTCTAGGTTTTTGAATGTATTTCCAATATACAAATAAGAGTAGAAAAAGTTTCCCAACCTAAAACATGCAGATATGGCTTGCTGGTTATTAATAAATCTACTGCTGGTGTCTTATGAATACTGCTGAAAAGAAGATGTCATCATTCTAACTTTTATTTTGTCTTCAGCAAAAACCAATTATGGAGTAAAAAATGTATCTGCGTGAGTCTTCTGGGTTTTGGTTTTATTTTGTGTTTGAGCAAGAGTGCTTTGCTATTGCTGCATACAAATGAACTTCTGGAGACTCCTTCTTACCCATTCCTGGTGGCTCTCTGCTTCCCAGCCTGTTGGAAGTGTGAGGTTTACACTGAACTGAATTATTCTGGTATAGCCTGGACCTGCATGGCTCATCAGCTCCCTGATTCTGTGTGAATTACTGAGTCAGCACTCAGGCTGAGCACCTTGGAAAAGCAGAGCATTAGGTACTGCTGGAATGTTGTAGGGTGCAGGCTGCTCACACTGCCTCCTTTGTCATCTCACCCCCACATCCTTGCTTGGTGAATCCGGAGGTTCATCCCTTGGACCCACCCTGGGTTCATTTTTAAAGCTTCTTCATCTTCTCTACTTCCACGAATAGCAAATCTGCTTTCTGAAGCAATGCTCAAAGAAAATGGGAAATGTGAACTCGGCTCTGAAAGCCTCATTAGTGTGTTTCAATCTGAGTGATCCCACATGAAAGAGTAAGAGGACTGTATCATTAGTAAGAGAAATAATTTTTTTTCATGATCATTCACAGTTAAATGGAGAGCTGAAAATAATAACAGATGAAAACTAAAATGAAATTGTGTTTATTCTAGCTCTATTCACTCTAATTTTAGCCAGCCTTATGAGGGTACTTTTCAAACATCAGATTTAGAAGAGATACTCCCATCTTTAAGAAAGCCAACCAAATATACATAAAGCAACAGCAAAACAATCCTGAATATCTGTAACTATTTTTGTGTTACATTGGTGCTTGTTTCCTGGAAGAAGAGTTTAGCTCTATGGTTTTAATGACAGCACTTCATTGTCAGCTCTCCTCCCTTGGCAACACAGCTCCAAACATCAACAGTGAGAGCTGGAAAACCTGCTTCTGGGGGCTTCTGACAGGCACAGCTCCAAAGATGGATTTGACTGGACATTCCCCTGATTTAAAGGGGGGGGCATTCAGAAATATTAAGTCCTTATTTAATGATTCCCACTTCACTTTTCTTAACAGGGATCCTTCCACTTTTTGTACATGTACACACTGTTCAGGCTTCTGGCATGCTACCTATCACCAGGATGCTGGCAGAAAGTTATTTGCTTCCCTTTTGTGTTTTATTTGCCCAAGATTCCATCCTAAACATTTTCCTTTTTCTTGAGAACCTGTTTTTTTTTAAATATTTATTTAAAAGGGGCAAATTTGGGTAACTTGCTACTGTGTGACACAGCATTTTATTCCATATGAGGCCTTTTAGGAATGACCAGCTGATAATTTTAGAATGCCACTCAGTAAGTCTGAGAGCAGTATGAAAACTCAGAAGGATTACTTAAGCTGCCTAAGTCTTTGTTGTTACACCTTTCTACTCTATATTTGTATGAAGTATTTTGCAGTCCAAAACTGCAATAAGGGGTCCTTAATGCACTGTATTTTGGTTGAGAATTTTTGTGCTGTGAGTACCAAAACCAGGTTCTGCTCTGAGTCCCTCTTTGTGTACCTTGCAGCATTGTCAGGCACTGAATCTCCATCCAGGTGTGTTTGTGGCCAGTGATGGCCACAGGGCTGCTCTGGCACACCCCCAATGAATAAATAAATTCCCTAGATTCCTGGATTCATGAACTAGCTCTTCTCTGAAGTGTCTCAAAGACAACTTCTGATTGCTGTGACTTATAAAGGAAACATTTATATGTATAATGAAATCTAGCCTTTGGCTTCAAATACTTCCTCATGTCATTTCTTTGCTATAACACCACTGCTGAGTTTCTGTGCATCAAACTACTTGATGTCATAACTCTTGTCATTACCTTGGTTAGAGGTTGAGAATTGTTTGACTATTGTTTCTGGTATGTGATGCTGATTCCATGTGTGCCTTAGTAAGCAAAACTTCTAGTTGTGCCAATTTTCTCTGCTTTCCCAAGTGGAAAATAAGCAGGAGAGTGCAATTGCATAATTAGAAAATATACATTTGTCTCTTCTCCCACTGGTCAGAAGGCAGCTCTGCCACCATGGCTCTTGCAGGTGGAGGAGCAGATGTTCCATAGCTGCCATCCCTGCTGCCCCTCAGCCAGCTGGCAGGAGAGGGCCATCATTGCCTCCCTCTTGAGCCCACAGATGTCCCGAAACATCTTTACACAGAGGGGGATCAAAGTGTGCCAAGCTCTGCTGCTCAGTCCCACGGGGGAGTTCTCTGTGTGTGAGCTTGTGGTGCTGTGCTGATAAAAAAGCTGAGAACTGTGTCTGGGAAGTCACATGGAATGTGTCAGAGACTCAAACAGGCAGAGATGTGGATTGTGATTCCTGGAACTCCCATGGAGACTGTTTTTCGCTCACAAAACAGTGAGAGGACAGCGTTAATGTCAGCTCTCACGTTCCTGCTGCCTAAGTGCTCCTCCTCTGCCTCCAGCAGCCTTGTGCAGGGCAATATTCCACAGGGATCCTCTCCCTGCTGTTACACTGCCTCAGTTAGACACCCTGTCCACCTTCTGGGGTGGGGAGAAAAGGAGAAACAAAAAATGTATAAAAAATTTCAGAAGAAGAGGAGAGGAGCAAGCTTGGAAACATTTCATCCAGTACAGGGCAAAAAGCAGCAAAATATGTCACCTCTATGCAAATTCAAATTAAAGCAGCCAGGTCATGTACATGAAATCTTGCTTTTGATAGGTAATTCCTGTTTCTAGCAGTGCTGCTGTGAGGAGCTCTGCTGTGATCCCTCGGGGCAGGAGTGTGAGAGAGCCTTTGCTTTGGCTGAGGAGCTGGGACGTCTCCCACAGCAGGCACCAAATGCTGCACTGCTCCAAGATGGCACTTCTGGAGCTCCTCGTGCCTCCTAAAGGAAATTTGCATTTATGTGACTAGGAACAGAAAGGATTCTAAAAAAATATCCTTTCAACTATTACAGGGTGAAGGAATCCCAGAGCAAGTCATTCTCCTTTCTTTTTATCCACTCCCAAGCTACTAAGCACTGCAATGATGTTTATCTAATAACTCCATTCTCCTTGAGGCATATTTTCTATTAATAGTAATTATCTATGACTTATAATTTGTCTTGAATTCTCCTTACTAGTGAAGCACTTGAACTGATTATGTACTCCCACTATTAGAATAAAAAATGATGTGACTGCATTCTTAATAACAGCTGCATATAAGTGTGTGCATAAAAATATCATATCTTCTGAAAGTGAGAGGTGTTTCTACCCACAGTGAGGTGGATGAATGTTCACCAATTGCAGAATAAGTGGGATGAAGAGGCTCCTGACATTCTCTTTAACAAGATAAAATGTCTCCTGACATTGACTTGCATGATTTAGAATACTCAAATAATTCTTAGTGTATTTATATATGGTGGAAACTCAGAGAGCAATGACGGGTTGGTGCTAATTGGGAATTTTTGGTGAAATAAACGTAAGAAGGCACAAACCCTGGTTTGAAGAGTTTACAGTGTCTGTAGGGGGAACAGAAATCATTACTGTGAGGATTTTCCAGATGTAAATTCCAGAGAAATCATTAACTTCTCAAGGTCATATGTGAGACTTTTGACTGCAACAGCAAAGAAATTGAAACATCCTCAATACTGTTTAGTGCATTTACTGGAAACTTCACTATCTCACTGGTGTCCTTTGGGATGAAAATTGGGTCCACACTGCTACACCTGAGTCTGGGCTGTGGCTGAGAAAATTGTGTGTTAGTTCTTCACTTCTTCAAATCTTGGAGCAAATCCTCCACTGGGTAGGTGAGTGTTATCCTTTGCCTCGGAATTCAGCTTTTGCTGAATACACAAAAGAGGGTTGGAAAATTCCAGTTAAAAGAGGAGCAGGTGGACTTTACTTTTCTGCAGAATATTTTATTTTGCAATGGTACAACCCTTGGAGTTCCTTGCATGGTTATTGTGAGTCTATTGGTAACTATAAAATGTGCCACAGAGGAGGGAAGTGATGAATCCTCATTTCATTTCTGTCTTGACTCATCAGACCTTGTAAATTGCATCGAGATCTGTAATTTTGATTGTCTTATGTCATCTGAGATGTATACACAACCTTAAATTATTAAGAACTAGAATTTTCCAGTGCATAGGATGCTGACTGTCATATTGAGCTGGTGACCCTGCCATCTTTGTTTCCTTATCAGCTAAAAAAACCTAAACAACCCCAAAAACCCCACAAATGAAAAGCCAAACAAAGCCTCCACCACAGTGGCATTCACCTCACAGGAATGATGTAAAATTAAGTAGTTTATCTTGAAAAGTCTTCTGAAAAAAATGTATTACTAAAAATAATTATGTTGTAAAACTGGACAAGACCAGAAAATGTGGACTTTTTGAAATGATGGCTCTAATTTTAAGCATTCTTTAAAGATATCACAGAAAATTGTCAGGCCCTTTGGACCCAAATCTTTCAAGTTTTGTGTTCAGAAAGCCCCTTGTTTCCAAAGTGGATACTAATTTGCATTTCTTCATCCTATTTATAGACATAATCAATGCCTTTTTTCCAAAGGACGTTGCTTATTCTTATTCATTGCAGCTACAGGTGTGGCAGTGGTAGAAGAAAATTGTCAATATTGGGATGTGCAGACTGGGTGAGGGGTGAACAATGCAGGCCTATTTGAATATCAATAGGTGTAGGATTCCCATGGGCAGAGAATTCAGTGATGTTGAGCCCACCCAGCAAATTAAACAATAAAGATGAATCTGCATTTAACTGTCTTGAACAGATGTTCATCAGCACAGTGTGGTTTTTTTGGTATTTTAATCAAGAAGCATAGAACAAACATTAGTTTATTGGCTTGGGGGGAGCAGGGGGGTATGCAAATCCACACTAAGACTACAACCATTTAAAAGGTAGAGATCAAAAATCAGAGAACACTTCCATTTTCTTTTGAAACAAGCAGCCAGTAGGATCTGAATTGCAAAGCAAACAATTATGTTTTATTTTGTTATAGTAAATAATTCACAACTGAATGTGAACTCTTATGACCAGTGGCTGCTGCATTTGGTGCTACCTGTCATTACCATATGTTCAAATTACTGTTCTATTTAATACATACATGTAATACACTATCATGCATGGAACATTAAATTCACATTGATAGTCTCATCTTAAAAATGTTTAATACAAATGCAGGTTTTTAGAATTACGTAATGAAAGCTGCATCAG
The DNA here is from genome assembly GCF_027477595.1 of Haemorhous mexicanus. Taxonomy (NCBI): domain Eukaryota; kingdom Metazoa; phylum Chordata; class Aves; order Passeriformes; family Fringillidae; genus Haemorhous; species Haemorhous mexicanus. The sequence continues at coordinate 11,698,408 of NC_082355.1, read as the reverse complement.
GTGGAAGGAAATGAGATGATGATAGAACATAATTAAAAGGAATTCAATGGCATGCAGAAAGACAGTGAGCTATACAGACAGTGTCTTCCAGCACCTCCATACGGAGTTCTCCTGCTCCATGAAAATGAGTGAGGGGGATTTGACATTGCTGAAGCCTATGGACAATCCCCTCTTTTAAGGGTACCATGCAAGTGGACTATGTTACATTAAATGTAAAAATTTATTTGTCAACACATGAAATAAATTTGCTTCTTCTAACCCTTGACAAATCCAGCGGTCAAGTCTCAGAAGTGCTGAATGGAACCAGCAGAGAGATGCTCTCCACTCACCCCTCAGGCTTTGCATGTCTTTGCTAGCAACAGCACTGAGCACTTTTAATAAGGCCACAAAGTGAAAATTTCTGTGAAAGGTATGTTTATATACGAGTTTCCATAATTATCTTCTCATATTAACAAGTACCTCTGTCAGTTTCTCTGTTTAGCAAAACGAGTGTAGCCCCTGAGCTCTGTGAACAGTTTTCTGTTAATTAAAGCAGGGCTTTGATACCAGCTTTTGGCTGCTAGTAGGCAACTGCAGATTTTGCACAATTTGCAAGGAAGGAATGAGATGGAAATGTAAGACCAACAAGCCTAAAGCAGGAACATTGCTCCCTTCACAAAAACCTGTAAAGTTTAGTAACCTGAATGGCTTGAGAATTATTTTCTTAAATAGCATTTCTTTGGCTTGGAAAATTTCAATATGGGCTGATTGTGTGTGTGTGTATATATATATATAGATAGATAGATAGATATAGATATAAAATACTGTATTTTGTACCCTCTTTTTTTCCCCCTCATTCCAGATAGCAGAACCATGCTGCCAAGGGGGTCTTCATGGTTAGTTTAGGATTATCATAGAGTTCATTGCCTGCTCCATTCCTGCAGTGGTAGGGAATTTCACCCTATAGAAACATTACATGAGATGGCAAAATAAGTGGTATTCTCTAATGCCAGTCATCAGACTTCCATGAATGTGACCTACTTGGGTTTGGTGGTTTTAATTTTTGTTGGGTTTTTTTCTTTGTTTTCATTTTGTGTGTGTGATGCTGCCCTCATGCTTCCCATATTTTCTGCCTCTTCTTGGCCTTATGCTCAAGCAAAATTTGAGAAATTACTGTGAAAATACTCTATTTTTACTGTCCTTATGCCCCCAAACTGGGGGTGAAGTGTGCCACTTGTCAGTTATGCTTAAAGGTGAAGAAATAGAAGGTAAAAATAATAGAAATAATGGCTGCAGGAAATTAATTTTTTTCCAGTTTATTAGCACTGGAGGGATGTTTTAGGTGCACCTAAACAGAAGCATGAAAAACATGTGTCCAAAAAGCTTCACAGTTTAAGTGACTTGGTTATACATATATCTACATTTAGAAACTATCACTACAAAGACTATATAGCAATTTAACAGGTTAAGAAGGAAAAGAAACTTCCTTTTAGTCATTAAATTAGACAGATTTACTTGCTAGAACTGTATTTGCTTAGTAATGAGCTGCAGGTTTAAGCTGTCATGGTACTAATGTTTTAGCTAGGATAATAAACCCAGCTTGAAGAGCTGATAGCAGGTAGATCAGAAGGTAGCTGATAGATGAGGCACAAAACTGCTTTCCCTACAATGACAAATACATCTAAAGGATCGAGCAGTTGGGTTAACAAATGTGTAAAATGGGTGCCAAGTAGATAGGAACAAGATGAAAAAGACACTTTAAAGAAATGTTTGCTCAGACCTTCCTCAAAGTGACATTTGCAGCCAGAGAGTTACCCAAGGCACTTTCTGAAGTGAACCACTTTGCTCTTAGCAGTAGAAAAATGACAACTCCATTTTAAAATTTCTCTAAATATTTCCAGAGAGAAAATACCGGTCATAAAGAGACCAAGCCAAGTTAATGGGTGTTATTTAGTCCCAGTTTATCTCAGTCTGATTTGATAGCAGACTGGGAGCTGAACTAGACTGAAAATCAGATGCTGACTTAGTGCTGAACTTTTGACTCATCAGTGCTTCATGATGTACTTGAATGCATTTTTATACCCTGCATTATATAACATACTACCACAGCAATAAAATGAGATAGCCCTGGTGTGTTTGAAATTTACAAATATGTTTCTGACAATCTGTAAGAAATCAGGTAGGGGGTCTTTTTCAGTAAAAGATTTTAGGCATTCAGATTTTTTCTCACTTTTGGAAAGCACCTCCCAGCTCTTTTTTGCTCTCCCTGTTCACCACAGATTAGTCTGCACTTCTTACATAGATAATATTTAGAGAAATAGTACTGGAGAGTTTAATTACAATTGTTAATCCATCTGTTGCATGACAAGATGTTTAGAGGCTTCTCAGCATATTTGTCTGTTACATTGTTCTGACTGGAGACATTTAAATTCTACATTTTCTGAATAATTACTTGTGAGATTAATTAATCTGTGCATTCAGTGGCACATACATTCAACTCTTGCATTATTCTATTACTTAAGTGCACCAACCCAATAAGATATTGACCTGAAATACTGTCTGGGTTCCAGGAAACTCTGGCATTTCTGTTCATAAACCAGCATTATGGGCACTTAATTGCATACACTGAAACACCAGATGAACATCAGTGTGTCAACAAGTTACATAAAATTCATTCAATTACAGGGACCTCATAAGCCTTTCAATCAAAACATTTAATAGTGAAAGGTAGAAATGAACTCTTGAAGAAACTATTATGGAGAAGTAGCTTTGAGTAATTTGTAAAATATTTTTAAGACAAAGGGACAGCATCGACTTGATGGGAGTTAGTACAAGGTTTTGTAACAGTGAATTAATATTGATTTACTTTAAATATCTGTGTTTGGATGCAATCGTGAAGGGACTTTCACAGAGGGTTTTCTTTCTGTAGAGGAATATGCATTGGACAGGAACTTGTTTGGAATTTGGGGATATCTAAGTGGCCTTGGCCTATTTCATGAAAATTTGAAATATCTTCACTCTTTCAAGTTGGCACTCTCCTATTTAGAACTTGCTTAAAGGACTGTAAGAACTTGAAAACTGAGGGGGTGTGGTGCTAATGAAGAAAAGCTCACTGACTGGCAGTATCAGAGGTGCCATTTCCTACAGTTTGTAGCAGCAGATAATTCAAGTTTTAGCAGCTAAATTGTGATAGAGATTAAATATATGATGCTAATTTTTTCCATGCTGCATGTGTCGTAAAAAATTAAGGGCTCATTTCCCTTTGCTCATGGAAAATAATGCTGTATTTAAATGAAAACAGAGATAATCTGTCTTTTCCTAAGCCTTTCACTCTAGGTGGGCATAAACCACAGTTTATGTGACAAATATGTTCTATTAAAACCATGTTAATAGCCTTGTGTGAATTGGCATGCAGTAAGTGGAAAGGTAATGAAATGTGTAATATCTCAAATTGCTCTTAATTTGGCCTGTCCCAGTATATGTACCTTCATGGTTTTGTAAAAGCACAGCATTAGAATAACATCATGATTTAACTGAGTTGTGTACCCAAAAAGGACCATGGGATTTAGGGTGATCACTTGTCTGCCCTTAGCTACGTAGCTGGCATTATATTTTGGGATACTTTCTTTCTGTCTTTTAAATAGACATCAGGAGATGTGCTAGTCCAGCTTCCTTGTGGAAGACAGGAAAATCTAACCAAAGTATATTGTTATTAAAATGAACATAACACATTGGATTAAAAAGCAATACACTTCCAAATTATTTGATTTATAAAAATAAAAGGCACACTAAAACTACTTAATGGATATTATGTCACTATTTCTAGAGCTGGTTCAGCAGTAATAAATAAACATTCATGAATAATGTATTCAGCAGTTGACAAAAATGTCAGAAAGCAGTGATTTGTATTATTCAGCCACATGTACAAGGACTATAATGTGAAAAAAAAGATTAGGTAGTTGTACAAAGCAAGTTTGGGGTTTTGGCATTATGAAAGTCTTCATATTTTGGAAGAAAATTCTTGACTGCTTTAGAAAATGAGAATGAGATTGTGGGAACCACACTTGGCAGAAATGAGGAAGGAATGCTGAGACTGACTGCCATGGCCTTGAGTGGATGATAGTGGGTGATGGGACAGCCTTGGCATGAAAGCCACAGCAATGCCTTTTCCATACAGCCCAATGGGTTACAATGGAGTTTGCTCTTCTTGCCATCATTTTTATTGAAATGAAGTGGAAAACAAACAAACAAAATCAAAAACTGCTGTGAACTTCAGTAAGAAAGAAATCTGTGAACCAGTTAGTTTCACAGAACTGGAACATTCCTGGACACCTTCTAAAACAAAAAAACCCTTTCTTGGCAGACTCAGCCTGCTAGTTTGATGACTGAAATAGCTGAGGCTGCTTGATTTCACAGTTCTGAGAGAATCAGAGTCCCAGCTTGTCCCAGCTAGCAGCAGCTCATCACCAATAATGAGGCATTCGTTCCCTGACAGGGAGTGTCTGGAACAAAGACCTTTTGCTGTCTAAATCAGGCTATAACCATTCTCTGGAATTAGGTGATAACTCCTCTCTGTTGTGCATGGCTGTCCTCACCTCCTCCTCTTATCCACAGGATAAGCAGATTACTGTTCTGGCACATTCATGGTGCTTTGTTCATTCCATTTGTGTCCTTTTGAAAGTCTCTTGACACCCTTGACTGTATTTTGTGTCTTGGAAAAGTCTGGGGACTCCTCTTGGTCCATGTGGGCTCTTCCTCTGGAGGCCACTGCATTTTTACATGCATTTTACTGCAGTTTTACATGCAGTTTTACATTTTTACATGGCTCTGCTGTGTGGGGATGGCATTGGGTGTTGAGAGTCCCGTCAATTTTTTTGTTTCCTCTTTAAATTTGCAGCAGGAACTGCTGTCTCAAATTAAAGGAGTTACAACCCTCTGAATTTCTTCATAATGAAAGGCATGCCATCCCAGGAATAGTATTCTGGATGTCTGTCCTGCATTTTATCATTAATTCTGCTATGAAGTGATCCTTGTACCATCATTAGGAAAGAAGTAACTACCTTGAATGTCACTTTTTTACTTTCCCAACTCTCTTGCCTCTGGGAGAAATTAAAGGTAACTAAATTCTGATTAATTTCTGGTGATATTGTTTTTCAATGGAAAATTGATCCCTTCAACAAACAAAATTTTTGTTCACTAGAGAATGCTTTCAGGATTTTTTGTAGTGAAAAATTGTCCAGCATCTTTAGGAAAGGTGTGGTGGGGATGGTAATACACTTTGGACCCAAACCTAAAAAATTTTAGCCAGAAGCATTAAAATGAACAAAAGGAACAATTTTGATAACTAATGTTTTGGTTTTAAGAAAATCACAACTTACATGAATGCTCTGATTTAATCCGTGCTGATCAAAATCTCACAGGGAGGGAAGGCAGGCTCATTTCTCTGTCCAGTTCTAATTTAAGCTCTCTAGTTCAAGAACCACTTTTCCTGCATGTTTGATCCTCAGCCTTTTTTTTTTCCTTTCCCCTACTGAAGAATCCATCCAGCAGCCTTGGTGCAGTCCTGTTGTGCAGATCCAAATAGGTTTTGCATGTGACCTCACAAAAATAAGAACATTACTCAGAATTCCTCCTAGACAGAAGGACCTGCATTTGTATTAAAAACGGCCTAAGAGGAAGTGACACATTTGTGGTGTCACTCCTGGCCACCACAGGCTGACCTAACCTATCCAGTTTTCATTGAACTGCCTAGAAAAGAATGCAGAATAAAATGAGAACTGACAGAGGAAAACTGTACCCTGATAATTTCTGAGGAATTTTTTACTGTCTCTGGAATGAAATGTTTTTCTTTGAGAGCAATGTCAAGCAGAGTTGTGCTGGCTTGAGTGCTTTCTGCTTACCTTGGCTGATGCTAATTTTCATGTGACACCTTGGCTTCCATGGACAATGACATGTCAGTGCAAGAACACTTGGCAGCATGTGTTTGCACTGCACTCAAGTCCAAGTGTTATTCCATTTCTGCTGCTCCAGTGATGTGAAGGAACTAGAAGGCTCCCTGTCCTTCACCACCATAAACAAAAGGCTCTTTGCTCCTTGTTTTCTCTCTAATAATGCAAAAATCTTTTCTATCTTCTCAGCCCTTGAGGAAATGTTAGTGTGGCCAATAAGGAATATAGCTCAGATGTTAAATGCAAGTTTTATTATGTCTGTAATTGTCAGTGTTCCTTTTTGGAGACCATCACAAAGGACATTTATTTGAATAATCTCAATGAACAAACTCTCCTTCGCAGAAATACAGAATAAAAAAGTCCAGTTTTGCCTTCTCAATTTAGTACTAAAATCAGAACAGTTTCCAATGACTCTTTTCCCATTAGCAACTCCAGAAACTATTTTTTCCTTTCAAGAGTATCATGGGAGATGTTTTGAGATTGCTGCACCTTCAAATGGAACTTGCAGAGAGAAAAAGTCTTAGCTTGCACATCACTGACCTGGATATTTTCCTGGTGATTTCAGAATATTAAGGTGTTCACTTATAAAATTGGTGACTTCACAATCAGCCCACAAAGGAATGATACCTTGTGAGTGAATAAATTACTTTCCAATCTTAAAATAAAAGGCAGGCTTTCAGAGTCATGTGGATCTGAACTTGTAGTGCAGCTGGAATCATAAGATCACTCAGCTTTGTTTGTTCTTTATTGGTCCTGAGTAGAGTACATTTACCTGGTGGTTTTAATTTATTTCAAGCACACAATAATACTCCTGTGACTGCTCTATAATGAGCTGTTAATGAACAGATCTCAAACACAGAAAGTGAATTTCTGCTATAAAATCTGCAGAAGAGAAGTACAAATAGAATCTGTGTTTCTGTGGTGTTTCTGCCTTTTAAGTTCCTGCTCCTATGAGGGTTTTTTTTCCTTTGTTCACTGTTATAATCTCCTCGTACTGGCTTCATAGGGCACATAAACAATAGCTTGGGTTTTTTGTTTTCACTCTTTATAGAAAGTATTATAATGGGCACTATTAATACAGCATGTAAGGATACATTTGCATTAATTCAAGTAATCACTGAAAGTTGTAGGTCGCCCTACCTTTTTTTTTAGCAGCTCTTTTTTTAAGGTATCTCAGTCGAAATTGATTTATGTTTTTTTTTGTTTTTTAATAGTTGGTCTATATGAGTTTAAGTAGTGCAGTGCTATTTCAACTGAATTATCAAATAGTCTTAAAAGCCTATTAAAACCAGCTTATTATATATGTCACTAGTTATTTCCTTTCACTTTGGCCTTCCTCAGTCTGCTTCACTAGAATTACTCCACTGTTATTATGTTGGAAGTGACACCAGAATAAAGCCCTTAAAGCAGTAAGGGTAAAGCTCACAGCTTCATTGGTTTAAAAATTCACCTGACAGAAACAGTAGTTACTATTAAAACCACGAAGTTGGACTTTCACTTTTGAATACATTTGAGTTGCAAGCAGACATCTCATACCAAACAATTCATGTTGGATTTTATGTGAAGACTGTACCAGATAAGAATAGTTTTTACTCATTTACAATGAAGGGTGTGGGGTGTGTGAAGCATAAAAAGTTGTAGCCCACAAAGAATTTATAAATTACTAAAACTTTTTGTTCACACAAAGATGTTCTGCCTTATTTTTCAAAATTTCAGTTCAGTGAATTCTGAATTTTGGATGAAGCAGTAGCTTATTTCTGATCATTTCTAGTCGGCCTCATCATCTATCCAATCTTTCCAACAGACTTGTTTATGGAACAAACAATTGATTAATTTAACATCCTCCTGTTAAAACCTGTGACTTTATTGCTTAGATCCCATTTTTTAACCTCACATCCATTCCCCACATGTCAATTGGGAACACCATGATTCCACCTAGTTTACATTAGGGCACAGAGTTCATAGCCCTTAGAAAAGTCAGCTTCTTACTGTTGATACTTTCTAGCTTTTTTTAAATGTTCAGGAATAGCAGAAAAAAGTATTCCTTTATTAGTTTTATTTAGTTTCAAATCATAAAATATTTTTTATCTGCTCTGTGAAAATGTTATTATAAACAAAGCAGGTATGAAGTGGTGAGAAAAACATTTGCTGCAGTACTTAAATATGTAACTACATATGGCCTGGAGGAGGTTTATTGGCTCCTTAAGGCATGTAAAAAATTTAGTACCTTTAAACTATTAGAAATTACTCTTATTTATGGAGGTTAAAATAGTCTAGTCATAACTGAGGCCAGATCCTGTTTTCATGAACTAATGACTCCTCTGAGAACAAGCCAAGTGCGTTGCAAAGTGATTTAGTACAAATGCATGTTACATGGTTTATGGGATTCCTCCACGCCTTGTATTGTCCTGCTTTTATAGAACTACACTAAATGCATGGGTTTGGGGTTTTTCCCTAACCATGATTGGAAAGTCACATATAATTTGGTTTTGGGCAGGAGTAAGAATTTTTTTGGTCGGTTTTTTGTTTACTGGTTTGTTCTTTAAGGACTCTCAGTAAGTATGGAATTCACTTTCTTACTTTACAATTGTGGAGATGCTTTGGTTTCTTTGGATTCCTTCATTTCTCTTGGTAAAACTTTCTGGTTTATGACCCGTATCTCAAAGCATGGCTGAGTCTCATTTGTGCTCTGTCACCAACTTCTACTTCCAATACACTTTTCTGAGTTGCTGTGGGCTGTACCAAAGTGCTGCCTGGAAATGAGCTGCAGAGTTTCATTCTGTGTGCACAAGCACCACTCCAGCACTGGCTGAGGGATGATTTTACTGAAGCAGTGATGCAGAACTCAACTGTTTACTTCTCAAGTCCCTACCCATTCTCACTGTGGATAAGGACTTTTTCCTTCACAGATTTCTCCATAAAGCCAGGTGACAGATATCATTTATGCAGAAAGTTGAAAGGCCTTGATTGATTACCAATTAGAGGAAAATCCTGCAAGAATGAATTCATTAGAGAAGGCAGATGAGGAATACTGCTCTTGTCATGAACTGGAAGAGAACCAAGAATGTAATGAACTAAGCAATGACAAAGTCACCTCTGACTTTTATTTGCATATGAGAGAAAGGCCTTGAGTTCCTTACCTGACAGGGAGCATCAAAATATTAAACCACTGGACAGCACCCTTTATCAGGACATTTTCTTCACATTTATGGGGTTTGTGCAGCTCCTGTTTTAGCTGCTGGGGAGGACTAGCCTTTGAACACAGGAGTGGGTGATCTCAAGGCTGATCTAGTGTGCCATTGCATAATTTCTATGTCTTAAAACTGCTGGGTTCTTATTTGGCTTAGAAATTATGAAAAAGATAATGGCAGGGGGGGGAGGAAGTAGAGCCCAGATCAAGAATAATAAATATATATATATGAAATCAAAGGTTCTAATTTACTATGAAATAATTCTGTAATTTTGTTCATAGTTATGCTTTTTCTTGCACTTCAGATCAAGCAGAACATGCTAAAACTGAATGTAAATATTTGATCACTTTTTGTGGGCTGAAACCAGAGGATCCTTTTAACCAAGATCCATAGAAAGGGAAGTTGGTGTTGAGTAATGTGCATCAGTGTGCAGTAGCTCAATGTAGTGCACATCTCCTCCCCACAGTGCCCTCTTTCACACATGGCAATTCCCATCTTAAAGCAACTTTAGTTCCAGCTCTTCCTATTGCAGTACAGTCAAAAATACTGGAAGAAACTCATATCCCTCAATTTCCTTTCAATTTGCAATACAGAAAGAAATATATATTATTTATTATGGTATTATTTATTTATATTTTCTACAGAAATACATATGTATATATGCATACAGAAATATATACATTTATGTATATAAAGTTTTTCTATTTCTCTGCTCTTTTACTGTCTTGCTTGGTTGATTAGTGTTTGACCATAACCAGGATTGTTAAGAAGTGACATTAACTGTAAGTAATTGCATTTATTCTAAGATATAACTTGACTTTATTAACATTATTGATTACCTGTGTCTCTACAAAGTATGTAACAGGAAAAATGCACATTCCCTCCCTACCATTCAAACAGCTGAGGAGAACCAGCCCTTCTCTGTCATATCTACAAAAAAAGCTCTTTGGAGAAAAAAGATAAGCAGTCTCTGTGCTGATGTTGAAATGTGTTTTTAAATACCAAGACCTACTAAAACAATTGTAAGATGATGATAAAACTTCCTAATTGGGAAGTTACCACCATTTCATACACTGAAATACTACATTTCAAGGAAATAGTCACTATTTAGTAACTCTCTGCATCTGCTGTAAAATTAGTATTCAGAATTCTATTAAGCAAAGACCAGATACAAAATTTAGCTCCTTTAGTGTCACATGTTTTACCATACCTTTTAAAAATTTTCATATAGTGCATAAACCAGTTTTAAAATACTCTGAAAACTCTTACAGATATTAATGTACTCAAAATAGAAATTAGTCAGTAAAGCAAGAATGAGTATAGTTATTCTAAAAAATAACTTCTGGGTCCCTACTGCATCATTTGCTTTTTTCAAATTAAGATGTATTTACAAATTATAAAATATTTGCCCAGTATGCATAGTTTAATTTTTTCTTACAACAGTAAAAAAAGGCTGAAAATAGGAAAATTTTTTACCACTTTAGTTTGAAAGCAAAATGTAGATAGAATGCCATGCACTTACAAATACATCCAAGTGCCAGCCTGCAGCCAGTCAGAAAAAGCAAACAGCAAATGTGGCATTTCTGTACAAACAATATTTATTTTTGTGTAAAATCCTTAAATGGTTCCATTTAAGCCCTTCAGAGTTAGAGAACAGGGTGTGCAAAAAGGATTTCCCATGATCACTCCAGCTACCACACTAGTAAAAGCTCTAGAAACAGGAGAAGGAAAACAGCTGGAGCAAGGCCTTCAAGCAGTTAAAATGGTCATAGTACCAATAAAAGAGCTGGTGACACTGCAATCAATTAGTCAGCCTGTAAGGATTTAAGTATATAATTCTCACAGGAATTAAGATGTTTGTGTAGACAAAGCAAATGCCCCTGAATATCCTGAATCTGTGCATTATTTCATGTTTCTGGTTAATTTTATCGTACTGAAATTTTGAGATAGGATGGAATCCTTAATTTTTATTTAGCTTCATATAAAACTTCTTCGTGTGCTTCTGACTCCTTCCAATGCCCAGGACACCTGCAATAATTTGGTCTTGGGTTTGGTTTGATTAGGCATGTGTTTCCTAACTACATTCCTGAGAAGGATCATGGAGATGAAGAGTGAATGAAGGAATTCTGTTTGTGCTGAGAGTGGCAAAATATTATTACCTTTAAACTCTGAATGTGCTAGCAATTCTTTGGCTCTAGAAAACATTTCTAGGGATTTTGCTACAGGCAATTCAGTAGAATCAGCTGATAAAAATCTGTTTCTTAACTAGTAATCAAGACCTGCTTCCAGGAAGTTCCCTGGAGCTGGAGGCTTGCACTTAGCCTGATGGGTAGCTGCATCTTTTTGTCTAGTCAGCTTTAGACCTTGAAAACTCTCTGAAATTCCAGTCCTCCATTTCTAGATCCTGCCAAGAAATTATTTGTTATTAGTCTGGTTGTACTTTAATGGTGACTTTGAACAAAGAAAGTTACGCTGTGGTAACCAACCAGCTAAAGCACACAAAAATTGCTTGTATTTCCTTTTTTTTCTTGTATCTCATTTTTTGTAAGTGTCATCTCAAAGATGAAACTTAAATTAAAAATAATTAAGAACTAATCCCTTATCTTTTATATGAAAGGGTTAAAACATGATGGAACTACAGCTCCTTTTCATAGGATTTCTATCCAACATTGTTTTGGGTCAATTTCAAGTGCTGGAAATCAGTACAACTCCTAGATTTTCACTGAAACTATGCCAAGTTCTACCATTTCAGAATCAGCTGAGTTTAGCAATCCTTAGTCTATTAAAAAAAACCCAAACTCTTATTGATGTTTCATGTAAATGTAAACATTCAATTGTTCACAAATGTTTTAGAAGAAATGAACATTCTTTCCTTTGACAATTAAACAAATAATTTAACAAGAACTTCTATAGTAGAATCATTGTAAGAAATCTTAAGAAAATATTAATTAGATCTCTAAGAAGTTTGCAGCTCTTGATTTGTTCAGAGTTTGCATCCAGGTAATGTCCAATAAAAATATTCCCTGTTTGAAAACTGAGATCACCTGTGGACAGACAAATCCTTTGACATCTCTTCAATCTTCTGTGACCTTGAGTGATTTCCTTGAAATCTTGGGCTGTTCTTCAGTTGGACTGAGGGTCATTTCGAAAATGCATTGCTGAAGGTTCAAAAAACTGGAAGGAAAGTTTAGAGGGGTTTAAGGTGTGGCTTGTTAACCACTGTTAACAACAACTGAGTTAACCCACAAACCCATGTGATTTCTAACTCTCTCAGCAGACTCAAAATAGAACTGCACTACAAGGAGAATCTTCTTAGAATTTGATGCTCATTACCTGGATCATCAAAGCTCAGTTGTAAAGTATGCATGGCAATGACTCTTCCTCTTAACCTTTATTTTTCCAGTGTTTAAACTGAAAATTATGTCATAATATTCACTACAAGCTTTATAATACCAATGTACTGAAGCTAAAATACTTTTCCTGCACTTGTTTCTTTGTCTGTTCTTTTTTCTTCACACCTGACATCATTAGCATCTTCAACTTATTATGTAACTCTTCTCCTGCCATCCTGCTATGTTCTCTCCATCCAAATAATATCCAGGACTCAGCAACTTTGGTCCATTCAGTGACTTTGTATCTTCCTGTGCTCCCAAACATAAAAGCTGTCTCTGCTTCTTTTTCTGGATTTATCATCAAAATGTTAACATCGTCTCCTTATCTAGCTTGATTCACTCCATTATTCCATGTTTTATTACATGAGAAACTGTAATATAATGTTACATATGAAAATTAAGATAGATAAATTTAGAAATAAGGTGCATAAGATGATGTGGCTGTGGCATATGCATTGTGAGTTATGTGCCAAAGGCAGTATTAGCAGCTCTTTAAAAGGAGACTCTTTGCGCTCTAAATCAAGCAAATTTTAAAATAAACTAAGTGTGCAATTCACCTATCAAGGTCACTGTCATAAATTAGTATTCAGCTCAAGGACTTAGGAAGATTTAAAACAGAAAACAAAGCCAAAATATGCTGTATGACAAAATAAAAAGCTAGAAGATCTTTTTCCTCATTTGTCAGAAAGGTTTGTTCTTCTTTCAAGAACTTTTCTATTTGTCTAATTTAGACAAATGTGTCTTTGTCATTACTGTGTAGAGCTTTTTGTGGATGGCAGATATTACTGTACCCTAGCATAGAAATGTGGCATAGAAATGTTCCATCTCCCATGTATAAATCATGGGGATGCTACATCCTCAAACGTTCCACCTAATTTAATTCACCTTACATAGAGAGGGACTAAGTCCTCTTAGAGTAAGAGTCCTCCTAGCCTCTGATGCTTTATTTTTTTCATAGTATAAATAGCACAGTGATATCACTATAATTAGCACCTGTCAGCATTACCTTATAAAACCTTTTGAGATAAAAAGGGGCTTATCTTACAAGTATCTTACAGCATTTTCTGTGGTCTAAAAACTAGCATCAGTTATTTTGTACATTTTGTAGTCCTTTGGTTTATTAGGTTCTACCAATATACAGTCTAACCAAATGCAGACAGAGAACTTTGCTGGTTTAATTTCTTTGTTTTGACCAGTACAATTGGTACTCCCCAGTGTTACTGCTACTCCCCAGTGCAAACCCATTTACACTGAATATCTTATGTAACAAGTTGCACAGTGGATGACTGCCATTGAATAAGAATGTTTTCCCACTTGTTCCAATCGAGAATTGAACCCTTTATTTAAATATTAAGACCAGAAGATGAATGTTAACCCCATCCATGTAAAAGAAGCATTCAGATGAATTAATTTTAAGCAGGATTTTGTTTTTCTCATTTTTTTCCTTCACAGAATGGTGCTGGTTTTGATTTAAAATATAGAAAAATATTAATCTTGTAATGAAAGTTTGCTACTAAGCTTCCTGTTTTGCAAAGCTTGACTTGGTGCAGTATGTATGGAAGTATAAATACAGAGTTCAGTCTAAGATACTTCTGCTGTCTGTGCAATCCTGGTTGCCTTCCCTGTGAAGGTGGTGAGGCCCTGGCACAGGTTACTCAGAGAAGCTCTGGATGCTTTATCCCTGGAAGTTTTCAGGATCTGATTGTATCGGACTTGGAGCAATCTGGTCTAGTGGAAAGTGTCCCTGCCATGGGAGGGATGTGGAATTCCATGATCTTTAAGCTCCCCTCCAATCCAAACCAGTCTATGATGATAACATTCAAATGTTTAAAGGTGTACATTTTATTAAAAACACCTTCTTCTTTACACAGAATTCCAAATCAAAAAATATCTGTGTAATTTACATACTTTTAGTTTACATGTATAGTAAGAGAAAAGATGTTTAACCTGAAGAGAAAATTATTAATGGCAAGGGAAGAAAAAGGTATCCAAGGAGCACTCTCAAAAGTAGTCAGTCCCTAAAGTTCTCATAAATCCTATGAGATACTGTACATAAAAATGACTTTTTCATTTCTGTAACACATTATCTAAGCCAAAGAAAATTGCTTAGTAGTGTATTGAACTCATACCAAACAGCTTAGAAAAGAGCTCCTCATTTCATGCAGCTCTGTGTCATTACACTAACAAGGCTGCTCCTTCCAGCTGAGGCTCTGAATCCAGGACATGAAGTAAAAAACTCTTCTTGCTCCTCCTTCAAAGCCAAAGGAAGAGCCTGGCCAGAAAATAATGATGGGAGTTGAAAATGACCTTTGATTCCAGTGCTAATAACCTGCTTTTACAAACAGGGCCATGAAATGCCTGATTCATCCTCTGCGTACCTCCAAAGACAGGAGGCAGCTGTTTGGTTTGAGCACAGGAATTGGTGAATGATCTTCTGTGCTCCAAACTTCTCTAATAAAAACCCTAGAAAGTTGCAGTACAAGAACTGGTGTACTGGAAATTTGTCTATTTCAATAAATTAATTAGATTTTTTTTCCTTTTTGTTTTCTAAACAAAAGTCTTATGAACTCAAAAAAGTAAATTAAAAAAGCTAATATACCTGAAATACTGCACAAAATGCATTTTTTAAATTGAATGAGCTCAATTATACTGTAACAACATTAAATCTGTTGGGCCTGAGGGAGCCAAAAATTAAGTTTAACTGCCCTTGAAGCTCTCCATGCTTTATTCGCCCAACTTTTTTATCTCCTCTCTTTGGAATTAAAAGCTTACATATTTTTAATATATTTTTAAAGCAAAAAGAATCCTGGTTGTTGAAAGTAACAACTGGTGATACAATGTTTGAATAAGAAACCTAGCAGTGTATATGACAATTATTATTAGTTATAATTGAGTATACAAATGCAGAAATGTAATTAAGGAAGAAGAGCTTGGTCAAAATTTACACAATTGTTTAAATTCTTCATAATTCAAAACACCCCAGCTGTCAATACTGTTCTCTTTTCTAAGCCTTGCTGCTGGATTTCTGTTATTCTGTAATGCTACTACAGAACATCATTTCTGAGCTTCTGAGCATGTTTGTGAGCTTGCACAGTAGCATTTAAAAATATTTATAGTCAGCACTTAGTCCTAGATTTTGGAAGTATTTTAAAAGCCTGGTTCTAATGTTATTATTAATATACGAGATTTAGTGTAAATATTTCATCACCACCAAGGGAAATGGCAAATATGTTCCAAATATTTCCAGATCCAGAATGTGAATGGTTTAATCACTGGAGTCTTGGCAAGCTGAGGAGCTGGCCTCTAAACAGAAGTTGCCATGATCAGACATGAGCTTTTTCAATACCTCCCTCCTCTGACTGAGATAAGTCATTTGCACACATAGTCAATATTTTAACAGCAGGTTCAGTAACTCTGGCACAAATGCTAAATTTAGCCCTGGGCAGGGCTGGAGTGGCCAGGAGCTGGCAGCTGTGACCTCTTGAGAGACATCTGCAGGAACATTTGTGAGAGACAGTGTCTCCTACCTTCCTGCCCTCACAATTCCATAGATGCTGCTTGGCAGCACACCCCAGCTCTGAGAGACAGCATTTTCCAGATCATACTGGCAGCAGAAATTAGAGTCTGCTAGAGCAGCAGCCTTCTAGCAGAGATGAGGTGCCACCAGTCAGCTGATCAGCCCTGGCTTGTTTCTTTGAACTGCAACATCTCTTGGCTGCCCACAAGATTTCCCTCAGTCTGTTTTACCTTTCATCTAGGAAATAAAGGCACAGCCTGATCCCCACTCTTACCAGATTTCCAGCCTCTGTTTTTATTGATGTAGGGACTTTGTGCATTTGGTGCTATCTAAATATCATCATTATCTCTCTGGCTGTCCTAAATAAACTAAATGTACCAATCAAATTGACTGCAATGTACAGTGAGATCCAAAACTCTATAGCAACGAGGCAAATGAATATATTTTTTACCAAGGAAATAGGACACCATTAACTTTATTTAGGCAAAAAAGTGGAAAAAATAGATTTAAAGCATTAAAGAATTAAAGTTTAATGACTGATTACTGACTGATTACTCTAGACATGCTCAATTTGCAGGGGACATGTCTCTTCTGGACCCCACGGATATCTAAAGGTGTAATCACTCTGCCTGATTCCAGCAAAGTTGAGAAAAGATTTTTCAGACATATTTGCATAAGGCAGTATGATTTATATGAAAATAATAGGAAAATGTATTGAAATGTACAAAACTAAGGGCTCTTGATTCAGAAATTTTATACTGAAGTTTTTAATCTTTTATAGTATATAACAAACTTTTTGGGGAGACTTATGGTACTAGCTCCCTGAGAAAACCTTATGATATTGAAGTCCTGATCTCTTTCACTTCATGGCTTCAACAGATATTTCCACCATTCCTTTCAACAGGTTAAGAAATAGAAGATTTAAGATCAGTTTGTTTGCTGAGAATGTCATCCTGTGCTGTCTTACAGAGCATTTTCTGCTCAGTGCAGCATGAGTTAGAGAGAAGAGTTTACATTTTCCCTCCTCAAACAGCCTTTCTGCATTGTTCTGAGTGCTACAGCTGATTTTTTTGAGAAAACATTCTGGTATCACTCAGAAAGGACTGATGAACTGAGTAGCAACAGTAAATGAACAATTGAAATAATGCTGGCCAAGTAAACATATTACACATTATAGATGAGTATTCAGAAAATTTACTACTCACTTCCATAGTGTCTTTTGAAAGATAAACAACCCAGTACACCAGGTTGAATCCTGCAAATGCCACTGGAAAGAGGATCCTGGAATACTGGTCTATTTTACTTGCACCTCCGATAGCTGGTGGTTGTGGTGGGGCTGGTGGAGGAACAGGCAGAGGCTGACACTGGGATGCAGTGTTTGATATTATGCTGGGCTCAGGAGACTGCTCTGCCTGAGATGCTATGGAGTTCACTCTCTTCTTCAGGTTAGAGTTGGAGTCAGAATGCTGTGAAAGAAAAAATAAGAGGAAAAAAAAGGTGATATTTGGATACAGAGCCTTAGGTTTTGTGATCTTCAGACTTCTTTCCACCTTTTAACTTAACTTTCTGATTTTATTGTTGCTTCTCTGCTATAGTGCAATACCAGAAAATCACAAAAATAATGCATCTATACAAAAATGATATATATTTTTATGGCCTAAAGCTTTGTTGTAAAGCCATGAAAGAATGTGTGCTTTTTCACTGTGATAAGTGGAAGCTCCAAGAGAGAAAAAGAGAAGATGGAGCTAAAAGGGAAACAAGGTAATGGTGTATCTAATTTGTAGTAGGTTGATATGGCTGAAGTTCGTACAGATATGGATCAAGATTAAACCAAGCAGCAACATGGGCTGGCTCAGGTGCAATCTTACTGGCTGAACCCACTGATGAGTTTGGTAAATACTGAATGGAGTCAAGCAGTCATGCAAGAACTAGAAAACTGCTGCACAAAAGGCAATGGACTAACTTTACAGCTCCTGAAGACATGAATGCTGAATTGTCCTCTTGTTTTTTCCAGGATAAAATTTCATTTTTAAATATATCTCATAATTCCCACAGCACTTCCATGCATACAACTGAAGAAAAATATACTTATCTGTAATGGGACTATTTTTATTTTCATTTATGGTGAAATGAAACCAAATTACTCTCATATTTTATGCAGTATTTGCAGCCAGGTCCAATTACTCTTCAGAAAGCTGTATTAAACCTCTTCTCAAAATTCAGCCAGAACTCAGGGACATGTAGAGCTTACCTCTTAGTTCTAGGCTTATGTGTATATTAATTTTGTACACCTGTTTTATTTGGGACCACGTTGCCATTATTTTACTTTCACAAGAGTAGAAGTGATAGAGTTCTTCCTTCCAGAAATGATTAGGAACAGGACCTACCCCAGGCTCTAAGCCTGCTCTAATGGATATCAATTGTTCACTTTCACAGTAGTGTCAAATAGGAAGAAATATTCAAAAACCTTGCTGCTCCTGCCAAATCCCAGGATGGCCATTTGTAGATGCATTGCAGCAGCTCTAAGATTCATCTGATGGCTGAGAAAACACAGAGGGATGATGTGAGTGACTTTGTTTGTTTGTTTGTTTTGAGATGAAGTACTGCAGCGTTCTGTTAATAGGGAGCTTAAGCCTAAAACTTTGTCCATAAAACTCATTTCCCCGATTATTGAGGAAAAATCTTGTGCACAAAATCACACAATGTACACAGATGTTCTTGGATTTGAATACAAAGACTTTCTGATCAGCAGAACGAGGTGACCAAATGACTGAAGTGGATGAGGGAAGTCTTGGACAATGTAAATAACTCCCAAAATAACAGCACATACATCTATAGTGAAATGGAAGACTAACATTGGAATGATTTTAAGGTAGAAAAATGCTATTAGATAGGCAATTTCCAAAGCCATTCATTGGGAGTGATTTAATGACAACCATTCACATAAATGTAGCCTGCTGTCAGCATTTTTGGGATTTATCTTGCAGGATTTCTAAGCATGGGAACAGATTTTAGTCAATCAGATAAATGACTGAGTCACTAAAAGGAAAGGAAGCATTTTCTGAAATACATTTTCCACTCTTGTACTTGGGCCACAATTTCTAGATAACAGACTAACCTAGCACAGCTGGTGTCTCCTGGGTGACTTAAAATAGTTGTAACAGGAATTATCCTTCCAGAAGTCATCTTAACAGTCAGAGAATCAGAACAATTGCCATTTCTACAACAGGATGCCAAGTTTTGTTCATGAATGAATGGACTGGTATCCAGCTAAAATTAGGGAGAGATGGATTTCTCACAGCTGACTTTAGTCTAAACAAAAGGTGAAGAGTTGGAGTAAGTTTTCCTTACTTCAAAAGGAAAAAGGTACTTTTTCTGTATGTATTTCCCTTACCTATTGCCCTTTTTCTTCCCCTACAACCAATCACCACTTCCAATTTGCCCTCTATGCATATATGGCTGGTGTCATGTTCCTCATGGGTATTAAAAAGCATTCCTGCTCTGTGCCTATCTGGAACACAGATGTTTTGTTTTGCATTTTGCAGTAACACAGCAAGCAGCAGACAGATTTAAATGGAGGATGAGCTACAGATGTGTCACAGAAGCAGAAAGAGGGTTATCCATGTCCACTTGCACTAATCATAATAATAATAATCCCTCTCTATGAACAGACTGGCTGGCTGAGCCTGCCTTCCTGCCTGCACTCCAGTTCTGTTCCCTTTGCCTGCATGCCCTGCTTTGAACAGAGCTGTACAAGTTGGAAGGCATCTCATTTTCTCAGCCTTGTTTTTCAATTTCTGTGGAATAACTTGACCTTTTGTGGAGACTGTGGGGTTCCTAAAAATACAGGTGTTAAGGTGAATCTTAATCCTTTTTATCTACAATATTCTGGTATAAGGAGGGTCAAATTCTACTCTGAATTATTCAAGCATGAATCAAGAATTCCAGTGCTGAGGTGAAGGAGTTAATAGTAAGTAGAACGGATGTAGTGTATGGTCATTGGCTGATGTTTAGTATTGAACACATTTAGCATGTAGAGGTAGGAAAATTTTTGTGATCATTTGAATAAGCACTTGGAAAACTGTAATCCTGGTCATTATTTTATTTATATTTATTAAATCTCATTCCTATAGAAGGGGGATTGCTAAAGTAGGAGGATTATCTCAATGTGATTTCATCTCAAGAAAAAACCCTGAGCAGTTCTTTCCACTGTCTTTAACAGTCCTGTGTCCCCATAACAGCGAGCTCAGGGTCAAACCATCTATTTTCTTCTAAATCCCTACTCAGGATACAGAATTCTAACTCCAAATTTATCTCAGATGTGTAATGAGGATGTCTCTCAGTATGGGAGTTGTTTGTAGACCAGACTGCTGCCCCAGAACCACAACTCTTATTTTTCATTGGAATTTACTGCTGAACCAAGAACAGGAGGCAGTGAGCAGGCCTGAGGATAAGAATATAACTCCTTATTACAGTCGTTCTGAACAGCAGCTACAGTAATTTGTCTCCTGTATCTAGATTTAACTTCTCCTTTTGACAAAGATTACATACAATAACATCATAAAATGTTAACAAAACAGAGAAAATGGAAATGAATAGCCTATTTTGCATAGCTCCCAGAGCCAATCACTCAAGTAAGGACTGTTTTACAAGCAGCAAGAACAAGAAGCCTGAGGCACAGCACTCTGTGTCATAAGGAAATAATGGATTTTCTGAAGTTACTGAACCTTGATTCAGAGGTACTCTTACACTTATGTGGAATGTTAGTCCCATCAGGCAATGAAACTTGCAGCTCTGTACGAGCAGGCAGTGGCACAGAGCAGACTGGCAGTCCATTGTTTCATGTGAGACACCACCACACTGCACAGGCAGCACTGGTATGTAGATGGCCTGTAAGGTACAGTCTGCCTTCTTGTTGGGCTTGGCAGCCAAGCTCTCTCATCCCCTGGAAAGCTCACAAAGCACTCTCATCCTCTCTATAAAGCTCTGCTCTCTCACAACCCTCCTCAATAGCACTACAAGTTGATTATACTCAGAATATCTCAGGAGGCTTTCACCAAATTTCTTGCCTTTCAGATCTAAAAAAACACAGCACACACAAAAATGGAGTAAATAAAATTCTTTGTCTGCTCTTTCTGATTCATTTGGTGCATGCCAACTGTGACTTATGAATGCACTTTGTTCTTATGTTTCTGTAACTCATATTTGTGGAATTCTCTTCTCTGTTGCTTTGTACTGCAACTGCATATTCTCACTATCAGTTTAGTTTATGATCTAACAGTAACATCAGTCTCTTATATATGCAACCCAGATACTGGCTAACTTTAAAAAAAATGAATATCTGTATGTCCTTCCTTATCTCTCTTTTACTCACATCTCTTTTTCCTGCTAGCAATGCAGTAAAAAGGGGTTTATGAGAAAAAAACTCTAAAATTTTAGATTAAAAAATGTTATTTCTTTTCTTCATCATTTATTTGATTGAAAATACTGAACTTTCCTTATATCAAAATACACACACACACACAAACCAACCGAGAACCAGAGCTCAATGTCTGCAAAAGGCAGAATACCTAATTAAATATATAACATTTTTTGCCTCTACTCATTAGTAGATACAGTTCGAGAAATTTCAACCATTACAGACATAACAGCATGCCAGTCTCCCATAGGGGGAATTAAACATGGTTTAGCCCCTACATCCATCAGTGTGATCTGCAAAACCTCTCCTTAGCTATTGAACAATCCATATGCAGCATTTCCAGCAGGACAGTTCATTGCACTGTGCAACATCATCTTTTGGCCATGTACTAAGGAACCTCCTTCAACACAGTCCTGTGCAGTTTCAGTGTCCATCTCATGGCACAGATTCATTATAAACCCTAATCTGGACAATTCTTTGAATGTCTCATCTGTGGGATCTGATTTTAAAAAAGTATATTGCAAATAATGTGTAAATAGCTATAAACAGTGTCCTGCAAAATCAAAAGCTGAGGATAGTTTAGAAGTCATTAACAGCCCTAGCTTCAGGCATCTCTAAAGGAATTTTAAATTACCTTTGCTAGAAACATTGAGGAAAAACATGCAGACTTGTTTTCATCATTTTTTACCCTAGTGAAAGGGTTAAATCACTTAGGTTAAATTGCTCACTTGGAGCAGGGGAAAACCATGTTCAAATTCTTTCTTAACCTCTAGGAAATGAAATCCACTTCTCTCAGAATATAGCCAAAACATCAAGTGAAGGTGAATAAGGGGAGAGGCTGTTACCTATTACTTCCAAGCTATTTTATTTTGCATGGAAAAATCTAAAGATCTATATAGGCAGGAAGCATAACTGAAAAATACCAAGTGCCCATTGTATTAAAACTGCTGTCATATAAGGCAGATATGCAGTAAGGAGAGCAGAGACTGGAACCCTGGTCATTCTCTTTTCAAAGGGAATGAGCTACGGTAGAGTTTCTTCATAACATTTATTTGTAGCGTGCCAGAAAAAACATAATTGGCACAGAGCCTCTCTGCTGTCAAAATATGTTTTTACATCAAACAGATTTAAATTTTCAAAGCCACATTTGGCTCTTAAATCTATCAGTGTCTGCCCATATGTTTTTTTTCCTATAATTAAATTTACTTTTTTTTCTTCTCACTACCCTCCTGCAAAAAAAATTGCTGGGATTATGCCTCAATGTTGTCAGTGAAGACCTTAAAGCATATAGCTGTTTTAGGGTGATACTATAGGGTGGTTGGTGATCCAAATAGAAGTACTCTGTAACACCAGGATATTCATTAAACAAACTCAATATATTCTGACATAATTGTAGGAAACTAAATCCTCTATACCAGTGACAGCTGTTCTGCAGCTGGCCAGGTTAAAGGGAATAAGAATCCTTTCCTGCCCAAGCTGTGTTGTTTTGAAATAAGGCTGGAGGGAGAAGGAAGCTCTCCCACAGGTATTGCACTGCTCTGTGCTGATTTCTGTTAAAACATGAGGTCTTTTAGAATAAAACTGTGAGCAAGCTGTTACAGGGTGGTAATCTTTTGTCTTTTACATGTAGCCTCTCACATGGAAAGGATGTCTTTTGATCCATGGGGTTACTCCCTGACCATCCCACAAAGCATTTCTGCAAATGGTGTGCTCCACACAGCATCACAAATTCCCTTCCCTTGCAGCTTCCAGGACTGGGATCTCCCTGGGAAAAGAAAGCCATCAAGAGGAAACAATGCAACTGATATAGAAAATATGCATCTGAAATGGATTTAAAAGCTAAATGCCATCATGCTTTTATATGTGCATGTATAGGATGTTTGGTTTTGACATGCTAAAGCCAGCTTGGCCACCATATGAGTAAGAAAAGGTATGTGTCAGGGTCCAGATGAAAGCTCAGCTTGCTGCCCTGTGTTCTGCAGAGGAACACCCATAGTTTTGTATTTCACACAGCGATTGCCTGCAGCTGATGGAGAGAGCAAGCCAAATCCTGCTCTCAGTTAACTGAGGTAAATAGAGAGGCTTTCCTGGAGCCAGCCCAGGCCTGCTGGGCTCTCAGCTCTCTGCTGAGCACACGGACACAGCCTCATCTCTCTTGCTGACCCCACCACAGCTCAGTGGCTGCAGAATTTTCTCTTACTTTCATTCTACAGTAGAACAGAGTTTGGCCTTCTGACATATTTCTTTTCTGAGTGTACAGGTTTTTCTCCACATTATAAAAAGCTGCATGAGAGACTTTAGTTTATTGGAATAAGGCAAAATTTTAAATAACATTGACTAGACTGAAGGGGAAAGAAGGCTGCTTAATATTTCAAAAATTTTTGTTTGTTTTTTTTCAAAAAGAATTTAATCGAAATCATATATATATACACATATACTCTGTAGATATGTTTATCTTGACTCTGGGCCCTCACTCTAGCAGGAAACTGAGTGAGAGCCCAGAGTCAAGATCTGTGCCTTAAAAATAACTGCCCTAGGACCAGTAATGCAGCTATAGAAGCACAAGGCTCAGCAAGAATGACAGTCCAAGGAAATGGTCATACACATGCAATCAGCTTGTGTTAAATACACTGTTAGCATTCAAATTAGACACTTCAGGTCTGTTTCATATGAAATTATATCACTGACTGCAGTATATCTATGGATGTGCCAACATACAAAACTTCCTTCCTCCTTATCTGTACCAAAGAGGAAAAAAAAAAAAGGAATAAAAAAAGCAAAGCTTCTTAAAATCTGTTATCCTATAATCACTCCTTTTTCCCAGAATGCCCTTCTGGAAGGGAACCTTTTAATCCAATAGCTAATTCTTCTAGAAACCTTTTTGACCACATCATCTTGCCTTCAGTTGTAAGTACCCCTTGTTTTTATGATCTCATTGAGTTTGCTCTTTCTCTTACTGCAGTTCTCATAGAGAACTGATATTGGGAGAAAAATGTGGTGGATGTACAGGGCTTGAAAATGCCTGTCTTGCTTTGAGCAAGATCAGGTCTGTTGAATTTTGTGGACATTGTGGGCTGTTTTAGAGACTGAGTTTACTTTGGGACCTAAATGTTAAGTCTATATGCTGTCAGCTAGATGTAAATAGTTTTCTTGAGCAGATTGGGGCAGGGTGCTTCCTAGATGCATATTTTATTCCTAGATGCTTTCTTTTTTCTTTTGTTGGTTTTTACTTGGAAAACCTAAGAAGTTAATATTTACAAAACAGGAAAAAGGGTCTTCAGTTTGCTCTTTGCTTGTTTAAGGCTGAAGACCTTGATAAGAAACTTGAGCCTTTTATCTTCTTTATCTTTTATTCATTTGTTCAACAGAAATTTTATGTCTGGTGCCTACCTTGGTCGGCTGTGATTCACAGATCATGAAAATCTGGAGGAGCCCTATCAAGCAAGTTCTTAGCTTATCTGGGCAGAAGCAAGAGATTATTTTTGGATCAGTTGTTTTCCTGAGACTGAGAATGTGAGGGGGTGTCCATAGCGGCTGTGAATACACCAGCAGCACGTGCAGAGTCAGCCTGTTTTCATATTGCTCAGCAGGGACTTTTCAGGGAAAACAAAAGCAATATTTTTTGTTTTGTTTATTCCTTTCTAGTAAACCTCCTTATTTAACTCAAACTTTCAAGTGAGTGAAAGACAGATCCAAGCTGTTCTTCTTCAAGCTGTAATAGCTATCAATATTTTTTTCACGCTATATAAAACCAGGTGAACTTTTTGATTTTTCTTTTCTGATTGCTTGTCCTCCAAAAAAGAGTGAGCAAAACTTATCAACTATGATTTTAATAGTTTGAAAGTACTTATATGTTGTACCTCTAACTGCTATTTATCAGCAAATGTGGAAAAATTACTCTCTAGTGGGTAAGATGTTGCCTTGGCATGGGCACCTCTTAGACTGACTCCTTTATTCAATTACGGATTCAGAGGTTTTGCAAAATGTCATTCAGATTGTTATTTCTCTAAAAATGGAAATCATGGTGGTAGTAAAACTGATTTTGAAACAGGAAGGCCACAATGATAAAGAGATGAACATATGCTGTGAGACAGCATTCACGACTTAGCATGAGATTTACAGAGTGAAATTTGCAAGTAATTCTAACACAGTTTTTTGATACTAGAAAGACTTCCTCTCTTTCACGTGTACCAAAATCTATCCTTCATTGATGTTTTTCCCCCTCAAAGCTTCCACCAACACAGATTTCAGTAAGGTAAGAGATGCCAAGTTTATGTATGGACTAATTACCCATCTTCCAAATGGCTCACTTGTGGTCTGTACCCTTGCACTACAGCGATCCCATCATCATCTGGCCAATGCACATGTTCATTCCATTGAACACTGTCCCACAAATTCTGCAGACTTGCTGGGAACTACAGCTGCCTGAACACACTCCCTACAGCATTGCTCAGGAGAAGTATCAGGGATAACAGTCTAATGGCTTTCCTTAAATATCTTGCCAAATAAACATCTCTCTAGAAAATCATATTGCAAATTTAAATAAACACCACAAATAAACAAAGTATTTTCATTTTCTGGAATCAGAACAATGTCTTTGATAAATAGACACAATCTGGTTACATAATCTGCTTCAGGTTAAGATCACTTTAATATTGTTTTGCATTCACTACTTCAGCTGCCTGTTCCTATATGATGCTTATTATCAGAAAAGCAAGCAATTACCGAGACAATCTCGTCCTCTGCCGGTACGGTTGCTGCTGATAGTGCTGCTGCCAGTGCTGCTGCCCTGGCTGCCTTCCTCATTGCTCTCTGAGCCTGGAGATTGGTGAAGTAGTTGACAGCTGCAAACTCAATAAGTGCAGAGAAGACAAAGGCAAAGCACACGGCGATGAACCAGTCCATGGCGGTGGCGTAGGACACCTTGGGCAGAGAGTGGCGAGCGCTGATGCTCAGAGTGGTCATCGTGAGGACTGTGGTGATTCCTTGGAGACAACAGAAAGAATGGGGGGCATTAGAACTTAGCTTCAGCCCTGATACTCTTAAATTCATACACAGGAAAAAAACCAAAGCACAACACCCTTTTTGATTTTAGCTGTCCAACAAGACTCCTAAGTATTTTGCATCCTTTAATAACTCGTGTACTGGATTCAGCATCTAAAAGGTCTGGAAAAACTTCCTTAATGCATTGAGGAGACTGAAAGAGAACAATATTCTACATGGGACAGCTTCTTAGAATTGGATAAACGTGGCTATAACAAAATCCAGGCTCAAAATATGAAGAAGATTTTCCTTGGTGGGTTAGTAAGTAGAATGTCTAGCAGAAACCTGGATTCACATATTGTCATTCCCCAACAGTGATCCTCTCTTTCTCCTGTTGTAGTACAAGACAGAACACGGCTTACAGAACCCTCACTAAATCAGTCAAATTCTACATTAAAAACAGAACCTGATCCAAACATTTCAAGTAATAATGCTTTGGTCCCCAGAGCTGTTGTCTTTAATCACTGAATACATTTTTTAAGATTCACTACGACTATCTTGATTTGAAAGCTCCCCTAGCTACAGATAGGGAAGGACAGAAAAGCTACTTCTCTAGAGCTGCTTATCTATTTTCACAGAGCAAATCTGTGTCATGTAGCTCATGGGGCCCCATGGTGTTCTTCCCATGAATTCATGAATTTATTCTTTCTGTGTTGGAGTGTACAGCATTAATAATGTAGGAAATATACTTCCTATTGCTGTCTGATACAAGCAAAAAATGCAAGAACAAACTCAATCATTTACATACAAGCCTCTGTGACTCATATTTACTTATAATTATGCCTGCTAGAATGTAAAAACTGTGTGTATTTAAAGACAGTAAGGTAGAGAACATCCTCTTCTATTTTCTGCAGTTGGGAAAAGGTAGGTGGCAAAGTGAAAGATGTTTTAATGCCATATTGTGATGATCATGTTGAGTTGATGAAGAATATGCTATGAGTGATGCTCAGAGGAAAGGATGCAGTGTCATAGCATATTGCAGCATCCAGAAAGCGTGACATTATTCTCAGAGTTTCTCTGCAACTCTTTCACATGATGTGGCTTGCCAGCTGTCTGAGGTTAACTATGTCCCAATGTCATTACTTAACATGTTTTAATGAAATACAAATAGGAGATGGTATAGAAATATGTAGGATTACTACTTCTCTCAAATCTGCCAGACTCATTATATGAATACAACTATGCTGAGATGCATTTCAATTTCAAAGGTCCAGAATGAACTTTTTGAAATGATGTGTGATTAGATTAGAATCTGTCCATGTGCTAGTTAGTAATAAAATTGATATATTCTGTGTCTGAATAAAAACTTACTGCAGCAGGAATTTAACTTAGGAATAGGTCTCCTATTCTTTTACAGATATAGATAAGAATTCTCTCCATGTGGAGTGAATATTGATGAAATGCTCTGAACGGTGGAAAGCTACTTCATCAAACTGAATACCAAATTACAGTTGGTAAACTGTGCAACTGCTGATTGTTTACCCTTGTCTTTACATTTTGAACACTTCTTGGTAAGTCTTGAAGAATATGTTACATAATGCAAACACTGAATTCTGATAGCTGGCATCCATTTTGGAGGTAAAGTCCTTAAATTATTTTGTGCTGAAAAACTGGTTTAGGCACATCATTATTCTTCTACTATTAATTTCTCTTCTCTCAAACTTAGTTTTCAGACTTACAAGTAAAAGTGAAAATTTATAATTCAAGTATTTGCAATATGATGCATTTTAAACCTTCACCATTTATAAATTTTCTTTTTCACTAAGAAAAACCAGAAGTCTTTTTGTCATAAGGAATTTGCCCTCTTTTCCTTATATTAAGGTATTCAGAATCCATGTGATTTTGAAAGAGTCAGAACTACAAATTCAGACTGTGCCCTGGCAGAAATACAAATTAAATAAGGATTGAAATATTCTTTTAAAATGCCATCGCTATTTTCCACAATAAAGAAAGGAGTTAATTTTACTCTTTTCATAAAATGTTTTCTCAAGTCCATGTTACTCTTCAGTACAACACCTAAGAGCTGTTATTCCAGTGTTTGGGGTATTTATATAATTATTACCAAATCAGCTACAGACCTACATGCACATGTCTTCAGGCACGTACAGTTCCATGCCCACTATGCTGTAAGCATGTTTTACTCCAAACGTAGAGGATGTAACTCTACAATCCAGAGATGCAACATGAAGCCAAATCAGGGAGCATCATATCTGGAGTATAAACCTCAGATATATATGAACCAAGAGACTCAAACCTTTGAGAGCATTAATTCAAACCACTGGAAAGAAAGAAAAAGGCCCTGCCATGCAGTATGGATACATCGTTCTCATTAAACCTGCAACCTGTGCCAGGGACATTACTCATCTCACTGATCTTTATCCATCTAAAGCCCTTGTTAGTTGTTTAGATACCTTCGTAACCAAGGGGAAGAGAGCGCTCCAGAATGAGTGTTAGATGAGGTACCTTATGTCAGATAATAACTCCATTCCATGTGATTTTTTTTTCCTTTTAAAGCTTTAACTCATATTGGTTTCATGAGCCAATAAATCCATCATAAAAATCCTCTTGAAAAAAATGACATTTACTTTGAAATTGTCCCTTTCTGCATTGGACAATTGGAATACAATTGAAAATTGTCACAAACAAGTCTGGCTACCCAAATATTCTGAGTCAAGAATTTTGACCCTCATAGGTAAATTGACTATCATTTCACTTTAGTATTTACTTTTGCTGACTGAAACCAACTAGCTGCCTTTCCTAATCCCCACTGGCTTGCAGTATCTGATTGATAGAATGGATTCAATACAGTGAATGAAATGAATGACAAAAGGAAAAACACAAATACCAGCCACGGTTCTTGCTGGAACAGATTCTTTGTTAATCCAAAACACAACTTGAGACAAGACGACAGTCATGATGCATGGAATGTATGTCTGAATGAGGTAGTAGCCTATTTTCCTTTGCAGATGGAAATAGAGCAGCTGGAGTGAATATTCCCCTAAAACAAACAAGTAATGAAAGGAATGAATGAATGAACGAATGGTACATGCTGAGCTCAATGGTACATGCTTAACACAGCATACCAAAAACTGTCCTGGCTGGAACAGACTCCTTGTTAATCCAGAAAGACACCTGAGAAAGAATGACTGTCATAATGCAAGGAGTGTATATCTGTATCATGAAGTAGCCCATCTTCCTTTGCAAGTGGAAATAAACTGTCATGATTACATATTCACCTGTTAAGAGACAAGTATGTCAGGATTATTCTGGCAACATGTGAGTGGACATTATTGGCTTAAACCCAACATAATATGTTCTGATGAAATCACAGACCTCTTAGTGCATAATAAAAATAAGCTGCTTAAAAAAAGGTAAAGTGACCTTATGGAAACTGAGCAGAATAATATTCATTTTATGCACTGTTTTTACTGGGGTGGAGAGGTAGTGGGAATTCTTAAGAATATCATGAACAAATTTTGTGTTTGATGGGACTGTATGGAAAAGCTGTCTTTTAAGACAATGGTTATAGTCTGTCCAAGGGTTTTACTTTTTAAAGTGGCAAAAGATAAATTGATTCATTCTATATGAAAAAAAACCCCTGTAATTTATTATCAAGATGTTTCACAACACCAGTAGCTTCCACATGGCTCCATCTTACCTGTGTTAGATTTAATCGTTTCACTAGATACAGTTTGTCCTATGAGGTCATACTGGAGGAGACTGGAAGACTCCTGTGGTACTTCTACTGAATGCAATGGTCCTTTTTTCCAAGTATAAATTATTTCACTTTTTGGATAAGCATCTGAGTAACAGAGGGGAAAATGACCATTACTAATTAGGTATTTTATAAGCAATTGAAAAAAAAAAAATAGAAAAATAGCTCAAATGCCTACAGAAACATGGACACTACTCCAGGAAGTTCCTGACCTCATTAATTACAAAATGAAAAAAAAAAGCAACAATAAGAGAAGGACTGAGGTGGGACCTGAAAGGAACAAGCTGTCACTTCTTAATTTGCTATAAAACATACACATTGGTTACCACAGCTCAACTAAACATTTTCAAAATTATATGTAATATAGTAAATATAGCAGAGGTTTTCTGATTTGTTGAAGGACCAACTTTGATTACCAGAAGTGTAAGAATAATAAACAATAAAACATGCTTCAGCAGTCACCCTTCAGTGAACAAATCCATGTCCAAATGAATGGTCTGTGTCTCAGAGAAAAAAGTAAAATTCTAGTATAAAAATACAACTTAAAATTATAGCTATTTCACTAAGTAATACCTTAAGATCTCTGACCTTCTGACCAAATGTGTTACTTTAACAAACGGAAAAATACAGAAAAACTTACAGCTTCCAAATTTCAGTGGACAAGCATGTCCATCCATTGGGAAATTCACCAACCTCATAGGACAGTCAGCATTAATGGTTAGTCTAGAACACACAGTTGTAGATAATGAAAACATATGATACTTAGGAAAATGCTGATAGAATCAAAAATACAGGTCAACCAAAAGTAGGACAAGCTCTCACCTCATAGTGTAAAGAATAGTTCCGTTCTGCATAATTCTGAAAAGTTTGTTAGGAGTTGTCATATTGTGAGCAATTGATTTTTTTCCATTTCTAAAAAACGTGTCTGGTGTCCAAATTTTACTGACCATTAAATTGTTCAGTCTCAAAATTTCAGTTGGCCCACTAAACTTCAGCCTCTCATCAGTCCATGTCTGACGAAAGAAGACATCCATTGTGTATTCCTGTGGGAAATAAATAGGGGTTGACATCTGTGTGGGGGTCAGCAGCCCGAAGTTGCTGTGGGGACAGTAACTCCACGAGACAATCTAACACACATGTCAGAGGCATTTCATTTACTGCTTAAACACTCAATCCTATTATCATTAAGTAGCTACTAAAAAAGTCATCCATGAAAACATATCCTATTTTCTTGTTATTTGAAGAATAGTTACAAATGAATCATTGAACAGATAATGGGACATGAGTTAGGAACAAACTAACCTCATTGTACTCTCATAGATACTAATTTAATTCAAAGTGACTGAGGTCTAAGGAAATACAAATGTCTCCCTTTCAAAGTGCAAGACCAAGCTATCAGTGTTTAATTGCCAGAAACAAAAAGACACGCTGGTGACTCTTATGCAGCTTCCTTTGGATATTCACAAAGTGAGGACTGATCTGAGTCACATCACAGTATGGTGTCAAGTTAATATTAATCAATGGGACTTTTTACCAAGAATTCTTAGTAATATTTTCACAAGTCTTCAGAAAAGAGCTCTCTGCGAAGTTGCTTAGGAAACAGAGCTAAAGCTGGCCAGGGGCAAATTTTGTAAGAATGCAAGGTTATGCCTTCTCTTTGACTGATGAAGAGCAGAGGAAAACCTTTGGTACTACTCAGAGCCCACAGTTCCCAGCCTGCAAAGTGGATTGCAGGCTCAGGTGAGCTGGTGTTAGTTAGAGGGGTGTACAAGGGCAAAAATAGCAGCCCAAATCAATCTCTAGAAAGGGAACAAACAGCAATGAAATCCTCACTTCCATGACTTAACGTGTTTCTGGGGGCTACTGCTGCATAGACAGAGTGCACTCAAGTCTGAACCTCTGTCTACATAGACTGAGTGCACCCAAGTCTGAACCTCTGTCTACATAGACTGAGTGAACCCAAGTCTGAATCTCTGTCTACATAGACTGAGTGCACCCAAGTCTGCAGCTGCCTGAGTTTGGGGGCAGCCAGTACGACCAGGGGCAGCCGTGTCAGCAATGGTACCATTCCCCTGCTGCTGCTCATTCGGTGTCCTCCTAGCAGGCAGCGTTCTGCAAAGCTGTGCTGGGACACGGTGCTCACCATCTTCTTCACAGGATTCTAGAGGCATCTTTTACCCGTGCCCGTGCCCGTGCCCTCACCTGAGGCTGTGCGCGCCCAGCCCCGGCTGGCGCGGCCGGGAAATAGCTGTATGCAGCTCGGGCCAAACTGCTCTGCTGGGCCCTAGAGACTGTCAAAGAGATTAAGCCTCGTAATCTGCTTTAATGACGGTCAACTCAGATGCCACCGTAATGAATCCCGGGAAAACAGAGCAGGGGCGGCGAGCGGGGCCCTTACCATCTCCACGTCGGACACCGGCCCGAAGCTGGTCACGTAGATGTCCGTCTTGACTTCTGTCACGGCGCCTGCGGGACACGGAGAGGGGCTGGGAGAGGAGCGGGACCCCTGTTCGAGGGCAGCGAAGCCGCCCCGCAGGAGCGGGGGCTGCGGGGCACGGGCAGCTTCGCTGTTCGCCGCCGCTTTTGGGGCTCCGCCGCCTCCTTCCTGCCGGGCAGCCGGAGCGCTGCTCGCCCTTCCCCACCCGCCGGCTCCCCGAGGGGACGAGGCTTCCTCGTTACCTCCAAATCCCGGTCGGAGCCTGTTGTCGTAGCCGTCCAACAACTTGTCGAGGATGCGAGTGATATTTTCCGAGTAGAGGTCCGCCCTGTCGCCCTGGTCCCCCAGCGCCGTCCCCACGCTGCGTGCAGAGGCGAGTCCCCGTCAGCCCCGGCAGAGCCCGTGGCCCGCCCGGCCGGGCTGCGGGGAGCCCTCGGGGTTCGGCGTGGCGGCGGGGGCTCACTCACCTCACAGCCACACACGCCCAGGCGAGCAGCAGAGCCATGCCGCAGGCGTGTGCCGGGACGCTCCGGTGCCCTCAGACCCGTCAGCTGGAGCCGGTGTCGGTGCTCATCCTTCCCCGGGCCCGGGTGAGGCTCTGGCAGGGCCCGGCTGGCTCGGCCCGGTCGCTCAGCCCCGGCCCCGCGCTCCTGGGCCGGGCTGTGCCCGCGGCCGTGCGCGTCCCTCGGCTTCGCCGCCGCCGTTCAGCCTCATCTGACCGCTCCACGGGGGGAATTAGGGTTTGGAGGGACGGTGCGCGGCCGGAGAGCAGTGACAATAATCGAATAAGGCATTAGGGGAGATTAAAAGGAAGAAATCCACTGCTAGTTTTGGCATGGAATTAGCAGGGACCCGTTAGGAAATCTGGAAAAGCGCTGGCATCTTGCTGATAGAGATTATGTTAGAAATGGCCTCAGCTTTTATTATGTTTATGGTTCACAGGGAGATTATTATGCAGCATCCACATCATTAGAACTTTGAGAAGGGGGGGGAACCCTACAGTTTGCAATTTACTGGGGGTTTTAACCTTTCTCAACAGTTTTGCTGTTGATCAATTCTTCAGAATTGTGTAGAGATTTCCAGTATCTAAACATTGATATCTGGACGCTGGACACTAAAAGTTGGTTCAGGTTCAGATTTCTAGATTTGTTTGTTTGTTTTTTCTTTTTTGATTGTTTGTTTTTGTTAATACTAAGCTGTTTTGGAGGGTTACACACACAGATTTCGCTCAGATTTTAAACCAAGGCATTACCAGGACTTTTGTTAGAACTGGAACTCCTTACTTTTAAACCAGTGGGATTATATATCATTACTAATTTTGTCCTGATAAGTACTGACTGGATCATTACTGTCCTTTCCTTCAGCAAGTGTGTTAATGTAGTCTGCCCTAAAGGAAAAAAAGTTCACGCTGCTCCAGCTTTTTGTGTGGCCTTATTGCTTCTGAAGGAAACAGTGAATGATGTAACACCTATGTCATTTAGCTAAGTGTAAACAAAGGAATTGGGTCCATTTTCTTTACATGGTAATACAGAGGGACTAATAAATACAGCAAAATTAATTAGTTTTTTTCATAATATTCTGTTGCATACACCTCATTTTCTCAGCTCCTAAGAAAATATTTTAATTATCAAGAAATGGAAAAATGTATTTCCATGAAACTAGGAAAATCATTTATATATTCAGGAGTAAAACTAGATTAAGACCAACACTCGGGTTCTGTGTTGAAGTTTTGTGCTTTAGAGAGACTGTGATGCTACAAAACCAGGAGAATTCAATGATGTAATTAAAAATACAAGATATCCTCTGTCACTGAGACCCTTTCCCTTTTGCCATGGGCAGTGATGTGACATAATCCACATAGGTGGGCTCTGCATTCTGCCAGAGCTCCAGGTCTGCCTTTGAACAGTTGGAAACATGAGCTCCTGAGAGTCCCTGGAAATGCTCTCTGAATACACCAATGTGAGTTCTGTGAATTCACCATAGGCTGGTGTAGCTCAGGATTTTTGTTAATATTCAGAACCCTTTATCTGCATTAATTTATTCATGGACAATACTATTGCATCTATGAAAAATCAAAGGTTTGTGTGAAATACTAAGTGGAACAGGGAAAAGAAGAAAAGGGAATTCAACAAATCAGAACCTTCTGGGGTTATGTTCTTCTCTCTGGTCTTGATTAAAATCTACCATTTGAAACTTTACCCCATTTTTCATATGTGTTTAATCTTAGACATGTTTGAGTTGAGTGAATCACTCTTCTCAGAATATTAAAACTGTACTTAGCATGTAAACACCATTAATATTCATCTTTGGAAATATGCTTCCATTAATATTAAATATGGAAATGCACTTGAAAGTAAGGGCCCTTTATTTCTTTTTTTAAATTTTTCTGGACCCACTGGATCACTTTATTTACTTCTAAGGGTTTCATGTTCTATGTTTTACCTTGCATCTCCTCTTGGCATAATGTCCTGTTCCTTTTTCAATAAAGGAAAAAAAAGTCCTGGCAAAATATTAACAGGAGTATTCAATTTTCCTTCACAAAATGAGCAAGAAGAGTTAACTTTATAAAATTAAGCATATGCTGTGTCCCATCAGCATCCCCCAGCTGAATAGAACACATCCAATTTGTCTTCTTTTAAAAGGTTTATTTTTGCAGCTTCTTTTAATAAGCATCTCCTGAGTATTAAAAGGCCAGTGCTACATGGGGCCAGCAACCACTCCTTCCTTCTTTTACTTCACTTTGTTTTATTGTGAATTAGGTAAACCACATGTTCTGTTAATAGCATACTTGTCAATTACCTTTTGTTCAATAGCACCCTGTTCCAAATGAGACTCCAGTTGTGTACAAACACAAACTATTTGTCTCTTTCACCAAGAGCTGATTGGGATATGAGCCAGACATAGAATTTTTTTCCCTTTACCTGGAAATTGGGGAAGTTTAACATTGGCTTTTGGGACCAGGTTGGGATACATCCCAGGCTGGGATGTTCTCTGGACTCCCCTCACTGTCTGTTATTATCTCACCTCAGGGTCTAGCCCAGCAATTCTTGCATGGCAGGAAGGATCTCTGATGGCAAAGCAGGAAACTTGAGCAGTGGGCTGCCTTCTTTCAATAAATTCTATAATTTCAGTATGGGATTTCCCTGCAAGAAAATAATTATAATATTCTTCATAAGAAATTTGCAGTTAGAGTCAAAGACATTAAAAAAAAATCTTTAAGCCACTCAAAATATTCCAGCCTACCTTCTGAAATGCTGAAAGCAGCCTTTGCTTGGTAAAGGCAGTAGAAGGGGCTTTATTGTCACAGAGCTAGATGGTTGCAGGAGCTGAAAGAGGCTTTGGACAGATTGTTAGATCTAATTTACCTTGAAATTTCTGTTAATGTTTTCTTTGTGTGGATTTGAAACTTTTAAGAGTGAAACAGATATATTCCCCTTCTCAGCAGTTTTGAAATTCTCTGCACCAAGAAGTTGAGTACTCTTGTGTATGTTTTCTGTTTATAAAATGTTCATACTATCAGTTGTACAAATTTCTCTATCAGAGGAGATCAAACCAGCTAATTCTATGAGACTGATTATCAAATCAGTTTGAAAATAAGCTTATCTGAGAAAATCAGTTGGAAATTAGAATTTTATAAGTGAACTGAGCACACTTTAGAAAGGAATAGTGATCATGGAGACAGGAAGAGATGTTTCTTGGTAGACAAAGCTCTCATGAGAATAATGAAAATGTTATAAAAGGCCTGTCAGCAACATATGCTTTGGGCTTTTAATTAAACAAACAATTTGGAAATTTGTTGAGAAAATGGCATGAACTGAACAACAAGCTTGAAAAAAGTGAATGGCAAATTGAGAAGTGTGGTGGCAAGATTACACTTTCCAGCTGCTAATTTTATCACCTTGTAGGGTGTCATTAGCAGTGAGATGAAAAATGAGATTTCTGATTCATTTGGGAATACTGTTGCTGAAAATTAGATCTTTTGCAACAGCTGAAAACTTCCTGAGAAATGTGTTTGTTTTCTTCTTGGCATTTTGAAATGAAAATAGTCTGACTGAAGTTTCTGTGGCAACTAGGAAGTTAAAATAATGACAAATTTGGCACAAAGGCTTACAAGATTGCAATTGATTCTCTCATATTTGCATTTAATCTGATACCTGCTATCTGTTCAGCCCCTGACAGAGAAATGCATCCCCCATTTCTTTTTGTTCAGCGTCTGCATGCCTAAATAAGAGGAAATAAGATTTTATGCTGTGGATGTGATTATAAATTTACTCAAGGGTCATAGGGAAACTTTATTTTAAAACTGTCCTTGCTTTGTGGGAAAAGCTGGCATTTCAAGGTTTTGTTGGCTTTTCTTTTAACAAGTTTATTTCCCAGTGAATTAATTATTTTTACAGGGAATATACAGCAGAGATAGAAGGCAAATAGTTTGAAGATTGTACAATTCTGTGTAAATGGAATGCCTGCCAGATTGGTATTCCTTCAAGCTCATCTTGCTATCAGAGGACAGTGTTTACTCTGTTTACCTTTTCAAATATTTCCTCTGCCTTCCAAAACCTTCAGGGAGAATGTATGCACATATTGCTACCTGTGCTGCTCACCCCACTCTGCCACAGATAATTCCAAGTGTGGATGAGTCATCTGCTCACAAACTGCCTTCTTGGTCCCTTGTAACACCAGGAGCTGGCACAGGAGAGAGCAGCTCTCAGAGCTGAGGGAACACACTGAGGTAAAGATGCTTCTGTCCTATTTATTCCTGTCTTGTACAAAGCTCCACGACTGAAAAATTTTCTAATTGATACATACAAGTCTCTGCACCTGCAAAGATATATGCAGACGTACATTCTTATTTTTCATATTAAATGCTTAAACATTTGAGCCTGTTTGCATAGGAGATTGAAACTGAGTTTGCTTTTATGTCCAGGGAAGTCAGAGGTCCAAACAGACAGAAACCATAACACTTCAAATCTCAGGCTGATTCTTAGACATTATTCAGTGTGCAGTCTAGTATAAACACTTCAGTAATAGAAAGAAGCTTGCTTTTGGCAGATCTGCTGGTCAGAAAATGAAACAAATTCTTCATGAAGCATTTTTGAAGGATATGGGACAGACTGCAGTTCAGTTGTTAGTATTTGTTCCACCTACCATGCAGGTACAAAAATGGCATTTCAAGGTAGAGCTGGAACTGGCTGACACTGTGTGTACAAATCAATACAAGTATTGTGTGGTTTCTTGGTTTTCTGAGTATTTCTGTCCTCATAGGAACTGAATGTTTCTGGGAAATGTGATGTATCCATGAATCATTCTGTTAAAGGTGAGGGCTCTCTCTAGATGCCTACTGAGGCATCTTCAAAAAAACCAAACTGAAGGCCTTAGGCTCCTTGCTTGCTATACAGAGGTGAAACACCACAAAACAAACCTGGCAGGAACCACACAGGAATAAACTGTGCAACCCTCCTTTGCCCCAGAGCTTGAAATGATGCCTAATGATTTTTGCCTTTTTTCTTTTATATATTCTCTGTATTCTTTACACATATATTTGGTGCTCTGTGCCTGTTATTGCATTCATAGCTAGTTCTCCCAGTACTCTTCCCTGCCCTGGTAGGCAGAAAGACAAAACACATTCCAAGACCCCTATGCTATCTTGGTTCTCCTTAGAAACCAAGGTTGAAAAACAGCTCTTTTAGACACATTTTCAACAACAAAGTTTAGTCCCACCTAAGGGGAGAGGATTTAGAAGGGGCTGAACTGGGGGGAATTGCATCACTACTGATGCTCCTAATTGGTGATTTTTGTCAACTATGCTAATTTACTAAACTTGTAAAACAGTATTCACCCTGTGGAGGGGTGGGCTTTTGTGGGCATTTTCCATATCTGTTCCTGGGGCCTTTATATTACCTCCTGTTCTAATATCATCTCAAAACCATGTGTTGTTTCATTTATAGATTCTTTGAGGCATCAAAAAGACTTTTCTTTTGCTGGCATTTTTGCCACATGCCATTCCAGTCACCTCTCAGACAAGAGGGCAGCAACTATTTCCTGTCCTGAGCTGCAGAGGGAGGGAATCAGGGAGTGACAGCAATACTGCTGTGTCATCATGTGCCTCTCTGTGTCTCAGTCACCTGTTTCTTAAGGACCATCACCAACAGAAGAGCTGATGGTAGAGTGATCATTCTGTCACTGAACTTTTTGAAGCCTTGTTGGCTCT
Organism: Haemorhous mexicanus; assembly: GCF_027477595.1. Lineage (NCBI taxonomy): Eukaryota > Metazoa > Chordata > Aves > Passeriformes > Fringillidae > Haemorhous > Haemorhous mexicanus. The sequence goes on along the minus strand of NC_082355.1, from coordinate 11,659,559 downwards.
CCAGATCATCTCATTTATGTGGTCAGATTCCCAATTCCTAAAAGAGGGTGCTCTCTTGTGCCTCGGAGATGCAATGTTGAAAGCAAAAGTCTGATTCACTAGGTTATGTTAATTGTACTTGGTAGTAACTGTCCATTATTATTTCAATTTAAGTAATCTTTACAGAGCCATTCACAACTAAAGAATGAGGCTTAATATTAATTTGTCAGGAATAGCATCCTTTATCTGAGGATAGACATTTATAGTAGGGGAGAAACTGGTTCTGCTCCATATTCTCTGGAGTTTTTTCTGGATCTTGCATAAACTTTCCTGTCTTGAATGTTGGCAAGTGTCCAAGTCCTAATCTAGCAGAAGCAAGTTCTTATGTCACTGTCAACCCAGGACACATTAATTCTCTGATTGTTTGGATAAGTTTCTGGAACAGGTGTAAGGTACAAGCTCCTAATGAGAAAGAAATCCTTCTTTAGCAGCCACACCTGGGGTGGGAGGTGCTGGGAACTGCAGGCTCACTGCACCTGACTTGGGGTGAATCTTAGTGAATTCAACAGTGTTAACTAATAGTAATGCCTGTGATTATATAACTGTAATAATGGTGGCAATGCTTTCTTTTAACTGAACAGGAACTCTGTGATGAGAGAGATGGTCTCTAGCCTGGCATCCTTCACATTTGAAGAATCAATGAACACCAATTGTTAAGTCTCAAGATTTCTGCGTTTTTGTAAGTCAGTCCTTTTATTGCATTGCCTAGAGACAATGCTGAGCCCAAATGCATAGTGAAAAAAAGCCCAGCAAGTCTATGCTGGCTTTCTGTTAGTTGTGTGGTAGGAGTTCAATGGGTTTCTGTTCAGCCATGGAGGTGGTGGACTGCCAAGGATGTACAGAGCATTGACACATTCAGTATCTTTAATATAAAGATAAAGCTGTCTGATTAAATATATGCATGGCTGCACAAGATACATAAATTAGACAAATTATTTAAGAGATTGTAATGCTGGTTGGTATTCTCTGCTTGAGCACATGTCTTTGGGAACCCACATTTAGAAAGTAGCCTAAAGGAACAAACCAACTTTCAGATGTGTGTTTAATAAGGCTTTGCTAACTACTACCTAATGAGGTTTGTTTTATTGTACAGACTTAGGGTTAAATTTAATTTGTTTTCATGCTAGTTTTGGAAAAAGGTAACTTTCTTATAGACTTACTTCTGAGATATGGTTATTTCTCTACATGATTTTTTTCTTCCAAAAAGATGATTAAAACTCTTTATCTTATTTTAAACGGAAAGGAAGGTAGAAAATTAACTTCTGGTTTAATCTTCAGTGGGTTTTGTTTGTTTGCTTTTACACAAGACTTTAAAAAAAAAAAGGGAGCTTATTTGTCCCTTGCTTAGAGTAATTTAAACCCCTACATTGCCTGGATGACTTTTTTCATGTCTAGTGAATCCATATTTTTCTCTTGGAATCTCATAGTCACTGAGTTTTGGGTTGTATGTTAGCTAATAAGCTAATGTAGAAGTGTTAATCTATTGTAGGGGCTTTGAATAAGATTAATACATGTTAGGTCCAGAATGCCTTAAATATATCATTTATTATACTAAACATATGAATAGTTCATTATGGAGTGACTGTGGAATACACTGATTACCACTATCATCCCCCTTCCAGCTCACACTCCTTGGCTGTGATCAGAGATTGGATTTATGTCACTTCCCTGTAGATACTCACCTAAGCACTCGAGCAAAATTAATTCATCTATATTTGTCTCTGTTTTATATACTCTCTCAAAAATGGTTATATAATTGAAATACATAATTTAAATGCATGAGTTCCAAAGTCATGCACTTGTATTTCTCCGCATTTAGGAATGTGCCATTAGCTGGGTACTTAAACAGAAAGCAAGAACCTCTTGTAAGTTGTTTGACAGTCACAAGTTAGACCAGCTTTTAAATCTTGCATACTGTAGAGCACCATTTATACAAAATATGGTAAGATAAGTATTGGAAATGAAAATTTTTAATTGTCCCTTTTATTGTGGCAAACAATTTTCCTGTATTTAAACCCATCAGGCTTTCCTCTGCTTCTTTGCCATCTCAGGGGAAAAAAATGAGGGGAGGGGGAAGGAGCAAGATTTCTGAAAGTATTACTTGTGGATTATCTGGTAATCCTTGAAGGTTTCTTCTTATTTTCCATCATTTCACAATATTGAAATTTCTTTTACCTTCTGTGTTGGAGAGTATTTGGATGCTTGCATAAAACACCCCTTCTGACATCTGAATCTTTCCCTCTTGTTGACTGTTTGGATAGAGATAAGCCACTTAAGTGTCTCTTAATTAGGTTCATTCCCAATAGTTGCTTGAAGTTATTAGAAAAGATTAGATGTTTACATTATAGAAAGCAGTAAGATGCACATGTAGTGCTCTGTATTAGTAAAAAAAATGTACAAAAACATTTTATTCTGAAATTTCCTGCTTTAATGTCAGTAAATACAACAACAACAATGCATTTTATATTAATACCAATACAAATTATATTTGTCACACATTTTCCCCGTGGAGTTAGCAACTTTTTCTTTCTCTCTACCTTAGTACTCACCCAACCTGCTTATTAATCATAATATTGAATGGGCTTTTTATTTTACATCACTCCAAGCATCATCAAAGTTATGGTGCTGTAAAATATTTACTCACCAAACATCTCGGAAAATGTAGCCTGTCTTTGTAAATGTCCTGAGATATTTTACAGTCAATTTTTTTGCTTACCTGTCTGTAAATATTTTAGACTATCAAACAGATGTGCTAGAATATTAATTTCTAATACTGCAAAAAAATTTCTGCTCCCTCTTATGATGCAAGTAAATCACTATATATTTATATACAAAGTGCTGCATTTATTTGTTTTCTAACAGAAATTGTTAGGCCTCTTAGAGAACACAACAGTTTTGTGACTTTGCTGTGCACATCTGTAAAGATTGTCCCTAAATGCCTGTTATTAACCTGTTTAAACACGGAAGGGTGAAGGAAACTAAGCTTCTGTGAATAAAACAGGTTAAACCCAAAAAGCTTCAAAACATACCCAAAAAATAAGACTAAACCAAGCGAGGTTGGATGCTGGTGCCAAAAAATATTGGCATATTTTATTTAATAGTAAAAGAGGCAAAGAGATAGAAAAGAGTTGTGCATAGGGGGTAGGGGACAGGGAGAGAGTGACAGGGGTTAGGTAGAAATACATCACCTTTCCAAGGTCCCAACAACCTCTCATGGTTTCCCTCCAGCTGGTCTCAGTGGTGAGAGTCCCCTGCCACCTGTCACAGAGGGAAAGTCCAGAATGCAATGGATGAATGTGAGTTTGGGCGGGTGGCAATTCCCAGAGTGACCCTGTCCCTTGCAACCTTGAGGGTCTGTTGGATCATCTCTGCTGCAGGGTCTGGGGACCCCTTTGGGGGCCTTTGATGGGCCAGGACACCCCCTCTGCTGCCCTTCACATGGATTTTTCCCTGGGTGAGGGGGCCCCTCAGCTGAGCTGCTCTGCACAGCAGAGGATGGCTGTTCACTGCCTCTCACCAGAGGCTTTTTCACCACTCACCCAAAACCTCTCCTCACCCTTTGGTGTGAGGGTCTGTGCCAGCCTGGCAGCTGATGGCCCCAGGGCTGTGCTCTCCACCCCAAAGGTGCTGCTCCATCCCTCAGGGAATGTATTCTTCTTCCCCAGCCCAGAATTGAATCACTTTATTTTATTTCTGTCAATGAGCAGTGCAGGTCAGGAGGCCTGTGGAGGGTGTGGTGGTTTCTCTGCAGTTTTTTAATTCAGTTTTACTATAATAGGCAAAGGTGCTTCATGCAGATGTTAAAGCCATAAATGATAACATGCCTCACTCTAAATGGGAGCTCACCATCTCAGCCAATTGACATATGGATTGAAAGCTTCAGATAAAGCCTAATGCAATGCAGTTTAGGCAAGTATCTATTTTTGTATCTTCTCTTAGCTGAAAAAGTGAGCATTGTATATGTGTAAATGTTAAAAAACAACCCAATCAAAATTACAGTGTGAACTGTGGGGAAAAAACCTAAGCACAACAAACCAAGAAAATGCAGTTTATTTTCAATAAATATAGTATGTACCCTCTTCCAATGCAATCCTGAATAAAAATATAATTAAAGATGTGGGTTTATTTCAAAAATTTCATGCTGAATTATTTATATAGAAAATTACATGAATAAAAAAGATTATTACATTGATCATGTATTTACCACATATTTAATGTAAAATAATTTTTGTTGAATTTCATAAACCCAATTTGTCTATCAAAATTTTAATCATGTGCTGATTAGTAGTCCTCCAGTTCTTAAGAATTTTGAATCCTCTGCCCCTCTTTTACAACAGCCTTCAAACTTGTAACTCACTGTAGATTCTTGCCTACATTTGAAAGTTTGTGGTACTGCATATGCTATTTAATACTGTTTTTACAGTGAATAAAATTGTATTTCTTGGATGAGCACCTTGGAATCAGTAATTTGACACTGGTTATAAAATATAGAAATACTAATTCGAATAAGTGCTTTCTAGGTATTTATAGCCTTTACTAGGAAGGGGACCTGGCAGTGGCTGAAATGAAAGACACAGAGAGAGAAAGAAAATAGATAAATTATTTGCTTCAAATATTTGCCAGATGTTCTTTGACATGATATATGGTAAAAGAATTAAATATACTCCAGAGTAATGTTATTACAACAGATATAATACTCAGAGGCTTATCAGGTTGCTGATGCTTCTACATTAATGAAAAAATGATCCTTTTAGTCTTAAATAGAAAAATAAATAAACACAATGCCTAGAGTGGATTGAAGTGGATCTTTGATAGTTTTTCACATATGCGTGATATAACCTAACCTGTTTCTATGACTTTGTGAATTCTCCCATCTTCTACTATCATCATCAGGACCCCTGAAAATAAAGAAATGCAGACAAATCTGATTTGGAACATGAAATTTCATCCAGAGTATTCTTATTGATAGACCTAAGGAAGGAGAGATGTGATCCAGAATTCCTGGTTTTGCTGAGCACCATGAAGGGATGGCAGTGAACTGCTCTGTGCGGGGCTCTAGACCTTGGCACAGAGCGCCTGAAAGAGCTGGGCTGTGCCTCTGAACCTTGAGCAAAGACAGTCCAAGTCAGCAGCTGAGTTGTGCCTCTCACAGCCAGAGCAATACAGTGGCTGTGACTACTAACAGCAACCAAAACACCCACATGTGCTTTCTTCCAAGACTGTACAGTTCTAATTTGCATAGGGAGTGGGTACAGCATAAGCATGGACAGTGGATTTTCCAATCAAGCAAGGATGTAGTTTAGCAGATTTATTACAAGGCTCACTATCAAACCTATGGTTTCATGGGATTGTGCCCCTCTGTTCCCATTCATCTCCTCCTGCTTCACTGTTGATAATTTTACTTTCTGTAGCCTCATTCAAATTTGATCATGGGGAAAAAGCCCATCAATTTAAAATTAAATCCATCTGAAAGTACATATTTGCTTCACCTAAATGGTTTCTATTTCCTCCACTATTTTTGCAGTATTGTATTTATCATTTCTTGTATATAGTAGATAATATATTTTTATATATAAACATACAGTCATTCATATATGTGCTAAAACATGTAGTATATGAGACAAAATAGTTTAGGCAGTGAACAAAACCCATTATATTATAGGACAACTGGAAGAAAAATAACAGTCTAATGACAGCTATTTTTATCTTCTTTATCCTATTTCCCAGTATAATTATTTCTGGATCAGTGTCCTCCTTTCTGGGTGCTATCTTCTGTGAAGATACTGATTTTTTTTTTTTTTCTTTACTCTAACGTGTCCTTACAATTTATTTTCCCCAACTTGCATAGCTATGTTTTCTCCATTTTTCACAAAAGTATTTATAGCATAAAAAAAAATTCAAATGCTTATATTATTTTAATGTTGACATGTCAGCGCTTTCTTCACAAAAGTAATGGTATTCCTAATTGAATCTTTCATGTGATTTCCCTATGCAAATGCTACAGTTGTAGAAAATTAGATGCTGATGCTGTTCCTCTCAGTTTAATCAGTGTGTTGGGTCACAGTGGCCTTAAGTTCTTAACATAAATTCAGTTTTCTGAAGTCTGAGTGCTTGAGTGGATGGGAAGAAGAATGCTGGGTCTATTTTGAAATGCCTTGAGATCTATGGATGCAAATGGTGATCAGTGGATGAAAACTACTGTGTATAATTTCTGAACTGATGAAGTGGTTAATGCTGTGTTTCCTCTAGGACATGTATGGGACCTGGGTTGGATAAAAAAAAACTCCTGCCCAATTACTTTTTTGCCAGAGACTACAATTCTCTACTTTTACATTTTGTACATTACTGGGTTTATTTTTTATGCAATTTTTACCCAAAATTTATGTGAATAGAATTGTCCATCACCATATTCTGAACTTTTTCCCAGGTAGTATTTGCTTTAAAACGTAGTGCCTGAAAAATACAGCAGCAGTAATTTTAGACTGACTTTTGCCACCTTTTATTGTGTCCAGTGAGTTCCATCCTCCTTTGTATCCAGTAAATGTAGTGCCTCTCTGCAGACTCATCGTTTTACATTTTGAAGCCTCAACTGTTTCTGGTTTAGCTTATCTACCCCAAAATCTGAAGTTTTTAGTGGTGTACTGTTTGGGTATACTCTTCCAATTTTAATATTACTGACTGTGAGCCTACCAGAACATATATTTAAGTTCCCATGAGTGCAAGAAAATTGATTCATGAGAAAGAACTAGTATAGGTAAATCTTGTCTCATGAGAAAACTACAGCTGACAAGAAGATATGGGAGTCTGTTAATGGCCTAGCTCTTCCTAAAATTTGTTTTCATGTAAAACTTTCTATAAAAGTCTACATTAGTGATGAAGGATAAGTTGTAGCAATAGCCAGTTGGAAAAATTATGAAGATAATAAAATTTCTTACTCATGACTTTTTATAGCAAAAAATACTCTGAGAGAACTCTCAAGTTCTGTCTCAGCTGCAGAGAACCTTGGACTTCTTCCTATGAGGAGCATCTGTAGGGTTTGGAAGCTTTGCTTACCCAGGTCCTCGGCAGGGATGTTGTCCCCTAAATAGGGGGACATGATCTAAACCTGCTCTAAGGACTCTGTCCTTACAACAGCAGCTCTGAACTCTTGCCATGTCTTATTATCTGGGCTCCCATTAACCACAGATCAGTAAAATTCTCTTGGAAGGCTGCAATAAAGTCAAAGTTTTTCAGGAAACATCTGTGTTTCGAGATTCTGCAATCTTTCATAAATCCAAATGTCCAAATCCATTGCAAAAGCCCTTTGTGTTTTCTCAGTCAAAGGTCATTATGATACTGCCTTCCTTGTCCTTCTTTTCTCTTACCTCTGCCTTTCTGATTTAGGTGATGTAGCTTGCAGAAGTCCATGATAATCTGAGTTTCTCCAGTGCTAGTACAGTTGGCTCTTGTGGTGTTTCTGCAAGACAGCCCTCATTGATGTGGTAATGCTTATCTACTGAAGCTTGGAAAACTATTAATCAAATGCCTCATGGGAATTGCCAGCTTTCCTCAAGAATGCATTTTCTAAACTAATGGCAGCTTGAACAGCTAAATTTCAGTCAGAAATTCTTTCTGTGGGAGATTTGTTGAATGTTTGTCAGTTTCAGCAACCAAAGACTACTAAATAATCCCAGTTGTCATTGTCTGACAAGCAGCTTTTTATAAATAGATAAAAATACTAGTTGTATTAACAGTTCTGCCCCAGTAAAATATTGTTCTGATTATTTTCTAATATGTCCTAAAAATAATTTTAAAGCCTCAATTTTTTACTTTTTCCTTATATTATTATAATGATATTTTCTTGTTTGGTATATCTGAAATAAGAAAAGGAGCCATATGCTTTAATAAAATCCTAAAATAATTTCAGTTGAAAGGAACTGCTGGAGGTAATCTGTTCTAGCCCCTTGCTCAAAGGTTGGATCTAGCTTCAATGTCAAATCAATTTACTTGTGCTCAACTCTACCTCAGCTTTGAGTTTCCAAGGATAGGCTTGCAGAACATTTTTGACTAGTCTGTTCCATTGTTTAACCAATCTTCCCAAGAAGTTTTATTTCTATTTATCTAGCTGGAATTTCTGTTCTTGCAGTTTATTCTGTTTTCTTCATGTTTTATATCAGTGCCTTAACACTGTTTACCAGAAAGTAAAGAAAAATGTTTTCCATCTATAAGAAAAAAAATATGTAGAAATGGGAGGAAAGGTTTGTTTAGGGTTTAGTCTTTCTGTCCTGCACCAAAAGTTCATCCTCTCATCAGAGAAACTCTGTGTGAAATTGAACTTTCCAGATGGCCAGAGCATGGTGCTGCTAACACCGAGGTCGAGGGTTCCATCCCTGTATGTGCCATTCACTTGAGAGTTGGACCTGATGATCCTTCTGCATCCCTCCCAACTCCAGCTGTTCTGGGATTCCTTCCACCCTCTCTGATCTGCCTTGTACATGCAGATGTGCAAGCCTGCACACGGTACGTGAAACACCACAAAGAGCACAACACAACCAGCATTTGACACAGTGAACAGGAAATAATAGCAGTCTGTGTAACAATTGAGCAGAGAATGTGAAATTACAGTGGGAAATGGGCAAGGAGAGGAGTGGGGCATAACAATGACAGAGCATGAGCCTCCTTTAGGCCACAGTGCAGTTCCAAAAATATTCCTGCTGAGTGTACACTGAGTACCTGGTGGGGAGAAAGTATTCTTGGCAATAACAGCAGCAGAAGAAAACACGCGTTTTCCTGTGTCTCTGACAAGTACAGATCCGTGACAGCACGATGTCAGGTGTCAGAAGCTGACCAGCAGTTGCTGGCTGCACCCCTCTCGTTTGTTTTCCTGTCTCCATCTGCTGGAGGCAGCACTGCACGGTCCTGCACTGGCGGGTGCTCGCCAGGCTCTGGGACTGCCTCAGCACACAGATAAACTTTGGTGTTCTGCAACATATCAAATGGGTGTTACAGCCAATTAAGATAATTTGCATAAAGACCATATTGGTTTAATTCAAATTATTGAAAAAAATCCTATTTTCAGCCTCCTTTGCCCTAGAATATATAGGCACAATTTTATGGAGAGGAACATTCATCATTAAATCTATTGATTTTAACAGTTGATGCATCACCGATTTTTATTAATTGGTTTTGCTTCATAGCATTAATTAATTGGTTTAGTACTAATGTGCACTTATTAAATATTTCACAAAAATTTTATTGTAATAGGGGTCTTAAAAGTTTAGCAGTTTGGTTATGACTGCAGCAATAAATATTGTGTAATTTCACTCATAAATTCCCTAAATTAGAGGCATTAGTGCTTCAAAATTGTCTTAAAAAATGTTTATTATTTTCCATATCGTTATCAAATTTACTTTACTTTTTAAGTCCACTATATGCTTTTATTTGCAAAGTTTGGTTGTATTCGTTAGTTTTATTACCTACAATCTGCTGAATTTCTATTTTGTAGGTACAGGGGAAGGTGAGGTTTGACATCTTTAGCTCATTGGTTGAGATTTGCATGATTATTGGTGATCAGCTGTTCTAGAGGCACTATATATTCCTGATAGGAAAGCTGCTGGCCTTGAAGTTGGCTTTTTTGTAGTACACCAGAATCCCAATTTGACTGAGTGTAGAGAACCATCCAAGAAGACTATCTTTGTGCCCAGCCTTTACTCTGTGCCATATTTTACTGAAATATTTTATCTGAGAAGAGACTATGTACACAGCTGCATGTGAATCCAGCCAGCCATCCACTCAGCTCTTGCTCGAACTTCCCAGCTTATTTTTGCTTTTATCTGAACATCATTATGTAACTTTTGCTCATTAGGAGGACTGATCCCGTTTTTTTTTTTAATATTAGCAGTCTGAAAATTTTGTTATTTATTCCAAGATGAAGATCAGGCTACTATTTATGTGCTTCCTTCTATCTGAACTGTTCTGAACTATGATCCAAATCAGGTTTTGATGTGCATTCATTATATCAAGATTTGTTCATTTTGATCCAAAATCAGCATCAGTATGTTTAAGATATGAAGAAAATTACATTGGTCTTTCATTGCCCTGTGCTGAGTTTTTCAGTTTAACAATCAGCTAAGTTGGATGTTATATAACCAACTGAAATGCAGATTGTCTTAATTTAAATGTGTATACTACAGGCAAGTGTAGTAATTTTCTCCTACTCTGCAAAACCTGCCCTATCTAAATCTGAATCTTTGCATAATTCCTAAAATATTGTCATTTCATGCACCAAGAGAAGTCTCAATTTTGTGATTACCTTGCTAGCAATGTTTTAATACTCTATAAAAATGGTTTTAGTAAGTTTTCCTCATATTTTGTCTTCTGCTAAGTCTTATTGTTAATTTTCCATTATTCCCATTTTTTTTTCCAATAAGAAATGAGACTTTGATTTTTTTTTCCAGAATCATAGCAAAAATAAATCATCCAGTTTAATGAAACATTAAAGATTAAGCTTAAATGAAGTTCAGTAAAATCATTAGTTATCTACAGTAGAGATACATGATAAAGATTTAACTTTCAATCTGTGGAGTCCTTTTAGGACCCACCTTGTCTTTTTCAGTACAACTCTACTAAAAGAATTGGGGTGGGGGGGTTTAGTGCATATTCTTTTCTCCTAACCTTTTCAGTGATTTGGATGATTATTAGGGCATAAAATACCTAAATTTCCTGAATAATGCCAGTGATAATGGAGGAAGGAAATCAGATCCTTTGGAATAGTTCTGATGGTGCATAAGACTATGACTGAAAATAAAAAGAAGTTTGCAGGTGGACTGAAAGAAAAATATTTGGCCTTTTTAGTATATCTGTACTGTTTGATGTGTACAATTACATCTGTGGCATGTGCTTCATTCCCTATAAGGACAGTTTTTTCTTTCAGCACATTCAGGTGTTATGTTCAAGCCAGGTGAACATGCCTGTGTGTATTCAAGTTAATTAATTTTTGTCAGTTTCAATACTGCAAGCTGATGATCATTTTAGTTCTTGCAAGTGATAAATTTGTCAGTTTGGTCAGAAAATACAGTTTAGGTACTAAAAATTAATTCTTGAGGCAAATGAGAGAGATTTTTAAATTCTAAAACTGTGTTAATGGGGCAGAAGGAGACCTGATAATTCAGAATAACCCTTATTTAAAGAATTGGTTATTTAAAGAAGACCTCCATTGCGTGAGAAGACTGAGAATTCAGGAGCCTTTGCAACATAAGCAAATTCTCCTTACAAATCTTTCTGCCCCTCATTTCTGAAACAATGACTATCCAACTGTGAGGGAACTCACTTGGGTAAGTGAGCAAGCATTGGATGTTAATATTGGTTTTATTTTGGAACTCAGTAATATAATCTACAGAATTCACAAAAGTCTTCTGCTTTGAAATGTCCAAACTGAAAGCTAAAACATAATTCAAGGGTAAACTACCCCTACAGTAAATACATTGGCATTCTCAACTTTATCATCTTTTGCTCAAAATTTCAATTTCATTGTCCTGATCATTTCAAATCCTCTAAATTTTTTTTGCTTAGTAAAAATAAGGTAAGGCTTCCCCTACTGGTCTGGTTTTTTACTTTTTGTATGCAAGTAGGTTAAGCTACAGATGTTTCATATACAGTTTTCCTGCCATTTTATTTATGACTTTGAATGTTAAAAAAAAATAAAAATCCAGCATTCCAGAATTACTATAGTACAATTCCAACTCTTGTACCAAGCAACTGGACTGTTGATGCATTGCCTTTCTTCCCTGCTGCAGCTTGTGGTAGCTCAAAAGTGTCCAGTTCCAAGGGTCACTTTCTCCATGGCATGACCAGAATGGAGCATGTCAGTAAGATGCTCAAAGTGCCATGTGACTAAGGAAGCTCATTAATGCACTCAAGATGAGCTCTGTGCAGAGATTTAATAAATTCTATCTGCAAATACATCATCACAAGATAATTAGGGATAAATAACCACTGTTTGGCTCCCTAGATAGGGTCATGGAATCTGAATATGTGGAGATTTTTTCAGTACTCCAGAGTACAAGGTGTTGTTTAAACATCTTATTTAAAACGTTCTCCTTACTCCAATTTTAACACACATATCTTTTTCCTGATTGTGGAAAAATTTGACAGCACAAGTTCACCAATCACACCAAAACTTCATCACATTTGGGTCTACAAGCTGTAGTAGAATCAGTGGGCAGTGGGCAAAATCTACAAACATGTCTTTAGATCTGTAGAGTTATTCTTTTGTCAGATGATGGGCAGCAACTTATTTGGAAGGAGAAATTTCATTCATGGCTGCCAGAGTATCTGTGGAGAAAGATGAGTGGAATAAGTGAAACTTTTTCAGTGAAGGTGTAGGACCAGAACCTAACTTTGAATAGTTAACACTTTCTCTTAGGTTTTCAGAGAGCTTTAGAAATTGCTTCTCTCCCTTCATTCAAGTGGGAATGAGAAAACCCTTGGAAGGGAAAGCCATACATGGTAACTAGAGTACTTGAAGGGTGTGTATTTTAATAATCTTCCTTCATAAAACCAAAACTTCTTTTTAATGTTTTTTTGTAGGGGGATACAGTATGGGTAAATGAAGGTGGTATAGAAGGTAATCTTATCCCCCAATGAGTTGCAGCTGGAGCAGTTACAACAGATTAGAAGCAGGCCTGATCTTAACAGGCCACACCTGTAGGCAATAAGACAAGTGGTATAAAAGAGTGGATTGGTGGGATCTGGAGTCAGATGACTGCTGCAAGGACTAGGAGCAGTCTGTGCTTAGAGGAGCTGCCTGAGAGAAACATTGAGGAGGTATGAAGTTCTGGTGATATGAAATCCTTGTGCTATGATGATGTCTTAGATAGCGTGAGTTCTAACAACGTTTTTTTAAAAAGTCACCTAAGAATCCACTGTACTTAGTTGTCAACAGTTTTTTGCTACCTTTCACTGTTAACTTCAACTCCTGATAGCAAATATGATCTCTTTTATTAAGACTTGGACAGGTAACTTTAAAAATTATTAGGCTTGTTAATCACAGCTCATGTCTTTCGCTTATCTTCCAAGTCCTTCTTGGTAACAACACTTGATTATTTTTGTCACACCGTTTGAGTTGGAAGGGTTGACTCTGAGTGACCATGTACAGGTGGAGGCTGTTTAGCTGGTTTTGTCCCAGTTCTGAGGATTTCTATGGCTGGAGACAGAAAGTCCCATGTAATTGGTCTCAGTCATGGAGCACAAGGTGGAAGACACAGCTGGAAAATACTTTCTTCTGTTGCATTAAATCTGTCTGTTAGGAGCACGTGGCCTGGCTTTTTCTTATTTGAAGTGTCACTTTATGACCTGAAGGAGGCAGTGGGAATAAAGAGGGGAGGGATGGGCACCTGACCCTGTAGCAGGAGGGAGGCAGAAGCTGTTCTCCACGTCCCATCCTCTCCAGGGCAGAGCCTGATGACAAAGGTGCCTTGGTACAAATTGTTCTCTCAGATAACCCAGGTCCAATGGTAACAAAATAACTTTCCAGTTGGTTTGTGAATTGAATCTAAATTAAGAAACCCAGAAGTAAATTGTTCTCTCAGATATGTGTCTATGATAATGTCACCTCTTCCTTTCTTCTTACTTTTTCTCTCCCTGGGGACATCATTTGGACATGACCCCCCAAAAAGTGATGATAAAATAAGTGTAACCAAATCATTGGAAAGACATTTTATTTTGAAAGTGGTGAAACTAAATGAAGACTTTATTTTGTACAATGAAGGCTATGTAGAAAAATTTGGCAGTATTCTGGTTTTGAATTTGAGGGACTTCAATGGAATATGGCTTCTGGGTTCCAAGACACTCTACTTTTTAGTTACTTCAAATAATGTTTCTAAATAATCCATTGCCTCTTAACATCTCAAAGTTGGTGTGACTGCCAACCAAAAAGAAAATCTCTTTAACAACTAAGCACGTTGTCCAGCAATGCTGAAGATGAAGAGAAGCATTTACTAAAGAAAGATCTATTTAGGTGCTTTGACGATACAGTCAGATGTTTAACAGAATTATTTAAAGGCAATTTAGACAGCAGTATCTACTTCCCACTGAATTTCACTTAGTCACTTCTATAAATCCCATATGTATCTTCTACATCTTTAGGCACACAACTTCAGTTGAAAATCTGTTAAAGCTATAGGCAGACTTCTGTTTTCTGCTACTGGAAGAAAATCACATTTTTAAGACTAATCCTCAAATTAACAAGAATTTCAACCTTGGAGGGGGTTGTTCGAGAGGGATATTAAAATTATTTGTGACATTTAGTCAGGATGGCCTGGTAGAAACATCTGTGCATATAACTTTTCACTAACATAATTAATTTTGTAAGAAATGTAACTGCAACTGCAGTGCTTTCATCAGCTTTCCTTTTTCTCATTTCTTTTTTTTCTTTCAGAAATTGGACTATTAAATATTGCTGGCTGATTACCAATTCTAATATTTTCTAAAATTAAATAATCATAAATCTAAGTAAGTATAGCTATTTTCTTGTAGGAATGGAATAATCTGCTAAGTAACAAACTCCTCCAGAACAGGAGACATAAATTTGTGTTTGGTGTTTGCTTTTTCCCTTTTAAATATATATTAAGCTTTTTCTACTTTAAAGCTTGCACACTAGTAGGGACTAGGGATGAGTAAAGCCCACATTGCAATGTTTTTATTCTAAAACAAGTATCCAAATAATTCTATGGATTTATTTAACAGATTACTCATATGGACAACACAATTGGAAAGCCATCCTCATATGCAGTTGTCTGTTATGGTGACATGCCACAACACAGAAGGGAAGAGTGGACGGTGGTTTTCTTTCTAGTCTCAGTTGGTGTTACCATTTATTTTTCTTAATATTATTCAACTGAATGCACGGAAGAGAGTTCCAGATGCATCACATAATGCTAAATCTGTGTGCACTATATGCCTGGCTTCATAATAAGTACAAATCTTCACTCTCTAAAAATGTAGGTAAGGTTAGTGGGGGTGCTGGTATGGTCTCAGGCCAATTATTCATTTTTTTAACATCTATTCTTATAATGAATCAATTAATGTAAAACCCAGAAGTTTAGAGCCTTAACATTAATACTTAATTTTGAGCTTTCAGGCTAGGGAGTTTACCTTAATATTAATCATTAAGGGTGTTTAAAGATATAATTTCATATAAAACACAGAACATTATCCATGGCTGGTGGACACCTGCATTTCAGTAAGAAAATCCTGTTTGCAAGATTATTAATGAAAAGGTAGCACGTAAATTTAACAGCAGGTGACTCCACCTGGTAAATACTTGGATGCTTCCCAATAGGTTTTGGTAAAATGTATTCAGGAAATGAAAGAAATAAGAGATTACACCTTTCAGTTAATTTACCAACATCACAGGAGTTAAGGGTGAACACATAAAGCAGCAGCATTACTAGTTTTTAAGTAGGCCAGTAGCATTTCTCCTGCATACTTGTGTATAAAGCAGAAGGTAGTTAAATAGTCATGCAAAATACTTTGCTAGAAGAAATAATCATGTATTGGTCATTTGCACATGAATATAGAGTTGTAAATGTTTTATCAATTGCAAGCAGTGTGTGGAGGAGGGTCTACTGAGAGGAATAGCTTATGGATGATATACAGAGAGAGTAGGTGACCTTATTAACTCTTGTCAGCTGCTCTCGGATGCTTAGGCCCCAAAGAAGTTCCTGTTTTATTTGTGTTGTTTCTTTCTCTGCTGTATTTTTTTAGCATGAATTGATTGACCATTTGCAAATGATTCTGTGGCACTGTCAAACATCCTGGAGATCATTATTAATAAATTGATACCCAGCTCTACAATGAATTTTATCTAACCCAGATTTCACAGCTCTTGTGTTAGCTAGTTTTTAGAAAACCCTGGGTAAATACCTGTGACTTATTGAGACTTAAGTAGGCTCTGTGTGCCCTGACAAAGATGCATTTAAATAAAAACTTAGATGAAAAATGGTTATGAAAAAAAGGGTGGAGTACAGCAAGTTGGACAATCCTTGATAGGGCAGGTTGCAACCCATTGCAGGTTTAATGTCTTCATACACCCAGATGCTCTGCTGTCTGGTAGGCAGGGGTTCCTGGCTTCCTTCTGACATGCAGGATGAAATGGAAGCACTGCAGAGGTTTTTAGGGCAAGAGACTTGTCCTATCCTTTGAAATCTTATCCTTTGAAATCTACAGTGCAACTGTACAATATCCTAAATCTACAAGAATAAGCTGCTGTGCTTTCATGCTGGGGGTGATTTGACCAGACATAAGGAGCTCTGGACTGGTCTACCAGAGATCACCACTGATCATGGCAAATGCCGATCTGCTAATTTTAAGTGTTAGTGACTTTAAAAGACTGTCTGAAACTGATTTATTTTGGTAGTATACCAAGAGTGATGAAAAAACTCAGCATTGAAGGAAACTGATTGCAGGAACAGTATTTCTAGGCAAGTTATATTCCATGCTCATAGCACAAAGCAAAGAATTTCTAATATATTTATTTTTCAGAGTTGAAAAAGGGTTTTACTTATCCTGCATCAGAATGTATATATAAGAGCTGACATTTTCATAAGGCTGTTGCTGATTTCATGGAAGAAACACACTTCATTCTAGCTAATATAATCTATTTTTGAAACAGACATTTGGGTCAATCTGTTCTCATACAAATTTTTAATAAACACATTCTTTCTCCCACCCAATGCAACCAGAATAGATGGGGAAATGTAAAGCAAATGGGCAAGCTAGGAGCATTGCACCTTTATATTTCCAAGAAATGTAGTTATTGTTTACTACTACATAGTGTGAGGACAATAAAAATAAATAATACTTTTTATTGTAGTCTATGAAGTTTCAGGGTACAGTTTAAAAACTCTATTTTCAGAGCTGAAGAATAAAAGCTGGTACTTCTGCTGACAGATGGCTAAAGATGTTGTTATCCTGTCTGCATGTGCAAACAAGGATTATTGCAGTCTCATTGCCTACACCTTGCTTTCAAACTTTGGCCTTTGTTTTATTTACAAAGCTGTTTATTAAACAACACAGGAAGTTGATTTTTGCTGGTGCCTCTTTTTTCACAAGGCTTGTAGAATATAAATGAATTAGGGTTATGTTCTGAAACCATTTCATCTTACAGCAAGATATAATAGGATGTACATGTAATTAAAATTAAGACTTGATTGTCAGCACCAGATCTACTCTCATGCTTATATATTTGGTTATCTTAGAGAGTGCTAGTGTTAAATTTTTCAGTAATTGAAAAGTACTATTGCATTTTAAATTGTTTAGTAACTATTGCACAGTTTTTAAATTTAATAACCTAACCTGTTTGTCTAAAATTACTCAAATAATTTGAGTCTCTAATGCATTTCAAACTACTTAGACCAATGTGTGAGCTTGTGTCATTCTGCACTTCATAAAATAAAGAGAATTGAATATCTTCATGAAGGACTTGCCTGCATGATCTACAGAGTAGAGAGAAATAGTTCAAGTGACTGGAGTCTGTTGTGTGTGTTTGTGTGTGACTTGGATTTTCTGCTTTGGTTTTTTGTTTGTTTTGGGTGTGGGTGTCCTGGTTTAGGGCAAATGGGAGGAAACTTCCAAAGGGGACCCTCTAGAAAGCAGATTCAAGCAGCCACTCCTCCAAGTGGTTCGGGAAAAGATTTCCTTGGAGAAAAGTGGGAAAAAACTGTTTATTTAACAAGCAAAGTATTCATTGGCATAAAAACATGGATAACACTAAACCCCCTTTGCTCTGGGAGCCAGTCCTAAAGGTGCAGAACTTAATATCCAGCATAAACAGAACAGACAACTGGGGATACAAACTTCATAAAGTCACCCTAGGATGGTGGGGTTGATTGGTTTGGTTTTGGGGCTTTCTTGGACAAGGCAAAGCATCCTTTTCCTGATGCAGAAGAATTTTTCTGGAGATCAAAGGTGTGGGTTTTGATGAATTCACAAGAAAACTCAAGCCTCAGGATTGTATTAGGTTCTGGGGAAAGTGATGTCTATCCACTATGTGGCTTTGTCAGTCACATTTCTCAGTGCAATCTCTGATCAGGAAAGCTTCAGAATTAGAGAAGCTGTGCCAAGGTGCTTCTCAGGAAAACATTCATGTACCAGAGCCAATTATCAGGTGTCAGTTATTTATTCTTAATAATAGCTATTGAACAAGTCCCAATGCTCGAGTCTATTTTCGCAGAACCCATGTGTTGCTAAATCCCAATTTTAAGCCTTTAAGTAACAGAAGCTCAAATTGGCTCCAAGATTCATTTTGCCCAGACCATGATTTTTTTGGAGATATTTTAATTAAAAGAAACTAGGGCCTGAATTTCTGGTGTGAACATGGGGGGAGGCGGGGAGGAATCAAACAAAAATCACAACCTTTTCCCCCTGTACATTCTGCTTTGATTGACAGGAGGGATGAGGAAGGAGAGGTGGGGGGAGAGCTTTTCTAATGAGAAATTTGATCACTCTTTTATAGGGAAGTACTATTGATCTCTTTTTTTTTTTGTCTGGAGGGGTTTTCTTGGGGACTGAGAACTGAAAGTTCTGGCATAAATCTATGTAAAAAACAGTGTGTCATACTGTCTCATGTTGAAGGCAGATCACAAACAAATATCAATTAATCAAAGTATTTACAGGAACAAAACAGAGAAGGTGTCCTAATTGTGTTAATGAGCTGCAGCTCTCGTTTTCTGTGGCTGACCAGGGAAGGGAGGGGTCCATACTGTAGCTGATGAAAAACAGAGCTCCAAGAAGTCTCTGTAATCTTCCTGAATCACTGCAGACAGGAATTTGTCATCACTGCCTTTTAATTCTGCTTTGGCCTTTTTGCTACTGGTTTTGTCAATACTATTTTAGGGGATTTTTAGAATTTTATAATGTTCAATCCAAAGTATTGAAAAAAGTGGCAATGTAGCAGTGTTTTTGTGCATTTCTGCACTGCATGCAGTCCATGTCAGTATCTTTGTTTGTTACCTTGGAAACTGTCATGGGGGACAACGTGATTGGCTGCATCCTGCAATTGATTATTAAAGTCGTGGGCAGTTTCAAGTGCCAGACATCTCATAGGTTGCACAAGTAAGTAGCACTAAATGATTCACAATTTCAGATTCTTTTATTTCGAAGTAAGCCACATGAAGCAGTACATCTGCAATGCCTTGGAAGTTTGACTAGAATGAGTAATGGATTGCAAATTTCCTCTTTGTAGAAACTGTAGTGTTTTGGGGGATGTGCCTTGGTTTTTCTTTTTCTTCCTGGCTGTTTCTCCTGTGGAACATGCACAGTATGTCTGAGAGGAAGGAGGGAAAAAACCTCCCCCACAGCAACAAACCCAGAACCCCATACTGAAACAATAAATAGTTTGTTAGATCTGTTACAAAATATAATCTTTTACTTTATATTGTCAGAGGAATAGAAATTCACATCCCTTGAACTGCTTATAGGCTTTCCCTTTTTTATATGATAAGAACTGATATCAGATAAACATTATCTTACGAACTGTTTAACAGCCTATGCTGCTCCCATTGATGAGTTGATGAATAGTGATAGCCTGCAGCGATGCATCCAGTATCTTGATTGTGCTTTACATACCTTTTTTTCAACAATGTAGGGACACATCTTTTGTTTTCAACCAAAAAATCTGTTGGGGACTAAGGCCTCCTTATGTCAAATTTTCCTAGCTGCTTTTGAAAAAAGCACCTTGTAGCATAAAGCAAAGTCATTGTCTTGAGAATAGCTTTAGGAAGTCATGATTGATAATGTAGTTCTCCTGTGCTTTCAGTATCTGATGTTACTTGACCATCATTACCTACAGAAATACCTGCTTTTAGTGAAGAGTTGATATTTCAGTGCAAAGAGTTAATGGCCCAAATTATTCTTGGATGTTTCTATGATTGTATTAGGAGTAAAGAATGGGTTTAAAATAAAACTCTTGTACCATTTAGAGATAGTTTAGTATCTTTATTTTTCAGCTGCCCCTTCCTTAGCAGCATTTCATTTGCATCCTTGAATGACTCCAATATTCTCAGAATTGTGGACATTTTTTTCAATTCAGAAACAAATGTTTACCTGTAGTGTATCTTCACCTCTGTGCTCAGCCCTGATAGCAGTGAATAGCAATAGAACAGGCTGCCAAGGAGCCTCTTCAGTCTCCACCTTTGTAAGTTTTCAAGCCCAGACTGGATAAACCCTGAGTGATCACAGCTGATCTGGTTTTTAGCAGGAGATTGTGCTAAATGACCACTGAGGTATCTTCAGCCTGATTTATCCTATGCTGTGAACCATCTCACTGAAAACTGTGTCTTATTTCCAGCTAATGTTTATCTGACTGTAGCATTTAGCCATTAGTTTCCGTTACTCGTTACTCGTTGCCCTATTAAGGAATTTGTTGGTACCTGATGCCTCTCTCATGGTAAGTGAATACTGAAATAAATGCCTCTCTCATGGTAAGTGAATACTGAAATAAAACAAGCAAACCAACTTCCAGCCTGTTTCAAGACCAGCAGCTGGACAGACACTTGGTTTGTCTACCCTGTAGTTTGCTCTGTTTTGCCCTGGAGAGGACAGGACAAAATAAGTAAACTTTTATTCAAATGCATATATTGAAGTGGGGTGCAGAATTCCCCTTTTGGAGTTTCCAGTGGTGGCCACAGAAGTCTTCTCATATTTCTTGTTTCAAGGTGGTCAGAAATACTCAAAACAGATCTCTGAATCAGAAGTATTCCGATCAAATAATTTTCTGTGTAAATTTTTAAGCTACTATTTGTTGTGTGAAAAAAAAATGAATCTGAAGTAAATTCTGTTGTATTTCTCAGAACTTGCCTCACCAGCTGGGCAGTGGCAGTCAGACACAGGGATCTGCAGGGCTGCTCCACTCTCAGCTCAGCTGCAGCTACTATCCCTCAGTCTTTTAAAGCAGAAAGTCCCAGGAATTTAAGGGCTAACCCTCCAGAGCAATCAGATACCTTTTTCTGCGTGGATGGAGCACAATATTAAATTCTGCTTGTTTTTGATGCCTTGCAAAAATTAAGTTTATTACATGCACTTGATTACCTTCATCAACAAACTTTGTAATCTTTTGAAAGAATAAAATGAAGCTTTTAGTCCAGACCAATTTCCTCTAAAACAATTTCACTGTGAATTAAATATTTTTCTGTAATTCATCAAACAGTTGCAGCAGCTTTCCTTTATGTTGCCAAGAACAGAAGTTGGGCATCTGGCCTGTGGTTACCTGATTCATCCCTTTTGGCATTTTTAGTATGGACACAACATTGCCTCTCCTCTAATCTTCTGGAGTTACTCCAGCTTTCCATGATTTATTAGAAAGTTAATGCTAGCAGACAGGAGATTGCCTCTGATTCCTCTCCTTTAGTACTCTTTGGGGGTTTTTTGTTTGTATTTTTTTCTTATAAAGCACTACTGGTTGCACTTTTTAAAATTGTATCTCTAATTATTATGAATTATATAACTTGTTACTGTATTTATACTGTGGCTATTTTTTTCTCTTTTATTAAAAAAACCCTCCAATTTATTATTAACTAAAAATGACAGAATTGACTTTATCTTAGCTGTCTCACTTTCTGGGAGAGGATCCTAAAATCAAACTGAGAGTAGATTGAGATGATTATATTTCCTAGCGAAACATGAAGAATTGAGCTTATTAAGAGTTCTTTGTACCACCAACCCTAAAATCAAACTTGAAAATTAAGAATATGCTTAAATATCTTAAGATTTGCTGGGCTAAGAACAGTATCTCTATCACATAACTTTTAATTTCTATTACTTACTAGCTCCTTCACTTTTTTTATTATTCTAATTTCCACCATCACCTGATCACTGAAATGAAGTTTTCTCTTTCTAGCACTGTCATAAACTTGAAACTTTTAATATTCTGGTCTTTAGCAACTTTTGAATTTTCAGTCTTTGTTTTCCTAAGTTTTTTTTGCCATCCACTGGATCTCTAATTTGAAGGGAAAGTGACCCTTTGTAATCACTGAAGCTGGGAAGTGCTACCTGTTTGTTCATGTTGAAAGGAATTGGTCAGAATAGTTAGTAACTAAAAGACCAGCAAAGCCTAGAATTGTTCAGTTGCAGTGTTTTGAAAACATAATAGCATTTTACTACTCTGGCTGCAGAATAAGACTGTTGGCCAATCTGCCCCAAGGAAATTCTCCCCATGTGTTGCTGAGCCCATGCATTCTGGATTGGTGTTCAAGAATTGTTCTGTAGGCCTGTTCAGGAATGAACCTTCCTGGTTTTCTTAGAGCATGAAATATGCATTTACAACTAAAATTTTGAGGTTCTTTACTCTCTGAAACAAATGATGAATTTCCTTCTGCATTCTAATTTAAATAGATTTAAAATTTAAATTTAAAGGGATTTGAATTCTGGTGACCACCAGGAGCAATAATAGTAATTATATATGTGTTTGTTTCTCATCCAGGAGAATTTCCAATTTATCTTTTGTAACAGCTTATGAAGATGGTGATAGATGCAACCAAAAGTATGAATTCTTACATTGCAACCTAAGAAAAGAACTGACACCCCATTGCTCAGGGTGGTGGTAGCAGTCCAATTAAATGGTGCTGCAGTCCTGTTGGAATGATGGATGTGGTTCTGTTGAAGCTGTGATCCTGTAGTAAAATCTGCTTCTCCTCTGGAGGTCCAGTGGTGGTTATTGAGCTCTTGTCCTCTGAATCCAGTGGTAGGGCTCTCATGGTGTTCCAAGCCTCAGATTATGTCCAGATAGGAATGTTTAATTTCTCCTTCTGGCTGGGGCATCTCCCAATGGGATGATGTAACTCTGTGAGTCATGCAGGGAGAACAGAATAGAGTGCATGGGAATGGAATACAAACTTTTGGTTGCACCTTTCATTATAACCTAAGACAATTAGCATCTCAATTACTGGTATTATGTAATGCTTTATGATTTTTTTACTCCTCTGTTCAGAAAGTTTGCCTCTTATATGTATAGGTTCAGGCTGCTTCATCCAGTCTTTCCTTCTCATGGAATCTTTATTCAATATTATACAAATTCATATAATTAGCTTCATACCAACCATCCAACTGTTCCCTTCATTGTAAGAGCTATAAAATATTGTTCTGATTTTCTCCTCCCCCTGAAGATCTACTCTTCCTTAAATTGAACAAATATTTACCTTTATTTAGTTTGCAGTATTGCCTTTATAACCTTTCTTCTATATCTCCAATTCTATAAAGTCCTGATGCTTGTGCAGAATTCTTTAGTGGAATCTCAAGGGCCTGCGATGTTGCTTAGTGCTTTCTCCAATGGATAATTAAGTGTTTGAAATCAGATTCTGACACAGAGGCACCATCAGGTATCATCTGCCAGGAAAACTCAGCACTGCATTAAGGCAGCAACTGCTGCTGCATGGTTTTCTGCCCGGTGTATCTCTGCCTGCTCCATTGCATTCTGGCCCCCTGGGCAGTCTCTAGATTTGCCTTCTTGCTCTCTTGCTTCAGCTTTTCTCCTTACCATTTCTTTGGTAG
This sequence comes from Haemorhous mexicanus, assembly GCF_027477595.1. NCBI lineage: Eukaryota > Metazoa > Chordata > Aves > Passeriformes > Fringillidae > Haemorhous > Haemorhous mexicanus. The sequence goes on along the minus strand of NC_082355.1, from coordinate 11,635,997 downwards.
TGTTCTCTGTTTCTAAGGTTCTGTCATACCCCCAGCTGTGTCCTGTTGTGCACAGGACTGGGCACACCTGAACTTAACTGCCCAATCTGCATTCTGTGCCAACTCACTTTGTAAAGATTTGGGGTTCTCAGCTAATATTGAAATTAATGAGATTTGGATATGAGGGAGGTTTTTTTAACCTGCATGTCTAAATACAGTGTAAGCATTTTCCCTTTGTCTGTACCTTATTCACACCTCAAAGATTTACTTGGGCATGTCAAGTGTTAAAAATTTAGGAGATACTGAAACACAGCTCCCAAAAAAAGAGCTGCAGTGTCAGGCAGCTCTGAAAAAGCATCTTTGTGTACCAAGTGATTCCACAAGGTATTAGGTGCTGCTTGTAGCAACAAGTCCCCATGTCTGTGTGTGAAACAGTGAGGATACAACAGCACTTAATAGATGGTGTTCTGAATATACAGTTACACTGGAAATTGCCTCCTGTAACACCTCACCAGTTAGCAAGAATGAGCTGACTTAGCAATAATGGTGCCTGGCAGGTTGTGCCTGACTTCAGTCATCATCTCTCCATCAAGAGAGCTGTAAAATTCTCAGCCTGCTCATACTTGCAGCAGTTCATATCTGCATCCTAGGAAATACCACTGTGATGCACTGGAAGATACAGAGCAGCTGTTACAGCGGCTGATGGATAGAAAACCCAGTAACAACAAAAAACCTCAAACCAAAGCAAAAAACCACCCTCAAGTCAGTGATGGTCTATCAATGTTTGATTGTGTTTAGGCTGTGTACAGGCCTATAGTTTCTGTGAAACTAAACCTTTTCCTGACTGGATTTATGTAAGAAAGGGCAGGGCTGCTCCTTGCAGCCCATATTTGATAACAGACATTGTTAGAATGCAAATATATGGTGACTGGCTTCATGAAGCAATTTTTTTTTTTTTCCAAGAGGAAAGAGGTAAATCCAAAGGGAAATGCTTTCCCTTATCTATGAAGATGCTGTTATGAAACATGGTTTTATCTCCCTTTTAGCAGAAATTAGGCAAATTTCTTGTATTATACTAACTAGATAGTCATAAAACCACTTGTGCTAAAGTAACATCATTAGATATTTTAATTTGAATTTGCTAGCTTACTGTACTGAACAGGCATTTTCTTGTAGGATGTAGGAAGGCTACACAATTCAAACTTCCAAGTTCTTATAGCTCTCCTGCCTGCAGCTGGTCCAGTGGTGGGTGCTGAGGTGTGGTTTGAGGATGTTTTTGCCTGACTCAGTCATGGCCAAGCAGTAAACAGGGAAATCAGATATTCTTTCAGTCCACTGATACATATTCACTGAAAGATGCCATCTGCAGATGATGTGCCAGACCTTGGTCCCTTTGTGCCCTTTTAATAAAGAGGCAATGTGTAAGGGAGAGAAAGCAACTTTTTGCTGGGATCAACCTAAACATAAGGAATTCAAAGCCAGTGCTTCAGAATGTGATGAAGTTTGGGGGGTTTTGTATGCAGGTTGTTTTGGAAATAATTGTCATTTTGCAGCGTTGAAGAATAATTCATGTCTTTAAGTTGTATCCAGCATTAGGCTCATTTGGAATTTTAGATTATTACTACTTTTCAATCTGTTAATTCTCTAAGCATTGTTTAGTGTTTGTTACAAAGAAAAAAAAAGGTGGTGCTTGGGGGGGGAAGTGTGAAGGTCTAATTAAAGATGGATTTGTTTTCTTTTTTGTCTGGTGCTTAATAAGAAGCTGGTAGCAGATTTAACCTTGGAGGCTGGAGATTAGGCCTGATGTACTGCATTGAATATTCACAAGCAATTTTCAAATACATTTTATTTGTGAAAGGCTCTAATCCAAAAGTTGAATTATGAACTTGGAGGAAATCCTTAGCATACAACACATAGCAATTAACATACTTTTTGTTAATATGTGACATCTTTGTACACATCTTTATTTATGAGAAATTTTGAAATACAATCAAGGAATTTGACCAAACCCCCTCTAATTTTAAATCAAAGTTGTCAGTTGAGACAACTGTGCTTGCCATTCTGTGGTAGCACAAAGATGATCATGTGCAGAAGAGCCACTGCTTCTCTGGGCAGTTCCATCAGCAGTCATAGGATGCTTCTCACTTTAGATTGCTCTTCCAATGCCTTAACAAGGCAGATTACCTAATGTAACAGTTCTACTTTTAAGGGCAGGAGGAGAAACAGAGAGATAAAAATAGGTATGCAGATGGAAACTGTTTCACTTTTCCATATGCTAATAGCAAACTACTAGGCCTCTTAATCATCCCTCTCATTAGTGGCTGCATTTTCAAAATGGTCTCAAAAAGATCCTTAAATGTGAATAGCTAGAGAAGTATCTGCATAGATAAAATTGAACAAAAATTGGAGGAAGAAAAAGTTAGATACCAAGAGTTAATGTTATCATGGAATAATTGGAATGCAATTTTGAGTGTGCAAACAGCTCACAATTTTTTAATCTAAAAAATTGCTTTAAATACCCATCTCTTTGAACAGTGTAATGAGAAATATTTTACATTTTTTCCTGTTGTTGAAGGTGGCAACTTTCTTAAAATGCTTGAAGAAGAATTTTTGTTACTTTGGAAACTTTGAGTATGAAGAACAGACAAGCCTTAAGGCCAGGGACTCACTGGTGCCAAGGACAGTGAGGTAAAACACAACTATAGGTGGAAACTTAGTGAAAGCCATGGAGCATTCAGCAGATTTATTTATAGACACACAATAGGAGCCTTAGATTCAAATGCCCAATTGTGTATTTTTCTGAGGAACAGAAAGCTACTCTTCAAACATGGAAAATAAAAGTAACTCTCCAGCAATGCCCTATATTGCTGATGCTATCAGTGGTCACTGAATAGTTTGTTATTATGTGTTATTTTGGAACTGAGGCCTTGTTTGTTTAGAATTTAAGTCAAGATAAATGTGTTGGACATTGTGATTTGTTATGAATATAAAATAAGACAGCTGTGTTTCTCTGAGATTTTTATGACATGGTTGAATTTCTCAAAATGGACATGATTAATTTCTAAGAGTCATGATATTGCAACAGGAGTCACTGTCAAGTTGCAACCAAAATCCTCCTTAGACTCCCTTTACCATAATATACATTGTTTAGCTTTTGCCTTACTTTGCAAAAAGATTTATGTTGAGCCTTCTAAACACTAAAATCTTCTTAACATAGATCCCATCTTTTCTACATTGTATGTGATAGATTGTGATGGATTCTCTGGAGCACGGTGGAAATAAATCATATCTACCCAGTGAATACTCACTACGTCCCTGATTTATCTTATTTGCAGATGGACTTTTTCCTGCTCATATTTTGAAACAGCCATTTGTAAAAAGGTTCTGTATTAAGAATTATTTGTTTGATATTGGAAAAAAAAATCTGTTATATCACATAATGTGTGGTCTTATGGCTGTATCTATTTCCAAGCCTGTTTCTTGAATAACACTGAAAATTTATACACACTTTAACTATTATTTCTGCCCATTGGACTCAATGGAATTTGCTAGTTTATAGAACTGGTTTTAAAACTGCTTTCCAGCACAGTTTGTAATTAGGATGTCAGTGACTGCAAAAGTTCAGATAAAACAGGACGAAATATTCTGGGATTCGTGGCTGGGCAAAGGGATGCTAAGAACTAGAACATTTTAGTATCCCCTAACCTAGCCAGTTTTCAGGGAAAACACAGGCTGTGGGGCTAGAACTTCAGGTTCCTGAGTTGTTGGGAAAAGTATTCCTACTCATTTTAACTTTAGGAATCAAACAGACAATACACAAGCTGAATTTTGTATTATTAAAGCCCACAGTAAAGATAGGGAGAACTTGAAGATGTGCAGCTATTTTAAATAACTTTAAGAAAGCTGTTCAAAGTACTGAAACAAATCACTGGTTTCTAATCAATTGCAACCTCTTCAATTCCCAAAGAGTTTCTAAAAGTGATTGCTAATGTTTCAACTCTTGCATTTCTAATCTCAGTTACCACCTGTAGATGCTATTTTATTGCCACTTTTATTTTCTTCCAGTCTTAATTCCTCCTTGTTCATCTCTATTCTTTTTTATAACACATAGACACACACCTTAAAATGTATTAATATAACTTGAATTTAATATAACTCAATTATTCTTCCATTATCCTTTATATACCCATCTCCTCTTAATTAGTAGTTTCTTATTCTATGACTGTTTGGAGGACCTTTAAAAGTCTCTCTTTAAGAACAAAGTTTCCTACTCAATTTGTTGTACAACTTTATGGAACAGCGCTGAAAATTACGACCATAAATGTAAATTTTCATATATTATTTAAAATCTGTTTTACCAGCAGCTCATTATTTGAACTCCTTAGCCTTCCTCTAGCATTTTCTTCTTGAAAATTCACTACTTTCCTTTATCCACATTTAGGCTAATCTCAAAAAAGTCTGTTTTTCCCTCTATATGTCATGCTTTCTTTATAAGCATAATAACTTTTTTATTATAATAACTCAATCAATAAATCAATAGATATATCTGATATGTTTCATGCAGTGTGGAATCTCTCAAGTTTTTCATGTTCTGTTTTTCAGGACCTTGTTGAGACCATAATTGGGAAAGATTATTCCAGATTTTGGAAGTATTTACCTGTTGCTAGAATTCACTGATCACTTTCATAAGGGTGTTTCTCTTGGTTGGTTTGGTGATTTGGCAGGTTTGTTTGCTTGTTGGTTTTTTGGTACGGGAAAAACCTATTCTTTAGGAATTGTGTGTTTTTAGTGTATCAGAATCAATCTGCCAAGAATCAGCAAGTTGCCTTGTGAGTGTAGTGATACAGAGGAACATATTTAGAAGGCATATGGTAGAGAAAGCAGGGTGTGCTGCACCCTGGGAGATCTCTTCCTATTTTCCTGCAGTACTTCACTGGCTAGAGCACATGCATATGGGGCTCTCTTGAATGTGTATTAATTGAATAAGAGATGATTTCCTAATGATGAATTCTATGCTCATTTAGTTTCCTTCTTGTTTACAAAAATAACACCCTTGAACAGTCAGTATACAGTAATTGCTGGTCTCCCCCAAGAGAATTAAATAACATGCTTTTGTTATTCATTATGCAGTTGTTTTGTGCATAACATACAACTTCCAGCTGAAGTAAAGCAAAGAAAAAGCCAGAAAACACGATACAGGTGTACATCCTCTCTATAGATACATAAATAGAGAAGATATATATGTTCATGCCAAACTGCCTGGTATCTTGTTTTCAAGCACATTGACACTTGCACACAAGGGCAAAATGCATTTTTTTTTGCAGGGTCTTCTCTAGTGCAGCTACAAGAAGACCAAATGAGCTGTTTGGGCTGGTGTGTGTTTCAAATGCCAGCAGTGCCTGAGCCTCGCAGGGCTGAGCATGGCCTGCAAGTGCTTTCTGAGGAGCCTGACTAATTAGTGCATGCTGAGCCTCATGCTGCTAGAGCTGAGCTCCTGATACCCAGGCTAAATATAATTCCACAAGAAGCCCTCCAAGGATACAGTAGTGGAGATGTGTATTTTGAAAGGTACAAAATGCAGAGGCAATGCACAACTTCAGTCTTCTTATTATACCCAGTACTTGCAGACTTTTTGATATCTGTATCTTTGGGAATGCCTCAAAAGCTGCTTTCTATTTCAGTGCTGTATATGGGTTTCTCATATTCACTTTATATCTAAAGAGCAAAGTAAAATGGTTGTCTCACTGAAAGATCTCTGGGGGTACTGACATCCCACATGCATTCTGCTAAGCTTCCAAAGTTTGGTTTTTACTCTATTTAGTTCTTATTTTTAGCAGTCAGATTGGAATTATAACCTCCTAGGCAGCCATGGTTAGGAATCTTACTCACTGCCATAATCTGAGTTTCATTGATAAAAAGTGACTTCAAGGCCAACTTTATATTTAAACCTACTCTGTCCGTTGCATTTTTGTTGATTTAGTATACCAGTTTTCAGAGCTTTCCCCTGACTTTCTAACAGCATGGTGTCCAGGCTGCTTCCTATGGATTTTAGTTTTCTAATCTTTTTACTTCATTGTCTTTGAACTGCCATAGCCTTCTCATTTAAAAATAATTTGGCTCCTGAATTCCAGTGTTGCAAAGTAGCGCTTAGTTTGGTCTCACAAAACATGTCAAATTTAATTATATTTTTTTTCTCTAGCAGGTCAATCATTCTTACTTACAGGAGTTATTTCAGAAAGTTACTTAAGGCAAAGTCAAGAATAGCCTTTTCTCTTCTATGCTTCAGACCTAGCTCTTGCAAGATGCAATTGTCTGTTACTTTCAAATTTGTCCTTCCAATTTATGCTGTGATATATTTGGTATGATAGTTGTCCTAACAAACTTTTGTTAGAGGCTGTTCTAATCTCTGTGAAAACCAATTTCCAAAAAATTGCTAAGGAATGACAGCAACATCCATCAGCACCAGAAAAGAGAACTCTTACCCATAGCCCCAACAGAAAGTTGTGACTGTGTCAACAGGATCTCTGACTTAGTATAAAACCTTATAACGTGGACTGATACTGGGAAGAAGATGGTCAAGCTCAAAACAGAAAAAATTTAGGAAACTAGACAAGAAAGTGTTTAACTCATAAGTTCTTAATATGTTCAAGTGATTCTTGATGCCTTATGGTGATGGAAATTATCTGTATTTATAAACTGGAGAAGTTAAAAGGTAGTTGAAAGAACAGTCCAGCTCTTTTTGAGCTTGAACTCTGAGGCAGAATGAATATGCATATAATTCATGTATAGAATTAGGATTACCGAGATTTGTTGTGGAATTTGCATAAAGCATACTTAATTGTTCATAGTGAGCTAAACAGACATGTTTCACCAAAATTAGGGTAAATGTATAAATAAAGAGGCATAATTATGTTAGTCTGCAGAGAAGGTCTTTCCCTTAACTCTATTTTTAGATTGTTTTTTGGTGGGTGTGGGTGTGTGGATTTGGGAGTTTTTTGTAGTGGTGTAAAACCTGTAGAGTTGCTCCTGATTTACACTGGCAAGAAATGTCCAAAGTTGCCATGGTGAGAGATAAAATGCAAAGCAGTGCCTTGAATTTGCTGTGTAACAACATCAAGTATGGGTATTACTCAGCTGCTTTTGCCACATATGAGAATAAATTTACAAAGTTAATACCTTGATTAGTATCACTACCCAGAGCTGCTTCCAGTGACAGATTCTTGTTCTGACTGGTTCATTCACAGCTCTTCCAAGTGGCTCTGAACAATTTTGTCACCCTGTTTAAGATTTCCCTGAACTGCCCACATCTGGCAAAGCGATCAATAGGAGTTGTTGAAGTGACCTTATGGTTGGCTTGTGTGGAATCAATACAAGATGTCCCTAGGCATCAGAGGGGAGGTCACACAAAACAAATTCATCAAGGCTTCACACCCTCTGTGAGCCCTCTATCACTGCTGGAGGACTGAGCATACCTGTGCCTTTGACCTCTCTAAGACATCTAGTTTGAAAGTCTAAGGACCTTAGAGGATCTAAGACACCCTCTAGTTTGAAAGCTGTAGCCTCAAAAATTATAACAACCTGAGGATGTTTTCATTTCCATCTAGTACTTCATTAGATAAAAATTAGAAAGTGTTTTTAATTTCCCTGTAAATGTGGTAGAGACTAGGTTGGTAAAAAGATTGAATAATCATATCTGTTGGGTGTCTTTAGAGTTTTTTAACACAATGCTTTGTATGATGGGCCTTGATGTTGCTGTTCCTGACCTGAATGTGGATTTTGCCATTAATTTCAGTAGGGATTGTCTTGGGTGCTGAGCCAGTGTATGCTTCCTCTACCTCACCTGTGAACCTGGCATGGTAATGCTGTACCAACTTGGATGAATGAGATCTCTTCCAGATGATAGCTCTTTGTAAACTACCGAGTCTGAGCACAAAATGGGATGGGTGGACAGAATGGAAGAGAACTCTCAACAGTAACACTGAAATATTTTAAAGAGAGATCCTTGAATGCAGAGTGGTAAATACTGACAGTATTCCTAGGGGGTTTTGCTGTGTATAGCTTCTTGAAAGGGATTATTCCACCATAAGTTTTGTGATTGGTTTGAGTGGGTCTTTTTTCCTGTCATGGCATGCTGAATTTTCCCAGGATTATCATAATGTCCTCTAGGCCTGAGTTGGAACACAGGTGCCTTGCCATCTTTGCTGGCCCCCAGCCTGTCTCCATGCTTTCCCTTTAGGCAAAAAAGACTCTGTAGAGGATAATGCAGCTCTTTAAAAACACTCTCAACTCAGAAAAACTGGTTTATTCAGACTTGGGTGATTGCTGCTGAACAGAAATATCTCTCTGCGAAAGTTCTGCCATTTAGCATGTGGAAACAGAGGCAGATCCCAGGTAAAGCAAGTATTGATTCCATGAAACATAACAGGTTTCTGCAATCTGCTTTCAGGCTGAATCTTACACAAACATCATGAAGGAGATTTAGACACAGAGTGACATAATCTTGGTGCACATTTTTTGCTTTCTTTTAAACATTTTACTATCCTTGCCCTATGCAATCCCTCATTTTGCCTTGCCCTGCCTTCCTTGCCCTGCCTTCCTATCAGAGGATAGGATGCTGCAGACATTTCTTAGTTAAGTGCCAATGTAGCTAAAATCAAGGAATTAAAAAATTGCTGTCTATATAGCTGTTAAACTAATTTATTCCACCACCTTGAAGGAAATAGGGCAGATTTTTGTGGTGATTTCATGATTTGATAAGAGGACTTCAGTTCTCAATCCATCCTAATTCTCAGTGCCTGACACTTTGTATTTTTCCAGTCCCTACTGAGTTGCTTCCAACTGTCTGCAATCAAAGAACTTGAGGATGTTTTGCACAACCTTTTACTTCCTTTTTTTTTTTTGAATCTGTAATTCAATTTCACATTAAAAGACTTTCCTCAATACACGCTTAAGTTCTGCTGAGCTCAAACTACACAGAAGATTTTTGTTTGAAGATATAGTAGGTCCTAGACTCATAAAATACTGCCTGGGTCAAGAACTGAGGTAAGGTCTTACCTATAGTGTCTTCAACCCTGTGGAGATGCATGTAGTGAGTTACAGAATGAAAAAATATGAGCTCCAAAATCTAAAGTCCTACAGAATTATGCAAACCAAGAAGAGATGATTATTTGCCCCTCCTATTTGCTCTTCTCTTACAGTTAAGTTAGTCATGCTTGTATCAAGTGTTAGTCATTACAACAGATTAGACTAATTTTCTGTAGAGACACTTGCATGAATATTTTTTTGGGTGTTTGTGATGTAACAGGCATCCTTATGCTGACATGCTGATTGCTAATGGGATGGTGTATGGTGACACACTAGATCTGAAGACCTACAGTGAAAGTAAAGAGACCTAGGTAATGTCTCTTGAAATGTTGTTCAGGACATGTGTACAGTGGGTGACTATATTGTGTTGTCTTTCACGTGAATTTATAGTTTTACAGAATTTGGAAATTGAAATCATCAAAATAGCTTATTATTAACATTCTTCTGTTACTTAGATAATTAAATGTTATCTGATATATGGAAACAACTTTCACCTGCATATTTCTGATACTGCTGCATCGTACCCATGTGCCAAAAAATTCAGGACTTTGACAGAATGCACCTGTTGAGGTGCAGTGAAAAGAGTTTTTTTAAAGTGGGATTTTGAACTTGTTAGTCACACCATTTGTGATACAGGGCTACTGTTCTCAGAGTACCATCAATCAGCATCTCCTCTGTCTCTACTGACTTGAGTGACTGGGTCTCTTGAGAGCCTATCGCGAAACTCTTACTCCATCTGAGAGTTCATTTTGCATAATGAACACATTTACAGCAACCCATTTGAAAACCTTTTAGAGTTCTTAGTACATGGCCTGGGATATTACTTGTGGTGACAGGAAAATAATGCTGTAGCCAGGGGTTGACAAGATGAATAAGTATGGTGTTACTTTTTTGCCCATTTCTTGAATAGTATCACACGCTGCTCAGCAAGGACTGTGCGCCATCATTTCAGAGTATTTCAGTTTTGAGAGGTATTTTTTTTCCATCTTGAAAGCTAAGAATCAAAATACTCTGCAACTGCCATTTAAAATAGGACCATCTTTGCTGGCTTCTCTGGGAGATTACAGCACTTGTAGTCAAAGTGAGATATTTTTAGGACCAGAAGCACCCAGCTGGGAACCAGGTTGTTTGCCCATTGTAAGTCACCCAAAATCTTAGCAATCCTTAAACATGTCACATGAACAGTTCTGCATTTTGCCAATACTGGTGTTCACACCAGTTATTTCCTCCGCTTTTCAATCAAACACACAGACACAAGTGAGAACAAGAGGGAAACAATTTATTTGACAAGTTGCTTAAAATAAATGGGAGTTTTGAAGGTGATAAGAAATTTTAACTGGCAGAGATAGACCACAACCCCATAGTCAGAGAAAAAGTGGTATTGTCAAAAGAGTATAGCAAAGCATGAACACAATTGTAAAAGTGCTGTATGACTTTGCACACTGTCAATATATAATGATGAAACCCCTTCCCCACAGGCTTGCCTGGGCACACAGAGCCTGCAGGGTTGCTAAGACAATGTTACTGCTATAGACACATTTAGATAGTGGTGTATTTACAGCTAGCAAAAATAGTGAGTTATGCAGATCAACCCAAACATGGCTCAATGGAACTTTTATATTTCCAAAACCCAAGGTTATACATTAATTTTCCACACATAATGCACCATGATATCCACATATATTGAATTTGTTTGAGATATGTTCAATTGCTTTTTGCTAGGATAGCCAGTCTTGAGAGTAGGTTTCACTACACATGGCATGGGGGTACTCTGGGCCTGGAACAAGTGTTCTCGGACTATCAATGCATACAGCACATGAGAGATGTTTTGGCATTGCTTGAATTCTTCTTAATATAAAAATCGTCATTCCAGCACCAAATATTACCAGCCTTCACCATGAGGTTCATATTGATTTCTGGTCATATTGAGATGTGGCAAAAAACACATTTCTGTGGTGCAATGGCAATTAATAGCAGACACTCAGAAGCAGCTCAGGAGTGTCAGATATGCTCCCAAGTTAGCACTTGCAGGTGAATTTCACAGTGCAGGATTGAAGTGTTTTATCTTGAGACCTCCTGGTCTTATCATATGATTGCAGAAAGAAAAAAAAAAGTGCCTATTATACATCTAAAGTCAAATGATTCACTGCACAGCATATCCACCATCTTCCTTTCAGGGCTATACTTCAAGAGGTTTGGCAGTGAAACAGCCTGGCTCTGTGAGAACAGAAACCTCCACTGGTGAGCAGGGAGAGTGGCTCTGTAAAACCAGCCACGGAACGAAAAGCTGAAAAATGGGGTGGGGGCCGAGGGTGTTTTGATTTTAAAAATGCTTAAACGTTCTTTAACTTAGTTGTTTGGGTTTTTTTTTTTTTTTCCTATTGAATACATAAATTAGAAATTTATCACCCACACAATCTTGTCTGTTTCAGCAGGAAAAGTATGTTTCCTCACTCTGCGTAATTCCAATTCTTACAAATGAGAAAAGGTAGCGAAAACGACTTGACGAATTGCCCCCAGCCCCCTAAAGGATGGCTATTTTGTTTCTGGGAGGAAAACCCGAGCAGCTACTTACTTGAGTCGAAAGGCACACAGCGGGGCGGTTTGAGGCAGTGGCAGGGAGGGACAGGGGCCCGATTTGTTCCCCCCCGGGAGCAGTGCCAGGGTGCCGCTGGCAGGACGAGCCGGGCCGGGCGGCGGGGGAGGCCGGGGGCCGCCCTGGCCCCGCTCCAGCGGCAGGTGGATGCTGCGGGGCTTCCCCGCTCCCGAGCGCTCCGGCCAGGGTAGCTGTCGCTCTGTATTAAATGGCTGCCTGCTTTTCGGGGCTGCCGACTGCTTCGCGGCGTGGCTGTTTATTTTTTTTTTAGCAGCTCCGCCGTCTCTCGGAGGCAGCTCCCCCCCTCCATCCCTAGGTGAGGCTTCATCCTACCGCCTCGCCGTCGCCCCCACCTCAGCCCTTCCTCCCCTCTCCCTTCCCGGGGAACCGCCGCCGCCTCTTCTCCCCGAGCATCCCCCCCGGACTCGCACCCCTCCTGACTCCTGCTCCCGGGCCAGGGTGCGCCTCCATGTGGGCTGGGGCCGGCCCGGCCGTGCGAGGCGAATCGCGGCTTTCCCGGGGAGCAGGAGGCGGTGGCCGGTCCGGGCAGGAGCTCCGGAGTGCATCAGCCCGCGCCGGGGACCGCGCCGTGCCGGGGAGCGAGCGGCTCTCCAGCCCGCCTCGATCTTTGAGCAACACCTTCAGCCTTGTCCCTCCCCCACCACCCGCCGTTTTTCCTATTTTTTCCCCTTTCCTCCTCTGTTTTTTTTCTTAATCCTTTTTTTTTTTTTTTTTTTTTTTTTTTTTTTTTTTTTTTTTTTTTTTTCCCGCTCCTCTACTCTCCTGCAGCGAGTTAAATATTTCTTTTGTTAATTGACGCCCAAAGTGTTCCCAATCCCTTCCCCGCGCCGCCCGGGCCGACCGAGGACGTGTGCACGCCCAGATCCGCTCGGTGAAGCAGCACAGATCCGCGGGGCCGAGCGGGTATGTGAGTGAGGAGGAGGAGGAGGTGGTGTAAAAGGAGCGACGGGCGCAAAGCAGATTTGAGAGGAATAATTTAACTCCGGTGTTTGTTGTTTTTCATGGGTTTGTTTTTTCCCTTCTCTCTCCTTTCTATCTCGTTTTCTGCTCAGGATTTAAATGTCACTCAAAGCATCCCCAGATCAGCTTTCCTCTCGTCTCCGGTTTCTTCCGAGGCATTAATTGGATCACACGCTGCATTTTGAAGAGCCTGGGTGTTTTACCCGCTAAGGTAAGTGGGCTTATGCACCTACGTGGGGTCTGGATGGTCACTGAAAGCTTTTCAGGGTGGTGTTTTTCTTCCCCTTGGCCACCCTCCCCCCGCTCCGTGGCCAGGTTCCGTTCTACCTGAAGAACTCGCATCCCTGGGTTAAACATCGGTCGATGTAGGGAAAATGCGCCGGGGGGCAGCGGGGTCCCCGCGCCGCCCCTCAGGCACCAGCCAGTGACCAGCGGGAGCCGGCGATCCCCTCAGTTCCCAGTGCCTCTGCTCCGGGAATAGCGCCTGGCATCACAGTAAGGAAAGAAACAGCCTAAACCCCTCTTACAAGAAACTATTCGTCATCATTTTTTTTTCCTCCGTGAGAAATATTGTAGGCGCTCATCTCCCTCCTCCCCCACCGCCCGCCCCCGTTGCCCGCGCCGGCTCCTTTGCCCGCACCTCTCCTCGCTTCAGGCGGTTCTTTCCAGGGACTAAAAAGTTAAGCTGCCCCCTCTCTCCCCCCACCTGCCCCCATACGTACGCAGTGCATTCTCCTTTTTAACTATTCTCCCCGTGCCTAATCCGAGTCCGTCCAGCCCCCCCAACGCTTAAACTAGGTTGCAAAGCCGCTGTACCTTGCAACTCCTGGAACTTCTCTTCTTGCTGTGATTTATATTCTATAATAACAAAAAGGACAACAAAAATATACTGGGTCCTCCTGTGGATTACTTTTTTTTCTTTTTTAAATAATGCATTTCCTTCTTCCCCTTTAATTTTTTTTTTCAAGGAAATTTGCTCCATCTCCAGCAGCAACCACTGCTCCTTTTGATGTTGTGGTACGCCGTGCGCATGCGCTTCACATTAGAATTACTGCACTGGCCAGAATAAGTTGGATCTCTTCTTCTCTTCACTGAAACCCTAAATCATATCAAAAGCTAAAGGGATGCTGAGAGTCCGGAAAAAGGGTTACTTTGGGATTTGGTCATTCCCTTTAATAATAGCTGCGGTGTGTGCACAGAGGTAAGTGATTAAGGTATCTCTTTTCCTTTACTTTGAATTGCAGTGCATGCTGCTGCTGAGAGAAATGTACAGCTGGGGGCTGAGAAATCAGAAATAATACAGTATTTTTCTTTCTTTTTTCTTTAGTGTCAATGACCCTAGTAATATGTCACTGGTGAAAGAGACCGTGGATAGACTGCTGAAGGGCTATGATATTCGCTTGAGGCCAGATTTTGGAGGTAATTTGACTGCTTTTGCATAAGAGAGGTTGCATATCCGGGCTGGGTGCGTTGTGTATGGGGGCGGTTTCAAACGTCTTGTGGGTGCTGTTGCTTTGGGGGGTGTGTGTTGCCATTTCCTGTAGCTGATCCAAAGTTAAGCCCATTGTTTCTCAATTTTCTTAGCAAAGGATGCTCCTAATGCCATCACTTAAATCACTTGTATATTGCTAATCGGTCCCTCATTGTGTGTGTGTGTGATGACACTTTACTAACCTGTAATTAAACCCTTGTTTAACTGGTTTTATCGAGATGCAAATCTCTCTTAAGTTCACCCAACGTTTGCTTCTTTCAGCCTAATGTGCCTATGATCACAGCTACTATTTTCGAGTACAAGACGTGCCGTTAACTGATACAAAAATGTTATTTAACCCCCTGCGCGCTCCTACTTCCAACTAGTTTGTTTATTTCGGACGTGTTCTCTGTGGGTGGCCCTTTCCCCCCCGCCCCCCCCATGCCTCCCCCGGGGCTCGGTGCTCGGCGTGCCCGGGCCGCGGGGCTGAGCGGCCGCGGAGGCCGGCGCAGGGGCGCGGAGCGGGCGCGGCGGTGCCGCACGTGTGCGGTGTTACATAAAGCACCGCCTCGGCCCGGGCAGCGTGCGGCCCCGCGGCCGCGCTGGGACCCCGCTGCGGAGGGCAAAGATGTGGGGAAGCGCTTCGTACCTCCCTCCCGACTTTCTGGTTGCGTTTAAACGACGTGCGCGGTGTGTTCGCCCTGCTAACTCTGGTAAGAACGAGTTAAGTTCTTCGAGATCACATTGCGGACCATCTTGTTGGTTTGCAGGTCCCCCAGTGGCTGTTGGCATGAACATAGACATTGCCAGTATAGATATGGTCTCGGAAGTCAATATGGTGAGTACTTCGGCTTCGGGGCTGCTCGCTCTCCGAGGGGGTGGCTGCCGCTTCCCCCGCCCCTGCCAAGGCGGAGCGGTGCCCGCGGGCGTGGGGGGGCCCGGCGCGGCCTCCTGCCCCGGGGAGGCGCCGGGGCGGGGCACACCGGCTGCTGGGGGGTCGGCGGCGGGTCGGGGGCGGCCTTCCCCCGCTGCCGGCGGCGGCTCCCGGGCGAGGAGCGGCGGCTCCGAGCGGGGTGCGCGGGGCCGCTCCTGCGGCAGCTCCGGGGGCGCGCCCGCCCTCAGCGCCTTCCAGCGAGCAACGGCGCCCCCTGCCGGCCACGCGCGCGCACCGCACCCGGGCCCCGCGCAGCCGCCGCGCCTCGGACTCAGCCCCTGCCCGATGCCCTCCTTGTGTGCCTGGCTAAAAACAAAATCATAATCAGCGATTGCCGCTGTCTCTGAGCCCGGCACTGTCTATTAAAAACAACAAAAAAAGATTTTTCTTTCTGTGTGTGTTCAAAATTTACCTGTTTTTTTCCCTAGCCTGACATTAGTTTTGAATGGTGATGAAAGGGTCTATGATTTTGGAAGTTTAATTTTTCTGAGATGTTTGCCTCTCTTATTTAGAACTGACTGTCTTCAAATACTGAACTTGTTCAGAACGTAGTAATTTGACGTGTTTCTTTCTCTGTTTCACTTACATCCCCTGGGAGACTAATGTGTGGAGAAAATTGGACAAGTCTGATTCATACTTTAGAGGAAGCTGTACTTGACTTAGATGAAACTTTATTAACATTAAGTTATTATTTGGGAATGTTTGGGGTCAAGTTTTGAACTTTTTGTCTTAATTTGCATGTTGACTGGTTGAGCATGTGGAATTTGGCCTAGCACTCATAAGGGCTTATAATGAACATCCAAAGACACTAAAACATAGTACAAAAGTGATGCAAAATAAATGTGATTTTGTCAAGTATTTGTGATGCAAGTTTGTTCTTTGAAGCAAACTTTCCATTATTGTTGAAGAGGTTTCAAGTAAGCGTCTTTCTAAATACAGGTGTGATTTTAGGGCTATTGCTGTAGCTGTAACCATGCTTTTGAAAATAACACTTGGAAGTTACCAGTTGTTTTAATTTCCTTTTACTACTGAAATATTTAGTTCCTCAGGGTCATGCTTGGGTTCTCAGAGATGTTGCACTGGATGAATTGGCAAACATTTGCTCTCAAACAGAATGACTTGTGTGATGTACAGGAGTTTTTTTCTTAATGCAAAATAAAGCCCTTGGCCTAATTGGAGAGTAACATTGCAGGTGATTTTACTGTGAGACAGGGAGGTGTTGGTGACCGAGTGCTTGATACTGGTCTTTTTCAAGATTCCAGGGAACCTGAATAATTTCACCCTCTTAAACATTACTTCTGGGAAATTTCTAAGCTTCTAAAAGGGCTCCCAAACTTTGTATCACTAAACTTGTTATCTAGTGTTCTACCTCCAGGAGCTTTAAGAGCAGAGGAAGGAAAGTACATTGTGTTTGAAACCACTTGCTTTTCATTAAGAGAACTGTGGGTGGGAGGAAGGGTGACATAGAGTTATTTCTTAGCCAGCCCTGAGCAATGAGGGAGGCAGGAGGCTTCCTTGTTGGGGCTGCAATCTACCAGGGCAGTGTTTTATCCTCCCATCCCTTCAGAACTAGAAAGTTCATGTGAAAAAATTGTTAAAAATCTTCTGATTCGTTTTCTTTGTTTCTTTAAATGGTTTCTAGACTTCTGGTCTCCAATTAAAGGTGATAGCTTATCAGAATACTGTGATCTGATCTTTACAGCCTAACTATATAAGGCAGTATTATTTTTAGTATTCTGTAGTCAGTTTGTGTTTCTATAATGAAATGTTTGACCTTTCTGAAAAAAAGTCTTTTCAGACTATCTGCAGAACTCAGAGGAGGAACTGTATATACAATTTTGTCCTACTAATTTGCCTAAAGCATTTAAACTCTGGGTTTATTTTACTCTAGGAAGCCACCTATTTCTTAAACCCAGGCCATCATGTTACATAATGGGTTTTTTTTTTATTTGCAGTTTCAAAAGAGATACCAAACCAAGATTATAATCTGCTTAATTGCAAAATGTAACACTTGATTTTACAATGGTGTGTATAACGTAGCAAGTCCCAATATACCCTGAGTATAACCTGAAATGAATGAGGAGAGAGACATAAAAAGAAACAACAAAATACTTAGTATGCAAGGCCTTGGCCTTTTTGTTTGCACATTTACCCGAATTTGGAGTAGAAACCAGGAGGAATACCATGGAATGCCAGCTGATGCAAAGCCTTCTGAGATAACAAGAGACACAGAAAGAGCCTTTTGGATTTATGGACCTGTTTTTTAGAAGCCTGGCCTTTTTATAACTTCGTTTGTAGTCATGGCAAACACTACTGACTTTATCTAAAGGCAGATCATTGCATGGACTCATGGACTAGCATTATTGGGCTCAAACTTATGCCTTGGGAGAAATGCTAAATAATCATAGTTGTTCAGCTTGAGATAATTTTTATTAATTTTCATGTTTATTTGTTTTAAAATTACATTTCGTTCTCAGTCTTGGTATATTGCAACTACCATGTCAACTTGTGCCACCCTGCAGGGAGAATGTTTATGTCACTCCAGTGTCATGGAGTAAATCATGAAGTTTTCACTGTGTTGAACAGGATAATTTAGACTTGCTTTGATAGAAAGTACAAATATGTTAAGGTTATTCAAGAATATTATTGTTGACTTTGAATTCTTAAAGAGGTGATGAGCACTTGCATCATAAAGAATTCAGAGTGTGTTGGGCTTTACAGGTGCCTTATAATTATTTCTTTTATGCAGCAGAGCTGAAGCTGTAAGCTGTTTACCTTGGGCAGTCAGAAACTTGAACTACCATTTGTCTGAGTTTACAGAAATGGTACTTGAAAACAATTTGTTCCAGCTCTGAAGAACACACTCAATGCACATGAGAAAAGTGAGAACTTCAAGTGTTTGTGGTTATCAACAAATATCATGACTACGTGGACTAACTTCTTTGTGTTGTGCAAAGAAAAATCTACAGCAGGCATTTTATGTGATGCAGGAATGATAATGGCTAATTCCACATGTCATCAGGACCTGCAATATTGTTGAGCGTATCCTTTATTGTAGTTATATTATAGATTTTCTTAGGGATTCTCTTATTCAGGTAACAATGGAGAGCAAAGATGGAGATCTGTCAAGGCTACTTCAATGGTTTTCCTGGGCTAATGAATTTGATGTTATGTAAGATTAGCTATGGTGCAGTGAGTCTAATGCAATGTTCACATTTCCACATTTTCCTCTCAGTTAATTTTTGGAATAGATCCCTTGAAAACGTAGCGATGAAGACGATTCTCCATTCTACTTTTCTCCCTTTTTCTCCCAACTATTCCCTCACAAACTCTTTGAAAAATTGTTACAGGTTCATTAGAAAGTACAGAAATAAATTTTCTTCCCTAGAGACCCCTGAAGATTCTGCAGAACGTGTTGTGCATTTGATCTATCTAGATAAGACACGAGGATTTCTATGGATAATGTTGGTCATGTGTTAGTTTTCCATATCTTGGCTTATTCACTATTAAATAGGTCAACATTTCCTTCATTTTTTTTCCCCCTTGTTCTGTGGCTATTCTGGGATTCTAGTACAGAATGTCTTGAAAAGAGAGAGAAATACTCTGTGGCTACAGATTTTACTCAGGAAATATATGCTTGTTGAGGTGTTGGGTTGTATGTGTGTCCTGGGGTGGCTGTATGATCCAATATCACTATTGGCTATTTTTTTATCTAGATATAAGTATAATTAAATATAACTATTCACACTGTGGGTCATGGGGGCCTGCAGAGAGGAACCTGAAGTGTTTATTTAATTCCCAGTGTTTGCTTGCCTAGTGTGCAGGTTTTGGCACATGGAGTCAGTGGTGTGTGTGGAGTTAGGGATGATGTATTGGTTTGTCTTAGTAGGGCCATTACTGTTGATTGAGAGCATAATCCTTCCATCAAGTGGGAGTTGGAGAAACAAAGGAGCTGTTACCATCTATCAGGGAAAGGTTTATTTCTTAGTGTGTGCCAAGTTTTACATAGCAGAGCCTAATAGCTTCAAAGCTCTAAAGAAAGCTTTCTATTTTTTCTAATGTTGTATTTCACTTCTGTATTTGAGTTATGCCAAAGTTGCACAAAACAATAGGTATAATTCTCATAGATCAGAATATTCTCAGAAACATGCAGGCAGGCATAGCTGTAATTTGCTGGTAGACCTCAGTAATTTGCTGGTAGACCTCAGATTTTGAGTTGCTCTTGATAATGGAAGCCCACTACTGGTTTACTTAAAATCTCTCCTTTTTCTTGAGGTATTTTCATTCAGAGACATTAACAAAGCTCAGGGTTTAGATTATTAAATAGGTTTAGATAATGAAAACAACAGGACCTGTGTTTCTGCCTCTCAAGTAGCAGCAATTGTCTTCATGTGTGTAAAGGGAATAGATGGCTTGTGATATAAAAACAAATGGGGATTAAGTGGTAAGAAAATAGGGTGGAGCTGTTCCAAACCCAAAACGTCATGGAAAAGTCTTGATAGAGAGAAAAGAAGAGAGGAAAAATTGTCCTATATACACTGGTGCAGAAAGAGATGAGGGAAAGGTCATGAAAATGGTTTCTGTCAGCAGTATCTTCTTTTTTTAAACCTTTCTAGTTGTTTATGTTGCTGCACATGCTCTACAGAGAGAAAAAAAAAAGGAGAGAACTGGGCTGAAAATGCATTGAAAATGAAATATTGGAATATTGAGAAGGTGCTGCTTTGCTAAATACCTCTGCTGCCAGAGACAGTTGGTTTTATTAGTTTCTCTGTGTCATAAATGCATGTGTTTCTTCACATAAAACTGCATTTCTCAGCAGACAGTTGGAATTGGGCTCTTGTCAAATTATTGTGCTTATGCATTACTGACTCATACTGAAGTGTGTCTACAGAGATTTCTTTGAATGCAGAGCAGGTGATGTACATCTTAGAAGTGAGAACTTCTTTTTACTAAAACCTTGTTTAACCTTTTCCTTCAGTTACTGTCTGGAATAACATTGCAGGACATTTTTGAACTGAACTAAATTATATTAGTGTGGATTTCCGGTTTTTGTTACTATATGTCTCTAATTCAGGCATTTTCCTTTCATATTTTAAAGTTATGTGAAAATAAAAAAGAGCTCCTATGTCCAAATGAAATATTTATTCTTGAGGACCAAAATGAGTCTTCCTATAGATACTGCGCATGTGGATTGAAGTCTTCATGCTGGTTTTGCTAGAATATGGGTAGCCAGAGCATGAAAAGATTCATCTAGAACATATATGGAGGAATATAGCAAGTTTGTAACTACTTTTACAAGATAGTTCACAAGTAATAAAATATTATCTACTATATTTATATATATTATATGTATCTATGTTCTACATCTATAGAAGGGTGATGTAATTCTCATTTTTTTTAAGGTCAATATAAATGGTTTGTTAATTGGATTGCACTTTCAGGATGCTACAGTGTTGCAGGACTTTAATCATTAAAAAAATCTTCTTGTTTGGTTGGTGGTGGTGATTTTTTCCAAGTGATCACTCCCTTCTACAGACCAGGGGACGGTGGTTAGAAATTTAAAGAGATTGCCTTGGAGGTGATTTGTACTACTGAATTAATAATCATTGTCATCTGGGGTGGGCTTTTTTTTTTTTTTTGTTTTGTTTTGGTTTTTTTTTTGTTTTTTCCTTTAAGAAAGCCTTGATCTATAAACATTGAAGTGTTTTGGCTCTTGCCACAGGAGAAAAGATAAATTTATCTTTAATGTGTTTTATGGGCAGTGTCTTGGTGCTAATGCGTGGGAATGAGCATGAAGTGCACTTGTTAGCTCCTGCTATAGGCTGCTTTATTTCATAACTCCTCTCTTGAAAATCACATAAAATCTTTATAGATGAGCTGTGTAGTAGAATAAAAGATTTTTATGTTGTACTCTACAAACTTGTTACAAGTTTAAGCTGTTCCAATGGTTGTATTTGTGCTCCTTAGTGACTCTAAAGTCTGTCAGTGCACCATGACTAAATCCTTATTATTCCTCCCTCCCTTTTTTATCCTCATACATCATGCAACCCTCTGCAAGGTTTATAATAGAAACTTTAGTATTCAATCATGTTGATGAACAGTCTTGTGTAGTAAATTTTTTTTTTTCCTGAAGTAATCCAGATTCTTAGTAGACTTCCAGTGGTTGATGCTGTAGTTCTCAGATAGTGCTTGTAAGAATTAAGTAGAATTAAGCAAGGTTCAGTCCCCTCATTTCAAAGGATGGTGCTCATCCACAAGGTCCTTTTTGTAAGTCCCCTTTTAAGACATGGAAGATGGCATCTTGTTTGTCTTTGGAGATGATAACTCCAGACATTTGACTATTTCTGAAGTTATTAAAACTGAAAACTTTGCTATTATGAGAGGATGCAATCTGTCTATACCTGTGTATAATTACATATGAATTGTAGGCATTAACAAATGTTGTCAATTGTGGGCTTGCACAAAGAAAGCCAGGACAGAATCGGCTTCTGTGCTCTACAGTAATTACCCTAACTGTGCTTCTACAGGGATTCCCACCCTGCTCCCATTTCTTGACAGAGATGCTGTGTACAGTGGATGGATAACAGCCAGGACAGCACAAGCCCTGGAGGAATAGTGACATAGGGGCATATTTACAGTTTCAGTCTTGCCTGACTGAAGGCCAGGAAAGTAGCACAGCTCTCACTTCACAGCATTTGCCTACAAAAATCTTTACATGCAAATTTTCTGGCTAAGTATTTTCAAATTAGTTGAACAATGCAAAGATCTTCCCAAGACTTGGAATCACACCAACTGTATGTGACATTCTTGTATGAGTTTTTCAAATAAGGGTGTAATTAATTCCCAATAAAAAC
Source organism: Haemorhous mexicanus (assembly GCF_027477595.1). Lineage (NCBI taxonomy): Eukaryota > Metazoa > Chordata > Aves > Passeriformes > Fringillidae > Haemorhous > Haemorhous mexicanus. The sequence continues at coordinate 11,614,098 of NC_082355.1, read as the reverse complement.
TAGAAGTCCTGTTCTAAATAAGAATGAATTTAATATTCAGGAAATTGACATATATGCAATTGAATACAGAATATGTAGATAATATTCAGTGTAGTTTATCACAGGTCAGATAAAGCATTGAGAGTGTGACCTCTTCCCCTGTCCCCAAACTTAAAAGAACAGGGGGACTGTTCTATATTTCTATCTCGAGCTTCTTTTTGCATATCTCCATCAAAGTTAAGGCATATTAATTTTTATTCTCTGAGTACTGACAGAGGGATTCACTTCTTAGTTCTCAAGTAATAATTTTAACTGTGTGGGGAGACAAGCAACCCTTCTGAGAGATGCATTTTGTAACTCAAGTGTGTGCTATTACAGCAAATGTGTCACTTCTGAGTCTTTCCACTGATTTTTCCTGTAAACAAACCACTGATTCTTTGTGGTTGTGCTGAAAGACAAACTCAACTTTATAAATTTTGAACAAGTAGAAAAAAATTACACAAAGCTTGGCCTTGGACAGGAGCCGTATGTTAAATTACCCTAATGAAAGCCTTATTCAAAAAATTCAGCTATTTGAAGTGGAAAATGCTTGTTCCAGTGTCTGCTCTCCGGACTGTTTCTTCTTTCATGAACAGGGATTTCTGTTAACCAAACTACTCTGCAACAAAGGATTAAACCCTAGAATTTTCCTTCACAATTGGGTGTCCTTATTACTGCTTGTGACCGTCTCTTGCCATGGCCATGTTTTGCATCCCTTGCTGCAGGGCAGTCTGGCTGTAGGAACCTCTGCTCTAGATGGATTGGTAGCCCGTGCTGCTTGGGAGTGGGAGAGTTCAGGTGTCAGGGGACCAGAAAAACAGGGCTTGCATGTCATAAATTAACCCATGAAAGGCTGACAGCACATCCTTTGCCTTCTCTGTCACTGGAAGTGGTTTTGAACCAGAGTAGCCATGACTTTCTGTTAGGTTAGACATTACCTAAGCACAATGGTTTTGTCTGTATTTGCATGAGATTTAGGTATTATAACCTGCCTGAATGGGCTTCAGCAGGAACAACATGCCTGCTCACCTGGAGCAGCTCCTTCCTGAGTAGATGTGCAGTGTAGATCTTTGTCAACTGGGAAAGCTAAATCATCAAAATGGCAGAAACTTGTGAATGTAATATGTAGTAATAGGACACGGAATGAAACTGAAACTTTTAAGGTAAAAAGAAGTTTATTTGTTGACCTCGATATATACAGAATTCTAAAAGTGACTCTGGATTGGAAGATGAAATTGCTGCTTCTCTAACAACACTTGTCAAACTAACAGGTTTATCAAATTTCTCCTCCTCCAGAAAGGAATGCAAAAACAATCATTATTTACATAAAAGTGCGTGAGAAACTCCATTACAAAGATGCAAACATCAGAAGGCTTAGAAGAACTTAGAAGAACAGGGCGACTGTAATATTTTTCAGAGATTAGTCACCACTATTTCCTTGAACAGTTGGTTTGGGCAAAAGGCCCTAATTTGCAAAATGCTCTAAGTGTTGTTTATTTTTAGATACAACCCTTGGAGAGAAGTTGTTATTAGGTGTAGAGTAAAGTAAAGGTCATGCTAAGCCAAACTGAGATGAAAAAGTCCTCCAGAAATGCATATGGATATTCGTATATTTGGGATGGCTCAGACTGGTGACTTGTGATTTAGATTTCAGAGGTCTTTCTCATTCTACTTCTTTCATTACCTACAACTATGAAGTAGCCAGAAATTCCTATTGCTCTCATGGAACTGAAGGCATCTATTTCTCAGTGAGAACCAGCTATTAAAATGTAGTCATTAAGTACTGGAAAAGATATTGAAGCCTTTCTAAAAACCATTCACTACTATGGATGCAGAAGCCTTGGGAAAATCTGATCCTAATGTCTCTTGTAAATTGATTTAATTTTTTCCATGGAAGTTTGAATTGTTTTTTAATAATTGGAAGAGATTCTTTCTTCTTGACTGAATAAAATTAGTGTTCAGACTTTTAAAATTTTCTGTATAGACCTTTAAAAATGAATATTGTTAAAAAAAAGGAGGCACATTATTGCAACCACAGTGAAAGTAGTGAAACAGTGTTAATTGCTTTTGGTTAGTAAGGGTGAATGTGTTGTCATTTGCATAACAGTTATCACCCAATAGTCCAGAAATTGTTATGGTCCACTGTGTAATCCTTATTTGTTTCTTTTATAAGTGTATTTTTGACTTAATAGCCCTGCAGTTCCAAAGAACTTGTAGAGCATTGTGAGATTTTTTTTTTTTTCCCTTTCCAAAGGATTGGTGACCCAATAGACTGCTGGCTCTCTCAGGTGTGTCAGAATAAGAGTGTTAATCCATGTTTGACAAGATGTGCACCAAAGGAGCCATAACATTTAAGTGGAAAAAAGTAGTTTGAAGGTTCAGTAGATTGAATTAATAAATTTAAATAATTTAGGAGTGTGACTTATTAGGAAATGATTTATTCTTTTAGACAATATACAGGGAAGAAGGAAATAGGATTAAACAAACATGCATGTCTTTTTCACACAAAAAGGAACATTTTTCTACTAATTCTGTCATTTTTTTCTTTAATTATGTAGGTCCAGAAATGACCAAAGAAGCATTTTAATCAGCCTGAAATATTCCTTAAACTTAAGTGACTGTTCAATGTGTTTTACTGTCCAGTTGCTCTTTTTCACCGACATTTTGCATTGTGAGATACTTGTAGGGAGTCCATCCAGAATTTACAGTGCTACCATTTGTATCTTGTAGCAAAGGCTGCCTTAGGTTGCTCAAAATAAAATGCTCAACAATCACAATAAATAGGAAAATGAGGTAAAATTACTCTCTTTTCCTAATTTTGTCAGAAGCCTTTTCAAAGGTGTAGGAACATTTCCTGAATAATGCATAGCTGAGACCTTTCATATTGAGTTTCAGCTAAGAATATATTATTATAGCTGACATATAATTCCTCAAAAAATAGATTTGTAATGGAAATTCCAGGGGACTCTTAACTACAATCATTCCTGTTAGTGTAAATGCCTGGAAATAAATACTGTTTTTCATTAATCTACTATTATGTGACACAAGTGACCAGTTACAGAGAAATCTATAATCATCCTAGTTAGCCTGCTGCATTCAAATCTGCTGTTAAAAGTACCCACCTCTGTGCATAGGCTCTGCAGAATGCTTTTGTGAGCTCAGGTCCCATGTGAGCCTTGTTTGGAAGTCTTAAAATGTGTAAATGTGATGCTGATTTTTCCACAGAGGCTATTTCTGCATGGGTTTCACAGATTTGTGGGCATTTGAGTGACTTGAAATGCAATACAAGATTCTTATAATGCCTCATCCATAAGTGTAAATGGGACTGGGTAATAGTCTCCAAAAATGTTAAAATGTTGTCGTGCAATAAATAGGTGCTCTTCTGAAGTGAGTAGGTGTTATTGTTGGTTTTAATTGGCTGGAAAGTCATAATAAAACCTTGCTGGCAGTTTTGATTTAAGGATGTTTAAAACCCAGTTAGTCTAGTCATAGGAAGAGTACACTTTTTTTAGTCTTGGTCTTGAGTTTATGCTGTAACCAAATGCATTTCTGAGGCAGCATTAGGAGGTTCATGTGGCTCCTACCAGGGCCAGACTTTGCCTCCTGTTAAATGGGAGACATCACTTGACATCAAAATCTTTCTGGCATAGTTTTTTTGCTTTCAGTTAAATGAATAAAAATAAACTCTTTAAAATCATAAAATTGTAGCTGCAATTCTCTTCACAGAGAAAGCAAGGCACAACTTCCCAAGGATATTCTGGGATTCACATCATCTGAACCTCAGAGAAAGAGAAAAAAATTCTTACCTCATTTACTGGCCCTGTGTTGTTCACAAGTGGAATGCATTGTGGAAGATTGTTTACCTGAAGGGAATTGGTGATTGGATTCTGGTGTGAGTACTTTGATTCACTGGCCAGCTGAATCCAGGTGTGTGTGTCAGGACTGTCACCTGACAGTCACAAGATGCTGGGCAGTGGAGTGGAGTGCTTTGTGCAGATTCATTTAGATAATACAGAATAATATAGTATAATCAAGTAATTAATTAGCCTTGTGATATCAATGGAGTCAGATGCATCATTTCTCCCCCTCATGGGGGTTGCCTTGTTTGCTATATAGAATCATCTCAGGTAAGCTAGATGGTAGTGCAAAGTCTAAAGTGTAGAATTAAATTTTGATCCATTTTTTAATTGCTTTGATTTTTTGCTAATGCAAAGGTGTATGAACTTTTGATATAGCATATGGTAGTTTAGGATAGATACCTATGTCCCAGTAATATGCTGGCTGGATAACAGTTTTGTTTATTGATGAAGGCAGCAATTATTTAGTAAAGATTGAGAATATGAGATTTCAATCAAAATTGCTGCTTTTGGATATGTAAGGAGCTTGTTTTAATCATTGTCCCAAATGTTTTGTTGAGGAAATATTTTGTTTTTTATGTAACCTAAATTACCTCTGGAGTTAAACTTTTTGAAAACACAGGATGTTTGTATGTGTTTTCTTGTTGACTAACTCATATAAGCTGAAATGCAGTCATGGAGTTCTTTGTATTGCACTTCAACTGGAGTGCAAACCTTTCCTGGTCGTAGCTGATCTGTTTCTCCACTGCTTGGTCTTGTTCCTCCTGTTGTTCATTCATTTCTGCCAGGTTGGCTGGCTCTGCAGTGCCTGTGTCTGCCTCTTGCCCTTGCATGTGTGTGTAAGAGATCCCAGTCATTCACATACCTGGGTCTCTTATTTCATTCTGGCTGATGGAGTGAAATGCTTGAGCACCAGTGTAAGCATGTTTACAAGCAAACCCAGTGGAGTTGTAGTGTGTCAGTGTCTGACCATCAGCCTTAGTCTGCCTGGCACTGCCCTTAGCTCCCAGCTCTGCCTGCAGCAGAAATGACAACCCAAAATGGGAGTTCGGGGTGTTCTGCCCTCACATCATCGTTTGGGGAGCACACACACTCAGGAGACAGGAGCACGTGTTTGGGGTTAGGCTTGGGAGTGATTTGCTGAGCTGGGTCCTTTGGATCATCCTGACCACAGAGTGGAGGTGGATGTGGGGGGAGTTTTTTGTTGTCACCAGTGGCAATGTCACAAACAGGATTATGTCTGGAGTTGTTCGTAGCAGAGTAGACAACCATCAAGACAGAAAATCTGTTTCCCAGCAAATATTCCAAGTGATAAAGAACCTTAGGAGAAAAAGATAAAATGTGATATATAGGCAGAATTGTTTCTATGCAGAATGTTTTTTCCCAAATTTCCCTGGAGGGATCTGCTGTTCTCTGAGCATCCAAGAAGTTCATTGTGCTTCTGATCAGCTTCCCACACATTCTCACCCACACTACTTTGCTGTGTCATCTTAATGTCATTTTTAAATACTAACAAAAGTATTTTGTTTATAAGGCAGAAATAAAAATCTTGAGAGGGGAAAGAATGCCTTTTGCATGCTATTTTAGCAGATCAAAGCTGACTCATGAGTAGCAAATATGAAGTAATTAATGTACTTAAAATTCACAATTCCTGAGTTGCAAATTTAAGAAGTGTTTTGATTATAGTCATCAGATTCCATAGACTTTTTAAAATATGATTAGTATTATTTTTAGGAAGTTTACCTTGCTGCAGAGTATTACATTTAGAATATAGAGGAGTATATGAATTTGTAAAGCTAGGTATAATTGGTGTTTTAAATAATGGACTGTGCTGAATTAAACAGTGTCCAGGTACATTGGGGAGGTCAAGTGGGAAGATGGAAAACCAGTCTTTCTCTGGGGAAAAAAAATACAGTTATCATTTAATCTGGTTGGCATGGGAAGTTTTACCCTTTGTCATTTACTGCTTTTGTGGTGGCCTGAACTTCCCAGGAGCATGTCACTGACACCATTGCAGGCAAGTGCTCCTGCATGATTTTATTTGAACCAAAACGAAACATTTTCAATATTAGTCAGTTTGCACCACATAGAACCTTGGAACTGCAAGGTGAAACATTAGTTCTTGAGAGGTCAGTAAAACTTCCGCCAGTTACTTCTGGGAAAAAGGGAGGAAGGTGTTGATTTGGGAGTGAGAGCTTTGTCTTGCTGGCCCAATGACACAAATGTCTTAAAGAACAGAAAAATAATCCAGTTGCATATGGAATCACTGATAATATATGAATAGCAGTGGAAGAAAAGTTATTTGTATAACTGTATCACATATTATCAGTCGAAGAATTGCTTAATTTAAGACTTAATTCAATTTTTGTAAAAGTTAACTTCAGCTCTTAACTCTTGCTTGGTAGTATTGTGGGCTTCCTCTTGTATCAATAAGAGCTTCCAAACTATGGGTCATGAAAAGCTTCAGTTTCTTTTTATTTTGCAGTAGCAGCCACCAAGCTGGTGTAATGACCCCTTTGTAAAAAATAACAAAGAACTCTTGCTTGAAGGAGATTGAACTGCAATTTTTGTCTCAAGTGAGAACTAATAATCCAGCTCCCAAGCCATCTGAATGATTCCCCCAAAGATTAATTTTTAAGTGTGTCTAAAAGCTTCTACAAAAAGCAAGAGAAACATTGTGGGGTTGTCACTAAATGCAGTGTTTTCTGATAAACTTTTTTTCTAAAGCCCACTGCAGAGAAAAGGGTTTCTAGAACCGGCAGTAGTGTAGTGCAGGTTTGCAAACTTTCCACTCTGGAAACATCTCCTTCTAGAGAGGCCAAGTTTTATCTCATCTGGGTTTTTTCCTGTATATAAAAGCAAACAATCCAGAACAACAAATTCAGGAAAAACAACCCACACAACCTTCAGAAACCTTAGAACACAGGTAAGCCTACAATTTACAATAGTAAAATGGCTGAAGTTATATATTTTTATGTGCAGAATTTTACTGGGGTGTGTTAGGTTATTTTTTCTGTCTCTGCATGTGTGGTTGGACTCATGACATTAAGATAACTTGAGTCTTAGATGAATTGTCATGAAAAGCAATAGTGTGATAGAGAAATAAGGTTTTAATTCCTCCTGTCTGAAGACCTCAAAGTAATTTTTTATCAGTTTGAGCATATGTTAAACCTTGGAGCCCTCTCTTGAGTTAGACCAATGTTACAGGAATTTGTTGTTTCCCAGTTTCAAGTGCACCTGTTTCAAATCTCTTGTACTAAATTACTGGTTGACCTTCTAAAGCTGGACAAGATGAGGGAGGGCAGTGAGTTTTTGTTTACTTCCAATTTACTCTTACATCTACTTAAAGAAAGAATGGGAGAGAGAATGAAGCTATTTGATTGCTTTAATTGTGAATGGGCATTAGCAATTATGTCTCTTAGCTCTTATCAATTTGATGATAATCATTGCTTATCATTATCTTATCATATGATGAAAACTTGAAATTTTGGGAAAAAAGAAAGTGGGTTTCAGAAAGACCTCTCTGTTCTTCTGAATTCAATCCCATTTCACAGAATTAGCTTGTTTGCTTGACTTCTAGCAATATGACTGTTAACCATCCAATAGTTTTAATTATGTGAGAGCTGATTTTTCTCTAATGGTGGAACTTCACTATCCTTTGTGCCTGGGCCTCCAAAATGCTACTTGTATATTTTTATGTGCTGTGGAGCAGTGTTTTTGTTCCCTCTATCACCTCTGGCAGTCCTGACGCAGGATTTTGCACAAATGACTACATTATCAACGAGGCTTCAATTTCACAGTTGCAAACCTTAAAACATGGTTTGTTAGCAACCTTGGAAAATTTTCCTATCCTTCAGCCCCTTTTTCTTCTAAAATTATTGGTTACTAATTCACAGCTGGAGTTTACATAGATTATGAAGGTAATAATCTTAATCATGAAGGTTAGAACAGTTGCCACATGGCTTCTGTCTCCAACGAAGTCTTCAGCAGAAAAGAATTGCTATGTTGGGCTATTTGCCCTCATGTTTTCTAAATATAACTCAACACTAGTCTGGTTCCTGAAGCCATCTGCATTAATACATCTAGAGAAAATAAAATATCATATTAGTCACTTATTTTTTAAGTGAGAAAAATTTGGAAAAATTGAAAATAATTTCATAAGGAAATACCCTTTTAAGTAAAGACAGGATTATTAATGAGCTACAGCAAAGAGATTTTGTAATACTGGTGGTTGTGCCTCTCTCCTCTTTATAGCACCCAACTGTGGAAGTGCTTTCAAAATATTTTTTTTAAGACCTAGTTTTGAGAGAGCAGTAATTATTCACCTTTCTCTGAGATTTTTAATTCCTCTCTTTTCAGCCTAAAGCATTGTCTCTTAGGAAAAGGGTAATGATTTCTCTGAAGGGGAACCACAGTAGCAGACAGGGGGAGGTTTTAAGTAAACAGGTGGAACTCAGCTAAGCCAATTGTTCCAGCATATCAGCAGTATCAGTTTTCCAAAATCACTGTTTTTATAAAAATTGTCCTTTTAGTGGACATAGGCAAAATAAAATAACCAGTATTTCTGCTTGGAATGATTAATCATATTCAAACTTTTCTCACTGTTCAGACCTGCAAAGGTATTCATGTGAAGGCAGTCATTTAAAAGTAGCATTCTTTTAGTTACTGTCACTCAAATTTTGTAGGTTACTGTTCAGTATTCCTCTCTTCTACTGAGAAAGGTTATGCTGTCATTACATTGCAAACCAGAAATGTGGGCTGCAGTTCTCCCAGGAATTCATCTGTCTGACAGTGACACACAAAATCCTCTGGATTATCTCTTTGGCTGGTGCTCCATTGCTGTTGTTACTTTGCAGTTCTTCATTTCTGTGTGAATTTTTTTCTGATTTTTGGGTCCATCTTACCTATAGTCTTTCTTTTCTGAATTAAGGTGTGACAATAGCAGAAGGAGATTCATAGTTAAGAATTGGGAGGAACTTTTAGTTGCCTTACTTTTTGTGGTTTTTTTAATTTTTGTGCAGTTTTTCTGGTTTGGGTTTTGGTTCAGAGCTTTTGTTTGTTTGTTCGGGGTTTTTTTGCTTGTTACTTTGTTGGCGGGTTTTGTTTTGTTTTTTAACCCAGGTATTTTTCTGGAAGTACTTTTAGTGTTTGTAATCATGGGAAACCTTTCCTCGTCATGCTACAGTAGAGGAGGCTTGACTTATGAAATGCCTTCTTCTTTAGGCATCTGTTGTCAGCAGCTTTCTCTAGGGCTATTCATTTAGGCTGCATGTGCCCCTTTTTCTGATTAAAACTTATTTTTGTTAAGATATCAGTTTGAGAGCTGTAGCAGTCTTCAGATAGGATATAAGACCTTTAGCTTTATGTGTGTTTATCCATAAACTTTGACTTGTTTATTTTAAAAGATCTGAAATAGTTTCTGCAGTGACTGCATTTAAAAAGTCATCACTTACTAGTGACATATATACAGTAGCATTTGAGCTAGAACATTTGTATGTTTGGAAGTAACCACTCTAAAATATCATTGAGTACCAGCTCCAGATAAATACTGCCTTTTCCATTTATGACCCTTCTAATGCATCCTTCCATCTTTTCCATGTAGATAAAGTTTGTTTTTATTTTTATCTACTGCATGCTGTTCATGCCATCCCTTTTCCTCTTGCATCTTCATAAATGCTCCTTTAGTAGAATGTCATTGTGTGCCTGGAGAAGGAAAAATGTCTGGAATACAGCATGCAATTCTCTGGGCTGATAAAATAATCTGAGGGCAATTTTAGTGCCTTGTCTATTGGATCGTCTGGACACTGTTGCAGGGTTCCTTTCGGTTCTGTAAAAAAAATAAAATTCTTTGGGTTATTGGAGCTGAACCTGAGTTTCTTTAGTCATATTTCTGCTTTCAATTCTTGGGCTTGAAAGGCAAATTAAATGAGTGGACTAGTTAACATTAAATGGCTAATGATGAAGTTTTGTCCTGGTGGTTGGCTGTCTGTAGCACAGAGGGAATCACTAATGTAATGCATGTTTTGTTAACTAAAAAGTAGTGACAGTGGCACTTCGGTTAGAGGTTGATCTGAGAGTACCATAGTCTATGTTCCCAGAAGGGATGACTGTGTGCTAAATACTACCAACAGATAATTGGTTGTTAACAGTTTCCCCAGGTACTGTTAGCCCCTTTTTTTAAACATCTGGTTTTGAATTTCTCCCTAACCTCCCAAACCTCTATTGCTGAATGAAAACAGTGCAAGAAAAAAAAAGGGGAGATAAGAGCATTAGGAACAAATGTGAAAACCACTTCTGTATTACTGTGACTATCCAGTGCTTTGAGAATTTTAATGCAGTACCCATTCATACTGCCTGGAAGAAAACAAATCCAGCACCAGCGAATGTGAGAACATCTGGAGTGCAAGCCAAGTATCTAGGTCAGCAAATGACAGTTAAGTTATTGCTTCTAAATGGTACAAGTTAAGGATAGACAGTGGTTGAGCCTTAGTTCTGCAGGATTATCTTAAAGTCGTGCTTTTTTATTGTTGTTCAGTGATTTAAATTATCTTTCAAGTTGCTGGGAGAACATAATTTTCAGCTTCAGCTGCTTTCTACATGCCATTATTCTATGGCCAAGGTAATTTCATTGATCTTGTTATTAAAAGTGTGATTGCAACAGACTGTCACAGGGGAGCAACACATCTTGAGAGACACTTGTAATAAAGAATAATGTGCCTTTGATGTCTGTGTGCTGGTTCTCCAAAGAGGAGACCTTTTATTTATTTTTTCATAAAACTCTCAATATTTTAAGTCCTGTGACATAAACTTTAGTGCAGCCTGAGGTTATTCTTATGCTGGTAGAGGGCAAGTTTGAGTGGCCTTGAAGACGTGTTATGTGTCTGGGAGGACTTTATTATATGTGTAAGTGTATTAGGGTGTATAAAAAAGGGTGATGTGAATGAGGAATTCAGCTGAGTAATAATGGACATGTACAAGTAGTTTGACCAATATGTCAGTGTTTTGCTATCAATATTCTGCAATTGTACAATGCCATGTTATTTTTAGCAGATTGTCTGGCGTTAACGTACTTTTAAAAATGGAAATGGATATGTGTGAAATGAACGTAGTGACCTGCAGCAGAATCTTACCTGCTCTTCTATAAGTATGTTGAAAAGTGCATTGCTCTTATCTCAGTCTTATCCTCCAAATAGAAAATACAGATGCACTTTTAAAATAATTCCAGTTTGGGTTTGAGGGCACTTGAATCATGCACACATACACTATAAGCAGCCTTTAGAGTCATTACATTCTGATGGAGAAAGAATATGTGCAGGAATATGGATAAGAAAATTGGAAATACAAAATTTAGCTTAGAACTGTGCACTGTAGCTGTCCTTACATAGGGAGTACCTTATTTTATGTAGAATTTTATTTATGACTAGGCATTTTTCAGAAGTAAGCATCAAATTCTGTTTTCAAGGTACAAAATGTATGCCTTATTCCTGTCTGGCACATTTATAATCCATAGCATTTTCATTGAGCTGAGAAATGTGTTTCTTTGAATATTTTCTGCCAGCTGATTATCTCAGTTAACTGCAATGTAGAAAAGCTGGCAAAGCTTTGCATGTTTGTGTAAGCATGTTTTGTACTCTGTAGAAAGCAATGCAGGAAATCAGTCAGCAGTGGGGCTGTGCTCTGCTTGCCTAAACCACAGCTCATTCTTTATGCATTCCGAAATTATTATAAAGAAGCCTCTTGAAAAATTTAGTAATTTTTGTAACAGAAAATAAAGAAAAAAAGGAGGGAATGCATAGAACAAGCTAAAATTAGTAACCAGCTAATGGTCTGCTTGTTGTTCAGGGCTATGTGCAGCTGACAAGTGATGTTCTGGCAGACTGCAGCCAATTTCCATTAAAAGTCCACACAGGGCTGAAGCAATCTGCAACTTCCTCATGAGAGAAAGCACAGGTGAGCAGTGCCAGGACCTGAGGGTGAAGCTGTGTCAGGGGAGGTGCAGCCTGGAAAACAAGAAAAGGCTCTTCACCCAGAGGGTGTCTGGGCACTGAACAGGCTCCCCAGGGAGGAGGTCGCAGCACCAGCCTGACAGAGCTCAAGGAGAGTTTGGACAACCCTCTTGGATACACAGTGTGACCCTTGAGATGTCTTGTGCAGGGTCAGGAGTTGGACTTTGGGGATCCTTGTGGGTCCCTTCTAATCCAGAATATTCTGTTATTCTGTGAAGGAAATATTTGTTTTATGTATTGTGAAAACCTCAGTCTAACATATATAAAAAAATCTCCAGAAAAATTCTTGCACTCCAAACCTCTTCTGGCACTTTTGAGTTGTCACATAATTCCATATCTATACTCCTGATGTCACTTTTACTGAGAACAGACTTGTTGTCAGCAATCTGTGCTATAAGCTCTGTGGGGCTGTTTTCAGGGACCAAGAGCTGTGTAGCACCCTTGTGGCACGTGCTGGAGCTGATGGGAATTGGGCTTCCTGGGCTTCCCAGGAATTACTTCTTATCTCTCAGGTCTGATTTGGAGATTGAAAGTAATGATGAAAGAAGTGTGTTCTATATTAGAAATCATCACCTCTGCTTTTGGGCACACACTCCAAACTAGTGTTTGCAATGCAATTAAAAACCACTGTCATTTCAGAGGACTTTAATTATATGAAAAGTGTGGCTCAAGAAAGCTTCAGTATCTTGGTAATTGACTTTGGATTTAAAGCTAAAAAAAAAGTATAACTGAAGTGAGTCACATAAAACCAGCAGGCTCTTAGTGATGGATGGTTCCTCTAGACTACAGCTGCATGCCTTAATCCCCTCCTCAGCATCAGTGTGGACTGGTTCCATTTCATAAATAGACCTCATGGTAGAAAATTTTGTCTTTATTTCCATACTTCATTTGCATAATATCTCAGTGGAAATGTTTTCAGTTGAGATAAGAATGAAAACATTGGAGTCTGAAAACTGTGAAATAGACATTTTAGAGCAGAAGCCATTAGCTTTCATGTTGTCAGTTTTTCTTAGCTGATGTTTAGTAGTCAGAAAAGTGCTTTGTTTCTTAATTCTACTTTTAATTTTTATGACAGGAAGTCAAGTGAACCAAGAGCTAAAGAAGTGAATGAAGTTTAACAAAATAAACTTGAATTAGTTTATTTTGAATTAGATAGACATCATTTTATTGCTGTGAGCAATGTATAACTGATTCGTGATGTCATGAGAGTAAGGAGAGAGCTCAGTTTTGTCTGCAATCTCTATGAATTCATAACTGATCTTGCTGGCCTTATCACCTGTGTTACCTTTCTGTCTTCATAGTTTATTTTATCTGGACATTTTGGAGATGAGGATTTTTTTTTTTTCAGTGTTGAATGTGGATCTGTTCCCTTTTTGGGAAATTCCACCTTTTCCTCTCTGGTCACGTGTTTAGTTTATAAATTGGGAGGTAAATAGGAGGAATCAAGTCCTCTAAGCCAAGGTTCAGGTTTTTCATTTGTTCTTGCTAACCCTTAGCTAACTTTTGTAAAAAAGAGAGAGAGTTGGATTTTGCTTTGACCTTCTGGCATGCTCTCCTTCTGAAGGTCACCTGCCTTTGCTCCCCCACCCTTCTGTGTGGGCTTGTGACCTGGCAGCTGCTGCCTCATGTTTGCAGGGAATTCACTTTCTGGAATATTCCCCATTTCTTACTCATGACTTCTCATACCTTTTAGTAGAGAGATTGTGGAGGATTTTCTGATGGGAAATGAGAGCTGTGGTTTCACGAGCACATGTCTTTTCAAGTTTGTGACATCCTTAGAAGCAGGTGAGTGGTGACACAGGTATCTGTGTCAGAACCACACAGAGTTTGAGGCTTCTTCTTTTGAAGTGTGTTATTCTCATCTACCTGCCATATTCTGAACCTTGTTGCATGAAATGCATGTCGAGACAATATACAAAATGTTGATTTTAAAATGTAAGATCCTTCTACTTTCTACTGAGAGAAACAGTCATTTCTGGAGCATTCTGTTGTGCGTATAATTGCACGTGTTCCTGTGGGTGAATTTGCATTTTAATTCAGAAGCACTACGATGAGAGAGAAGTCGTCTGGCCAGTGCTGAAAAGTGCAAAATGACACCAAGGAGGTTGGTTTGGATGAGGGAGTCAGACCTATTTTAGAAGGTACATGTAGGTACTTAACTGAGCACCACAACACGAGGAGGCCAAGCAGGTGGCCTGTGGGGAGTCAGACAAAACTGATGACTCAGGTGGAAAGAGCTATGTATAATTGAAAAGCACAGCATTTCTGGTTTTGGAGGTCAAAGTCTGAAGATGCAGCTTTGGAAATTTGGAACAGTTGAATGGTGTGGTATGCAATGGACATTTTGAGGCATAGGCCATTCTCTTGTTATGTGTTTGGCCCAGTCCAAGCTTACTGGGGCTTTAATTTGCTGTGAGAGTTTTATTGCACTAGCCACAGGCAGTAATATTTGCACAATAACATTTGTTCACTTTCTGCTGTCACACTAAGTACCTGAGGCAAGTGGACTTTGGGAAAAGGCATGGCTCTGTAATTGTATGGATAAAGACATTAATTACCAGCAGATTTCTTTTCAGAGCTATTATTATACATCACAATTTAACCTGTGACACTGAGGAGTTTAAGCAGACACTGAAACATTCCTATAGAGTCATTAGTAAAAGCAGCAGGGATGCCAAGAGCCATTACATTGCTAGAAGGTAGGAGGTAAGGAAGGAATGCAGGACACCTTGCTGTAAGGCTCCCAGTGGCTCTATGGAAATGAGTGGACCTGTATAGGGACACACTTCAGGAGGTGTGAAACAAAAAAAGACAGCTTCAACAAGAACAAAGAAGATATTTAATAGAGCCTTTTGGTTAAGGCATGAAGAATTATTAGGGAGGAAGAAAATAGTAATTTTTCAGAGATCCTGCAACAGAGGAAGAACACAACAATGTGAAGTTTGTATTAAAAATAAAAAAATCAGCCATTAATGATGTTACCCAAGTGAAATCAATGACAGGAGATTTAGTCAAGTTTATGTACCATTTGTTTTCACCGTCTTAAAGGCTATAATGGTTTATATTTCATAGTAGTTTTTATTTTTTGGATGTGTCGAAGTAATATTTTTGCCTTGCCCAAAGCTGGGTAGTTTGGCAGTTTTAGCTCTGATCTATCCGTAATTGTGGAGAAAGGGATACATTTTTTGCAACTATTTACATTCTCCTCACTGTAATATTCTTTGTTGTCTCATGATGATAAATCTTCAGGCAGACAAAGCTGCTGCTTGTCTGGAGGAACATTGAGATTAGAAATCTCAGTGGAATCAATATGCTTCTTCCATGCTTTCAGAAGTGTTAAAAAGCATTGAATAGCAGTAGTTACAAATCCAAAGCCTCAGTTAAAAGTAAATTAATTTTTCACCTCAGTAACAATAAAGGTGCTGGCTTTTCTTTGTTTTTGTTTCCTTCCTTTCTGCATAATCCTCCCTTCTTCACTCATTCAACAATGTGAGGAACCTGCATCCCTGAGAATGTTCTATGGCAGAAGTAATCACAGTTGGGAAAAATCTATTCCATTCAGGGTTTTATTAATTTTTTTTTAAGAAGAGAAATTTGTGTAATAAAAGCTCTAAGTGGCTTTTGGGAGGTCTTACTTATAGGGCAGGAGATTCAGAAAGACAAATGTCCTGTTGAGCCAAAGCAGCACACAGGAATGGTCAAGATAGAGAAGTCGGGACCTCAAGAGCTACTTGAGCACCATTTTTAAGGGGCTTAGGGTTTGGTTCTGGTTTTTGGGTTTTTTGTTTGTTTTTCAGTTGACTTACTTCTGAGAGCATGTGCAGTTATTTTAACTAGGGTAAAAATTCGGTGATTGGAGAGTCAATCAGCTTCAAGGGAGAATTCATGTGAGCATCTGGTTCTGGGAAAAACAAAAACGTGTTATTTAGAGATCTGCATTGCCCTGCAAGGCTTCTATTAGAGGAGACATTAACTGAAAGACTCTTAGTTTAGCAGGTAAAAGATTTTTTTGATCATTGTTTTTCTGTAAATGCTTCAGAATTTGGTTTTGCTTTGGTCAAGAGATAATTTTCTCTCAAAGACCACTTTCAAGCATATTACAAAAGTAAATTACATTTTATGAATTACTGAGAATACTACAGGAGACTTCCCTGTTCACCCCTGTAGATTCTCAGTGGCCAAATTATCATGTATATGCTGTACATGAATTTCACACCTAATTTGAAGCAGGAGGAATCTGAACAGTTTTATGTACTCTGAAAAACACATCTATACTGTGGGGGAATGATCCAAAATGGTGAGAAGAGAGAAATGTCTGTGGTTTAATTTTAGCAGAGGGAAGACATTTGAGTTGGTAGTACTGCAACACCTGTGTTTAAGGGTCTTTTCTGTTCATTATCCTGCTCTGTTTCACACTAATGAGTTCATTGGCATTGAGTTTAAGATTAAAGGAGCTTATTTATGATTACACAAATGTGGTCACCAATTTCTTTTCATATGACCTTTTCTGACTTTTTTTCCCCTTTGATATGTGGTAATCCCCAAGTTTTTACACTTGGAGTTTTTCACAGCACCTCATTAATGTATATCACCATGCTTTGAAATTAAGACTTGGCATTGTCTCTGCACCCTTTGTGACTGTTACATATTGCTACTATTATGGGATTTCTTTCTGTAGCATACCAGTAATATCACTTAAACATTTCTGCAGCAATGGCAGGCTTAAAGTTATTATTTTCAGAAGTGCTTTAGACTTTTTGAAGTATGTGAGACAAAAAAATCAAAGGTGTTACATTGCATTTTTAGAAAAATGAGCAAGTTCTGTTCTCATCAAAGCTCTCTTCTTATCCATAGAAATATGAGTGAGAAAATAATTTTGGTAAGCTTTGCCATATAGTCATGTCTAAGTGTAGTCATGCAGCAGTAACATTATTATACATCTCTGAAAAAGTTTTCCTTGGCTCTCAGTATTCATTTATTTAGTATCAGCAAAGATTTCCATCTGTTTTGGTGATATATGCACAATGAAGATTTTAAAAATGAGACAGACCTGAAAGGATAAGCATATTTTATGGATAGATGATGCTCTGAACCATCTGAAATGGTTTGGTAAGAGCCATAGGAGGTGCTTTTTGCCCATAATAGAATCTATTTAGCTCTGACATTAGTAATGCAGTATTATCTGAAGACAGGTCAGCTTTTAATGAGGCAAAAATTACCGAGAAAAATGGCATGTAATGTTCTGGAAACAAAAAAGATAGATAGACAATGGTTTTCCAATTGAAAATAGATGCTACCAGCTGTTTTATAGATTGGTCACTGCGGCTTTAATGTGAGATAATTAACTTGACCTCACATAAGGTAAATTATGCTTTTACTCTTTGAGTGCTATGAATGAAAAGCCCTTAGGAACACATAGAATGAACTGTAGGATCAATTTTTAAGTCTGTCTGGTGTTGTTTACTTTAGCTGCCACATTACCTTATGCCACAGGGAGTATAGAAAAGGAAATAACCATCCTTTATTGAGACAAGCAAAACCACAAACATGCAGCACGTGCAGTTTTCATCTAACTCTAGAGCATTAGTGGTATTTTGGTGTCTGCTGAGATAAATTTAAGTATTGATAGATTTCTGGTCAAATTCTAGCAAAATTTAACATGTCCAAGTCATATAATGTACTTAATACACTTCTGCTAGCAAGGAAATATAGTGAACTTACAGAGTGTCTTAACTGGTTTCTTCCTGATCACAGAAGTTTTTAGAAGGCAGAGGAACATAACTGAGGTTTAATTACCAAATCACCAGATGAGCATTAGACCATAAAATGAGGTCTGCATAAAAAGAGAATAGGATAAAAATGCCCTGGGCCTAATCTGCTCTCCCAGATTAAAAAAAAAAAAAAAGAAAGAAAACTTAAAAATGATCAAGGCTGTATGCTTTGGAGTTCCTTGAGAGGACCATTTCAAGACTGTAGATCACATTGCCTTCACAGTACCACTTCCTGGTCTGAACTGGCTGGGTGCTGATGACTTAAGTTGCCTCTGAATAACTCATTAATAGGAATGATTTTACTTGTGACAAATTGGGTGCTTACACTTATTGTGTAAGCTGCCTGAGAAATTACTCATAATTCAAGTACAAACTGAAAGACAAAAATAATGCAATAGAGTTCTGTGCAATATAATGGATTTGAAGTTCCTGGCAGGAAGAATTGACGCTATACAGTAACATATAATTCTAAACATGAGATCTGTGGTGGTTCATTAGAGGAAGCTCAATGACAGTTGTACCAAAGAAATTAAACTATTGAAAGCAAGCTTATAAAAATCAACACTTCCATGAATTTTATAATGTAGCACTTTTCTATCAGTTGCTGATATGAACATGATTATCATTAGAACAGTCTTGTTTTTCCTTCCCATGACTGTCTGTAGATGTGTTTTGCTGTGACTATGCATGTGATTTAAGCTCCCAAATTTCAAGATATTTTCAGCTGTTAAAATGTGAAACAGAGCTTTTGTGCCTTTGTTCTCAAGTGCCTGGTGTCTGAGTTTTAGTGAAGTTTAATTTTTTCTCTATTCAGCTGGACCACAGGGGAATCCTTGCTTTAATTAGTAAATTGCTTTTCAGTTATGTTTTTACACAACCAATCATGGCTGAGTTTACGTTGCACTGTGGTGCTTATCCACTCCATCAAGTTTGTGTTGGGCAACCAGCTCACCAGCTGTTAGGGAAGAAAAGCAGCCAGTTGGCAGCTCTTTGTGAAACCTGGAGATGCTTATTCAGAACTGAAATACTGGGCTGTGAACTGGTGCACAGAGGTTCGTCAGCTCCCAGTTCCTGATTGTGTGACACTGCTGAGCCTCTTGGCCCAGCTGCCCTGCCAGCCCACAGGTCACTGTGTGGGTCAGAAGAGGTGCTGCTGCCCCCTCATTTGTGTGCCAGGAGCCAGCAGTGGCAGCAGCACTGGGAGACCTCCTTCACTAGCAGTCCTTTGTGCTAGGAGAGTCAAGTGCCTCTGCTGTCACTGAGGTCTTGTCCTCTGTGGCCCTGGAATGCCTGATGGGTTTCCATTTTCTTATGAAGAGTCTTTTAAACTACCTTTAAATATGGAAAAAGTGCTTCTGTCTTCAACAGCACTATGCAGCTGTTGCTCTCCCTGCTTGCCTGTGCTCTGTGTGTTTTAGGATGGCTCTTGATGAGCTGACACTGGCTGCAGTTGCACTTTCTACCTAGTGCTGCTTAGTAAGATCTATGGGCAGGCACCAAGGCAATCACCCACAAGCCCTGCCATCACATTCTCTTCTTTTGCACTAGGCTTCCCCACAGGCCATCCCAAAATCTCCATTCACCTAAAGAAATTTGAAAACATTTTTGAAGGTACAGCTCCTTCATGGACCTGTGAAACCTCACTCCAGTCATCTGCTTTGCCCTTAGGTGAAGAAGGGTTGCAGGACCTTTTCAAGGACCTTTCAAGGGTTCAAGGACCTTTTCACTCTTTTTCAAGGAGTTCATCGTAGTGTAAAAATTAAAAAAAAAAACAAACATTTTTAATGTAGTGATAGTCATGCTTCTGAGACTGAACAAATCTGAATTATGAGTGCTTTGAGGCTCCTCCTTTGCTGGAGTGAGGAATAAACAACTTGAAGGCAAGAGCAATCTCCTTTGTTTAGATATGTGAAGTCCTGGAAATATGATGTCTCCATGCCCTCCTTTTGGCATCTGGAATACCTCATTTGGAAGGCTGAAAGGATGCAAGCTCTTCATGCTGGTATAAAACACATCCAAGTTTTTATGTGCTAGCAAATGGTTGCAAACCCCAGTAGGAAGGTGTACCTCTCCTGTAAGGTTCAATATTTCTGTTTTGTTTCTAGCTGTTCTGCTAAGCTGTACTATAAGGTAGGGCAAGTCTTAGTTTCTCTATGCGCCAAATGGCCATAAAAATATAAATCCAATGTTATTTAAGACTTGGCTGATGTTTATGTGCTGGGATTAAAGGGTTCAAATGCTACAGGTTCTGTAGGTGGTCAGTTCAAATACTGCAATTTTAGAGCAGCACTTTTGAGCATCTGTTGCTCTGTCACAATAGCAGGTATCAGATCAAATGATGGAATCAACGTACCCTATTCAGTGTAGTAGAAATGCCATTTGTACTAGAATATTGTCATTGGAATAATGTCCCTTGCTTTGCAAGAGCTTAGCTGTGCCTTGGCATTTAATAGCAGCAGGAGACCATTATCCTCTAACAGTGCACTATTTCATTGACATTGTCTCTTAAGTAACACATATTGCACAAAGAAATTTTCAGGTGTGTTTCCTTCTATACAGAAGACAAAGTGTTTAAGGTAGTTCATGCAGCTAATTTCTGTTGATCTGCTTTTCCCCTTCATTGGGTTTAAGATTTTCTTAAGGTATTAACAAATGAAGAAGGAAATTTTTTGTGATGCTTTTAGAGGAATGTGTGTGGGATCTTAAGGCTTTAATTAGAAAGCCAGGCAACTAACCTTCTACTGTTTTGAAAGCTGCATTATGATATGTGATTGTCTGGTTCTGTTGGTCCTTTTCTGTTTTGCTTTTTTTTTTCTTGGATTTCAGCCTCAGTAACAGCCAGGCTTCTGGCACAGATGTCACCCCTCACTGCATCAGGTCCCAAGTTGTGCCATGTGTTAGGACACCAGCCTTCCACTTTCTGCAGTCATTTTCTTGCCTATTTGTTTCTCTTTTTTGTGAAACCTAAAGTGATCAGTGCAAAATCACCTACTAGATTTGGAAATCTAAAAAGAAAAAGAGAGAATAAACTTCTCAGCCTGTTCTATGGCTGAAATGTTATTTGTATCTGGAGATATTTGTAGAATGACCTATATTCTCAAACCCCACAATTTGAGCTCATCTATTCCTGTATTTGCCTTGTTGCAATTTTTCTTCCTTGAATGTGCAAATATGTAGATTATTTTTGTGGAACTAATATTGCTAATGTCCTGTCACTATGGAATTTTTCCCAGATGTCGGGTACCCTTAGCTAGTGGCAGATAACTTTGCTTGGCATAACAAAACTATGTCTTTAAAAAATAGCCATGCAGAACAGGTGGTGCTAAGTCTGCAATAGATGCAGAAAAATCCACCAGTGACAGATTGGAAAAAGTCTGTCGATTGGAGGTACCAAAGTGATTTCTTAAACCTTTATTATGTCCATATTGAAGCTTGTTATTCATGTGTTGCAATGGCACCTCTTGCTTTTAGGTGTGTTATTTGGTTCTTCATCAGACAGATTACAGAATAAGGGTTTTAGGTGTTTTAACTGACATTTTGAAACTTACTGTTTCAGATTCTTTGGATTGTTGCTGTTCCAGACTTTGTATTCTGTGCTGTAGTCTGGAAAATTTCCTCCATTTTCTCATATGCATATGTTTTGCATATGTAATGTGCAATATGTGGATATTGTGATCTAGGTTTCAGTGACCAGTTCAGTTAGAGTAAGAAATATTCATTGAAATCCCATTTTACAGGAAGACAGAAAAAAAGACAAGAAATTATATAGGCAAATGGATCATTGCAAGAAGAAAATAAAAATCAAAATATGAACAACTAATTAAAATGAATGCATAGAAGCATCCAAACATCAGTCTCTAACCCCTATTAACCATTAATAAAATATTGAAAATTATCTATTTTATTGAAATTCCCAATTAACCCTTCTACATGTGACATGATTAACTTATATTGCTATGCAATATAGGTATTTATAAAATATCTGAGTTACTGAGAGTGCCCTGGAGGAGGATGGCCTGTGAAGAGACAGCAGCACTCAGCTGTATATTTTAAACCAAAAGATTCACAGATGAATTAAGAGGTGCTTTCCAGCATTATTGGCTCCAGATACAATTTGGGTTTGACCTGTGGATTTGGATCTGGGTTTCAGCATGATTACTGCTGACACCAGAATGGACAGGCACCTACACTGCTGCTAGAGACCTCAACAACCCACCTGTGTCTTGTTCTGCTCTCCCCACTCCTGTGGCAGGGCTGGTGCTGCACTGCCTGGAAATCATCTGCTCATGTCAAAGAGAGCTCTTGGCTGCATAGTCCAAGTGCTGGCCCATTTACTCTGAACAAAACCATCATCTGTATGGTACCTGAATTTTTCATGATAGAGTTTTAGGAAAGCAATGAAAAGGAATTCATCTGGGTATTTTTAATCTGCTACGTTAAGTATTTAGCTGTATGTGAAAATGTTCACTTAATGTATTTCAAGTCATGTGCACCCATGTAAGTGTGGATAAGATCATTGGCTTTCCTGTCAATTCTTGATGAGAAGTAGTAGATGGAGATTTAAAAATAGGATTTCCTTGGGGTTGGTACAACAAGGTGTGGTAACTTCACCACAAGCCTCATGCACTTACATGCCACCTATTGTTTCACACTTTCTGTTGAGCTGATCTTAGGAAGTTAATTACTATTTAGTGACATTATAAAGTGATCTTAAAACTGCAAATTAATAGAATTACTGTGATCTACAGTGCTTCTGATAGTGCCCTCAGATGTTGAGGTAGATCTTTAAGACACAAGTCACTGAAGTTCAGGAGAAAATAACAAGTTTTGATTTTTTTTTCTTCTTTCTTAGTTTATTTCCTTTTCTCTTTTTGATTAGGAATGGCAATTGGAATAATTCACTGCTGATTGTATGATGGCACATTGTCCTAAGCTGAACATTTTCCATAAACATTTCTTCCATAAGTAATTTTAACTTATGTCAAATACTTATGATTCATCCTCTTATCACTTACAAAAAAGAACTTTTAGTCTTCCATCTGTTTCTCCTTAATTTTCAGCTTTATTATACAAGCAATTACAATTTTCATCTTCTAAAAAATTCACTACACAGTTCATTTCCGACAGAAGGTAAATGAATAAAAATTTGTTTTCTTTAGTATTAGCCTGTCTGTTTTCTATGCTTGGCTGGCAGCCCAGAATATTGGATTTCAATATTCAGGTTTTAAAATGTGACTTTTAATGTTAATAATAGATAATATGTGTGGATATTGTGTAAATTATCCAGTGGTTAAAATCTGAATCCTCTTTAACCCTTCTTTTTTTTTTCTTTTCTTTGTTTTCTGGTTATTTCTAAGCAGAATAGTTAATTATACTGAACTAATATGAATGTTAAAAATTGCTATTGTGCTACAAATAAGCATGAAGTAATGAATAGATTGAGGTATCCCTATTAAGTAGGAATTTCCTGCGAGATTGTGCTGTTCTTGAACATAGAAATTAAAAAATAACTTCTAAATAGCAGCTTTTCCCAGCTCACTCACTGCAGTTGTTGTATTGTCATGTTGTAAAGTCATGAGAACCCATCTGTTGTGGTACTAAAGTGTCATGATATCCTTAAGAGTGATACTCAGTAATTTAGTACTTCTGTTTGGTTGTAACTTCGTCTGGGTAGAAGAGAAGGTTAAATTTTAAATACGTGATGTGATCATAAAAGTTAAGGTCTGTGATATGGAGGGGTACATTTTTGATACCATCCAAAGACTTATTTACAATTATATATTTTTATATAGCAGAGTGCAGAGGGAATTTTTTTCTTGCTAAGAAAAATTAAAGAAGTTCAGGGCCGTGTAGTTTTTTTTTATTTTTATTTCCGTTTGACTCAAAGGAACCAGACTTAGTAAGGATTTAGAATAAACAGACTAGGGAATAAAAAATGTATTTTCTGTTTATTTAACTGATTAATGGGTACATTTTTTACAAAGTATGATAGCAATGTAAATTAAAAAAAAGTAAATGAAATAAAGTACAAAAAGGCTTTTCTTGCACCCTGATCTAGAGAAATAAGGATCCAGATAAAACCATTTTTAAGTGGCTCACATATATCTCCAGTTCTGAGAGGCTCAGAGTTGTCACTGTCTGCATCAAAAATCCATGGAAGTTTTGTTTGGGTTTTTTTTCCAAAGCCCTATTCTCAAGTGAATCCATTATTTCACTAGGTGCAGGATTAGCAGACATGTGAACCTTCTTGCCTAAAATCTCTGATCCTGCATGAAACTGAAAGAGAGATCTGATTTTGTGTGAATTTACCTGGTTTGTATTGTTTGGTACCAGGGATTTTTTTGAATTTTTTTTTTTTTTTTGAGACTCTTCACAGTATTGATTTGATAAAGTGCTCCTTTGTAAAACCCCAAATATACTTAGCTTTAAGCACTTAATATTTTCCTCAGGATAGGTGCTTTTTTTTTTATAGGTGGTGCTATTATTAGGTGCTTTACTGTTATAAAGGTACTATTTATTTATTTATTTTCTATTTGTGCAGATTTTGCTATAATTAATTTTAGGTTTTTTTTTTTTTATTTAATCTAAAGAGTCTTCAATTCTCCCAGGCTCAGAGAGCATCTCCAGCTGTAAATATTCCTTGCTGAATAGCTGAAACAAGCAGACACTAAATTCATGTTTCAGTGAGTTCCTAAATAATTGTGTGTGAGATGGCATGCATTCCAAGTGTAATTGGTTAATTGTGAGCTGCTGTAGATAATCATGTTATGCCGTAGGCCAGCTGAGGTCTAGCCTGACTTTTTGAAC
Organism: Haemorhous mexicanus; assembly: GCF_027477595.1. Lineage (NCBI taxonomy): Eukaryota > Metazoa > Chordata > Aves > Passeriformes > Fringillidae > Haemorhous > Haemorhous mexicanus. The sequence continues at coordinate 11,589,639 of NC_082355.1, read as the reverse complement.
ACTGCAGAGATGAGGAGATAATTTGAGAGGAGTACTTAATTGTAATATTTGGTGACATTAATCACAAGTTGTCTAATACAAGAAATGAAGCAATTAATTTAGGGTGTGCTTGTCTCAAAGTGGTCATGGAACAGCCCAGGTTGGGAAGGACCTCAAAAGATCGTAGGTACTTGTTTATATTCCCTGTTCTTCCATCTTCACACACACTGAGGGGGAAAAAAAACCCAAAAAAACCACCACCAAACAAACAAAAAAACTGCCAAATTGTGCACCAGTTTTGTAGATAAGACCATGAAGTCTGGGCAATATTTTCATTAGTGAAATCACTGCTAATGCAACATCCTGTAGTGTTCAGGAGGAGACCCTGGTACAGGTAATGAAGAAATGTTTGATGGAGTAACACAATAAAAACAAACAGTAAAAAACTTGCATTAATCTAGAGCAGAACTTCAAACGAAGTTAAATGCAAATGGGGACAAAAAATGAGCTACTTGGAGTAGAATCAATAAAGGCATTTTTGGGAGGAGTAAGTGTAAGTGCTGGTTCTGGAATGCTGTTTGTAATGAATGCCTACTGTTTGTTTGAAGATTTTTGCTTAACTTTAGGATTGGCTTAGGTACTGGGATAACAGAGCCATGAGAAAACATAAATACCTGTTTATAACAGGAAGATCTATTCAATAGGATTTTCAAAATCCTTTATGTGTTTATGATTCAAACTGGTGTTTGAAAACATGGGTTATTCTCATAGTGTTTTTTTATCTTTTAAGTCAAAACAAAAAATAGTTTCCTAAATGCTAACAATTTTTAGTCATTTTGTTGATTTAATTCACGTCTGTATGTCCTCTCTTTGTACTTAAATTGATTTTTAGACTTTTGGGAAGAAAGAATATTGTTAGAAGTATATAACACCAGTACCTTTTTACTAGCATGATTCCTTTTTTTAAGATCTACAACCCTTAGCTAATTTACTCTGTATGTTACTTATTATAATGAACTGAGATATAACAATTATTTCAGGAAAGCACTACAAACAACATAGAGAACTGTGGGTAGAATTCCAATATACCAATCTCATTTGCCAAACAAAGTTTCTGATACATTTATACCTTTAATTTAAACACCCTTAGGTATGGAAATCTTGTCTCAAAATAATTGTACAGCTATTCTCTGTTCCTTAAGAACAGGGCAGATGGGGCAGTACTTAGCAATTTACTTTTTAAAAATTATTCTGAGCTGCGTTTCCTTTCTTTTCTATTTTTTTCCACAACAAAGTAGGTTTCAAGTTTCCTAGTGGCTGGTTATGGATTAGTGGAAACAATAACACAAAAAACCCCAAGCCCTGCCTGTAAAAACAAAGGATTTCTTATCCGTGGTACTGGTATCAAATTTGGGTTCTGTTGTGTTTGCTTATAAATGTGGATCTGAATGCTTCCTCATTTTCCCTGTGACTTTCTGGGAAAGGTGGTGATCAGAATTCAAGAATAGAGTGTTTATAAGCAAAGCTCAGTAGGTAAAAAAAGTGTAGTGTGTCATGCTGGGATGTTAGAGCTTACTTTCTTTCTTGCTTACTTAATGGGAGGGAGGAAAATGAGGAAGAGAAAGGCTGTTTCACAGGAGTCAGTTATCTCTTTCTGACAAGTGCATTACTGAGGAACTTACTTTTTAAAATTGAACAAAATCATTCTTAATGAGAAAATTTTATAGAACTTCTACTTCCTTTGGATGTGATGGAGAATGCATCTCAAAGAAGAGTTTCTTTAAAAAAAATCCTAAATTTCAAGTAGTCTGTAGCAATATAAGAATATGTTGTAAAGCACTTTCCTGACTCTTGAGACAGGAAGCATGCTGTTATCTTAGGAGAGTAGATGTGTCATCAATCAAACCAGTGAACTGCTGTATAAGTGCATTTCATGCATGAATTAACCAGCTGCTAGCCAGTAGATATCAAATCGATGTGTGCTGCTTCCCAGCTAATATGGGATGTGCTCAAGCAGAAATACTATACCCAGCACATGAGGTCATGGCTACAAATATATGAGCTGCTGGAGGTTTTGCTTGTCTAGCACCTGCTAAAGCCCTGCACTAATTTACTATGGTTTAATAATTTGAGAGAAAAAGCAAAGCATTTCAGCTCATGTCTTTTTGAACCTATTATGAATAACTTATTTAACAAAATCTTTATTGTGAAGGTAGAAAATCCAGTGTTACAAATTCATCAGGACTGATGAAGCTGCCAGGAGATGAGTCATTGTTTTCAGGACTATCTCAGTGGAGTCATAACAGAGCTTTTTTGATTATTTTTTGTGTCTTTGTATGTTTGATTTGTTTTTTATTTTAGTTTCTCTCCAAATTTCTTATAGTAGGACTGCAAAATATGTTCGATATCTTCTGACCATTGGAGGGAAAGGGAAATAATGGTTCTGTCATAAACAGGGATTGAAACTCTTTTGCCAGGTCATCTTGTGAATGAAAACTTCTTTTGTGTAAGCTTTAAGGAATATTTTATTAGTTTCTCCTGCAAATTTAGTGTTTGTTTCTGATCCATGGATTAGTTGGTTTCCATATCTTTATCAAATTTTTGAGAGTTTTTAATGGAAGAATTGACAGGTTTTAAGTTGGAATATGTCCTTAGACTTCTTTATAACAGAGCTCATTGTTGTGGTTAATTTTGATTTATTTCCAAATATATAAAGATGTGAGAATGATAATCCAATTCCACATGTCAAAAAAGGAACCAAATGCATTGCATTCTTTTACCTGTGAAAAAATGACTACTGCTTTTGGAAGCACTGGTTTAGGGTTCCTTCAGCTGTGAAGAAAAAGCAAAACACTTTCTCAAGGGGTTCTGAAGTGTTCATAGAGTTCTTAGGCATTTCATTTTCCAGAAATTTCAATGAATGTCAAGTATGTGAAGTAGAGAGAAGGAAGGAAAGATTGTCTCCAGACTGCTGGTTTGGATGTCCAGATGGAAAGAATGATGTCAAGCTGAGTCCCAGCAGGTTGTGTACATGCCTTCCAGTAAGAGTAGCTGGAGGGAACTGCTGTGGAAGTTGAAAGTTTGCTCTGTGCAAGATCTTAAAATTGCTTAAAACCCATCCATGTGGCTGCCAAGTTAAATACATTTAAAGTACAATTATAATGAAGCAGCTTAGTTTAAAATGTGATCTGTATTTCCTGAATAATTTCCTGATGCACTTATATGGGTATTTGCTAGAAGGGCTAAAAAGCATGGAACCAGTAATATATTTATTGTCATTTCCCCGACAAGCAGTCTGACCAGGGGTTGGGGGGGAGAGTATGGCATCCTTATTTATCCTTTTTTTTGTGAAAATAGGCTGGATTTGTATTAATGCCAAGTAAAAAATACTTTCCATGCCATTTCCATTAACCATATCCTTTCCTTGGAAAAAGGTTCCCTTGGGTCTTGTTCTTGACCTTTCCAGCAGTAAGAGCAGTTACTTCCACTCAGTGCCTGAAATACAAGGCTAACTTGAGCCCTGGAAGAAATAGTGAACCACAAAGGAGGTGACAAATTTTGAAGGTGGAGATGAGGTATTTAATCAGACACAAATAAATAAATCCATTTGGTAGTAAAGGATGCCAAATTTTTTTTTTACTTTTTTGATTCTTGGAGTATATTTCTGAACTGATAGTACAAGGGTAGAGACATTATTAGCTCTTGATGAAAAGATAGCTTCAGTCTGATAAAATATAATAAGGATTGTTTACAAAGTATCTATTAACAGTGTTGAAAGTGGGAATAAATAATTTAATTGCATCGGAAGTTCTTTGGTACAGAAGGAAACCTTGAAGATTATGAGAGAGAACAAAAAAAGGCAAAAATCATGTACTGTATAGGAACAGGGAATATTTTTATGAGGAATTGTTGGTGCCAGTTGAAGCATATAGGAAATAGTGAACAATGGCTGCATTCAAAACCTCAGTGGTAACTGAATCCTGTTGATTTCTAAGTGTCTCAAATAGTAGTGAGATTAAAGAGTGGAGGCAATTGCTGAGAAAATGACACAAAAAGACTGAAATAATAATACACTAAACAGAACAGAACAAAGTGGTGGTGTGCAGTGGCTCTAAAAATCAGACAGTGGTGATTTTGAATCAAACTGAAATGAAGTTGCAGTCAGTGCTAGATTAGGGTGACCATCCTGATTTTTCCTTTTGGAAAGATAGGGAGCTTCTTTCTAAATGCAAGTAATAGTTTCATTGCTATTAAAGTTTTGTTCTAATCCCTTTCCAAGAGGTTTGAAAGCCCTGAGCAACTTGGTCTGACCTCACAGTAGATCTTGATTTGAGTGTGAGGTTGAACTGGAGGAAAATACACCTTTGTTACAGGGGCACTTGTAATGAAATTTTTGCTGTGAGATATTCCAATAGGTTTTGGCTTCGCTGAGCCAGGAACAATTTAGAGTATAATTAATTACTATTAAAAATGCAAAATTTTTTTCCACCTGTGGGGGTTTTTTTTCAGATTTTTTTCCTAGAGCATAATCATAATAATTTTTCTTTCATCTGAATACATCATTTTTTCTCCTGCAGTGTCTCAACTGAGTGTATTCTCTTTGCTGAAGGGTTGTGCTGTCATGCAAATTGGACCTTCTACCAGCTTCCACAGGCTTGTCATCACTGAAAGAAATGATATGTATTATAATAAATTGTCATTTTACTTCAGTGCTGCCAGTTCTCTGCAGTGCCTGACATTTTTGAGGGGAAACAGTCTGTCATATCTTGGGCTTCAGGGAGGAGAGCTTTAAAATACAGGGAAAGGTCTAGGTGACATGACACTATTGGCTTTTTTTTTTTTTTCATCCTCACGCTCTTCACTGTTCTGATTTCATTAAATCTGTACACAAGGTTGCAGTGTGCAAGAGATGATTGGCTGAGGAGGGGCTGAATCAGGGTGGTTTGTCTGTTCCCACAAGACTGATGTGCCAACAGGGAGGAAGCACATCAGTTCGCAATGCAGCCTCTGGCATATTGCACCAAGATTCAGAAACACTTCTGGGGAGATTTGTGCTCTCCAGAGCACTTTGCTCCCTTCAAGGTGTCAGTTTGTTACTGCTGGATTAATGAACCGTTTTAGAGAGCTGGGAGTCAGCAGGGCAGAGGATGAAGGGTTGTGGAATGTGACAGTGTTTAACAGGAGGGAACTGCTGCTGGTGCTCCTCATGGGACTGGGGAGTGGCATGAGAAAACTGCCAGGTCACCCTTGCCTAGAAACAGCTCTGCTGCTGTTTCCAAAGTGCATGTGTTTGACAAAGATTTGGAAGAGAAAGAAAAAAAAAAAAAAAAAACAAACAAATCACAAAAATGCCAAGAAAATCAGCATAAAGATCTACAGTGGTTAGTAGTAGTAGTATGTGAGAAAATGTACGCGTACAGACAGAGAGAGAAGGACTCTGAGCTCATTTAGAAGAAAAATAAAGCAAAAAATATACTCAAGAAATATCATGCACAGACCTGGATGGTTTTGTCCTATAAATTTGTGTGAAGTATCAGCGGCTTTTAGAGACTGTAATAAGCTAAAGAAATAAATTAGTGTGGTTTTGTTTGTTATTCTGCACATTATTCAAGGGAATATTATGTATCCCATTGTTTTTGTAATTCTGCCATGAACTATCCAAAATGTTTTGGATTATTTTATAAATATTTTCCTTCAACTCATGCTCTCTCACTCACTGCCTCTCTCTTAGATCAGTATTCTCTGTGATTGTTCCTTAATCTGTGTAAACCTTTTTTTGAGGTGATCTTAAAATATGCTTTAAAATTTAAATTTTTAAGAAATATATCCTTGATCCAGTTTTAGAAGTGTTACAAATATAAGATAATCATAGCTACTTTGACAAAACTGTGTAGTAGCTGAGCCCGTATCTTGCTGAAGGATACTCCAAGTCAGAAGGGAAAATGTGACTGTGTTCAGTGGCAAGGAACATCCCAGAAAGCAATTAATTCATTAATTAATAATTTATTTATATATCCAACTCTTTGTTTAGGGCAACAATGAGAAAAGTACCCTGATTTTGTCCACTTTCCCAGTGCTGTTATAACAGGGGTTTATTAACTGTTGGTTACCCACAATTTCAGTTAAATTTTGAAAAAATTATGGAACTGTCCAGCTTGATTAGCAATTTCACTCTGATTCCTCCTAAAAATCTGACTTGATACTTTCATCTGAGCTTCTCTACTCTCTCCTTAATTTTTATCATTAAAATTAAGGTGATGTTCAGTAACTGCATCATGCCAGGACTGCTCATTTTGGCTCAGCATTGATAATATTCATATGTGCTCCTTCTTTCCTACAGAGCTGTTTGTCTTGCAGTGAGGCTATCTGGGATGTTGGCTTTGGCCCTCTTAATCAAAAGGGAATCTTCACGTAGATTGATAAGATTTTCTGTATCTAAATCTCACAGTTATTACATCACAAGCAAAGCAAAATTAAGCAAAATTAAAAGTGTTCTCACTTGTGAAAGAGTTCTTCTAAGGAAAATATCAAAGGCCAGAAAGCTGAGGTGAAAACCCGCTTAAATTGTTCAGAAACTCTGTGATACAGAGAGACTGTGATGTAGGTTGGACAAGCCAGGGGTAGCAGTATTGCCAGAATAGAAAAATTACTTTGAACATTTCTAGGAAAATGAAGAGTAAACATATATACGTTTTCTTGAGTGTGTCTGTTTCTTGTAGAAACTTCTCCATTGCTAACTGAGGAGGCAGCTGGCTTTTTACCTGAATGGAAATATTAGAAAATTAATCTGTTTTAAAGCAAACTAAACGGAGCAAAGTAAATTCTTTTGCCTACAAAAATGATCCAATAAAATATTTATATAATTTTCCTTTTCAAGAAGGAAGTGCATCCTCAGGCAGCCCAATTAAATGAAAGCACAGAAGGGAAATATTTTTATTAGAGCACTGCATTTCTCAACACCACTAAGCATAAAACTTCAGTCTGAAGCTGAGATATTCAAATTTTTGACAGGTATTTCTTTTAATTTTTTAATATTGAAACTAAAGTTACACTTTTAATTGAGATAACTTTGTGGCTTGATTCGGTATTAAGCTTGTGATTGAAAATTTACAGATTGTTACATAACCTTTTAGATGTGGAAAGGCACAAGGAGCTATGTAGTGTAATAACAGGACTATTAGTGGCACTTTTGCCATTGGGGTCTCCATGCCTCCATGCAGTGACAGCTCCTTGATTGAAGGAAGCAAGGCTATGCTCATAAATAAATAAGTTCTGGGAATATTTATTCATTTTCATAAGTGTCCTTGAAAAATTTTGCAAAATATTTATCTTGAAAATAATTATTATGAGCTTTAGAGTAACACCTGTTGGTTTTAGTGCTAATTTAGTACGTCTTTCAGAAGTTAATTGCAAGGATCTGGAGCAGCATTAACTTGCAGTTCTTTCAGTCTCTGAATGAATTCTTAAGGCTTTGTTTGTGAAGGAACTTAGGAAACTGTAAAGCATAAGGGAAAAGAGCCCTTATTCAAATGTTATGCCAGTTCAGTTCTGCATCTAGGTAAAACTTGAATTCTTAGATTTAAGCCAGAGTTCATCTATCAATAGCTCTATTCTTACCTTGGAATTCCTCCCTCTGTCCCCCTCTCCCCCTAAATGTATCAGACACTCAGGGCTCTGGTTGTTGTTTCTATTTTTTCACTTTTGAGTCTTTTCTGCAAAACAATATCTTAGGCCACCATCTGCTCACACCAACCTTTCAGCTGGATTTCCAGTTCTTCTTAACCACAAGTTTATTTCCACTCTACTTAATGATTATTATGAATTTTTTGTTCTTTAGTATTTTCAACAAAATACTCTTTTGTAAGGCAGTTATATAGTAGGCTATAATAGAAAGCAATGTCAGGATGATTTATGTTGAAGGTACTTACCTTTCTGAAGATCTGTGGAACTGTACAATTACATAGGCAGTGATCTGTGAGCTCTGGGAAATAACTTGGGATACACAAGTAAAGAAAACTTTGAAATTCAAATATAAATAAACTTTTTGATGTTTCTTGTGGCCTAAAATATTTTCTTTTACTTCAAAGACACGACTAAATAATAATTTTGTCTGAGGCAGAAAACTGCTGTTTTCAAAACTTCTTTTAAGTGAGAATAGTTGCATTTATTCATTGTACTCTGAATTTGCTTTATTCATCTGAGACTCCTGCTGTATCAGGATGATGAGATCCTTTAGAAGAGAGCAATCTCGGGATCTCAGACATGTGACTCTCTGAACCAAGCAGCAGTTAGATTACACTTTTCACTCCAGGTTCACTTTAATCAATCTTCCTCTTATTATCAGGAGACAGCAAGCCAGAGAGAGCTGGAGCTGCTGTGGCAGAAGCTCATTGCTTCTTGCTTGCAGTGATGAGCAGATTGCTGGCTCAGGAGAAGTGCACTGTCATGCTTCAGTCTGGTGACCTGTCAGAAATGAAATTCAAGTGTCACAGAGTCTTGCTCAGCTAATTAAGGTTGCAGGACACTTATCAGCCAGAACTGCTTTATTTCACTTCATTAGTGCATGAATCCTTTGCAGGGTGAGGCTGTGCCATTACCTAAATCACCATGGAGAAGCATAAATATAAATATTATCAATATTGGCTACCCTCAGGAGGCACAGATTCATGCTCTTGATCCTGAAAACCTACAGTCTCTTACTTCAGATTTCATATAATCAGGGTCAGAACTTTCCTGCTGAGGAATCAAGCTCTGCTGACACTCCTTTGGCTTTCATACCCAAGTCTCTTGCTTGATTCTCTAACACTGCTTTTCTGAGAGCTGTGGTGGGAGATAAGCAGCCCATTTTTGCTGCTTTGCTCAGCTCACAAATGAGAAGGCTGATGTATAATTCCAGGAGAGTTGCAGCAAAATAAATGGTAAGCTTGGTGTTGGGATCTTCTTTTTGGAAAGACCATGAATTTGTGAAGATGTAATTCCCATCAAGGAAAAGTCCCCTAGTAAGATTTAGGAGACTCAGTCAAATACAAGTGTTTCACAGATTTAAAGCCAGCTTGGAAAGTTGGATTTGATAGAGAGAATTCAGCCTGAGTTCTGTGTAAGGTTCCTGATGTCATTGTTTGTGGCTTTTTTATTTGTTTTGAGGACTTATTTTTAAAAATTATTTTGAAGTAAAGATTTACAGAATGTGAAAAATACTTTTTTTGAAAGGGCATATGACTATTTTGGCATTTCTTTGGTATCATCCATTCCTTCAATCATTCTTTCTACTTTTATATGTCACTTTGTGCACCTTGGGGTGTCTCCAGCATTACGAAGACTTTTTACATTATTTTTCTCAGTGAGAGATTGAGATAGATAATTTTGAATCAAACATGTTGTAGTGGTTGGTTTTAAATAAAAAGAAGATTGAAAGGATTGTCAATCAGCACTTTTAAATGTTATCAACAAACAGTTTTTTAAATGTAATGTTAAATAAATATAGTGCTCAGGCAATATCTTCAGCTTCAAGCATTTTCAGATGGAAATTTTGTTTCAAAATAGCCATATGTGGAAATGTAGTAAAGCATTTTTGTAAATTAGTAATAACCAGGAATGTTATGAGGAGTGGACTTAAGCCAAACCACAAATGAGTTCTCCATTCATTACTGCAGAGCAATGATTAACAGCTTCTTCAACTTCACTCTTATACTTGTTTACAATATACAGAATGTATATTGTATACATTAGCTATTGTATATTTCTTCTGCTTATTTTTTTCTCCTCTGAAGTTTCCTGCCTTTATTCTTCCAGCGTTTCAGTAGCTGTTTTCTAGCCTTGTTAATACAAGTGTTGGTTACAATTTTAAGCTGCAGTGTGAATCAGTCCTGATTTGTGTAATGCAGAAGAAGGAGCTATATTTTAAATGTGTTTTCTCACATTGGACCCTATTATTATGCTTTGGAAAAATTTACATCTGGTTGAGTCTTTTGCATTAGACACCCACTGTCATTGTGAATATTTATGACCTCTGTTTCCTTTTTTGCCTTGATCCTTTTTCCAATATAAAAAGAGAACCATCAATATGTCAGTTCTTGGCCCATGGGTAGGTTTAGCCAAGGCCTGTGTTCTAATCTTTTTAAACTAATAGTAGGCCCAAACTGATTTTTCTGCTTTTTTTTTTTTTTTTTTTTTTGCTTAAACATTTATCTGAGAGCATGAATGAAATGTGAGAATATAAATAAGAATGCCAGTATTCAGATTTGATGCTTTCCTGTCCAGTATCTTCTGTTTCATAATTGAAATTGATGGCCATTCACTGACACCATGTCTATCTGTAATACTTCTATTTATCTAAATACTCAATGTATTTTAAATTATTTAATCCTCCGTGTATTTACACTTCCAGCAGCTAAAATGTTTGCAGGCAACCACTGCACAGAGTTAATGTGCAGAATAAAAGTTACTCATGAATATGCTAATACTAATGAAACTGTTTGATACTTTTTTATTCATATGGAAAATTATGCATAAACAGTAATTTTGTCTTATATTTGCTGCTCTTTTGTTCGTTGTATGAAATAAAGAAGAGGGAAAGTGGGAAGGTGAGGTGAGGAAAAGAGGAGCTTTCTTTGATCACAATAGAATGGGGGGTAATGATCCATTTTCTGATGCCTCCATTTTTGCTCTGGACAGAACAAAAAAATTTATTAAATTTAAATCTAAGCAAGCAATGGAATAATAATGAAATAATTAAAATAATGAAACCTACAAAATTGATAATGTTTACAGAACATATGCTTGCTTCTTTATAGCATAGGTTTTTCTTGTAACTTTGTCAACACTAATACAGTTTTATACAGCTGTTCACGTCCAGGGCAAGTGAGGAACCTCTTTATTTCTATGGGAGAAATGTGGCTATGTGCTTATGCTGCAAACAGTCATTGCCTTTGCAGTTTGTGTCTGCAGTGGTTTACACTGACACCATCATCAGGAGCTTTGGGCTTGGAGTTCTCTCAGCTCATTAGAATTAGTCCCTTGTGCAAGGAAGGGAAATGAATTTGCTCCTGTTTCCTCTTCAAACTTATGCTGGTTCTAACAGTCCCATCCTGTGAATTTAAAAGGATGCTAAACCTTAACAAAATAAAATCATCCTTTACTTCTATTTCTCTACTTCTTTTGTGTGCCCTTCTTCCTTGAGACAAGATATTTACATGTTTGTTTTGATATCTATCCCTAGAATAGAGGGGAATGCCCATGTTCAGTGTTTTAACAGACTTTTTTCTTGTAGTATTCCTATTAGATGAGAGTGTTCTTAATGACATCATGTAAAGGGTCTTGGGATACTTTAGGGACATTTTGTACCTGCACACCTTTTTTGAATTACTCTTTCATTTGGGATTTTGAAAACAGATGCCTCTCTCCTTTCTAAGGAATAGATCACAGTTTATGTGACAGGTTTTGCTTTTTTCCTATCTTACCAATTTCACTTTGAAATATGTAGCTGGGAACATCTTTGTGTTTTTTAAAAATTATCATTGGAAATAAAAACCTAAATTCAAAAGCTTGTGAGAGTTTTATAACAATTTCCGAGGAGTTCTGTTTTGGCCATCAGAAACTCCAGTCACGTCTGAAAACTAGGGCCAACAGATGACAAATAATTTTTAGTCAGAACACCAGCTCTTTCTGGAACACAGTATGTTTGATTTTAAACTTCAGCCTGGTGACTTGGCTTTTCTTTCAGCAATGCCAGTGCTCCAAATTTACAGTTTTATGTAATTCACTTCTATGCAATGAACCATGTATGTTTAAGGTTTTTCCTCCTCTTCTTTTCCTCTTTTACTGAGGTGTAAAAAGGAAAGCATGTTCTATGCATTTATGCAGTTTATTAATACATGTAGGTTATTCCTTGGAATAGGAATAAAATGCAGCTTTCCAAGGATAATGGAGAATCAATTGCTATAGATCTTTACTTGATGATGTGATATATTAGTATAATAAAGACTAATAAATTTTCCTACTGGAGATTTTCTGATAGCTGCTATGAATCAAATCCTGCAGAACAGTGATGAAGCAGAACAGTGAAATTCTTCAGATGTAGGTGGAACGCTCTTGCAAGCTCATCTCCTCCTGACCCTGGGGAGGTGGGGAGAGATTTCAGATCATTGAAACTGATCAGATTGTAGAACAGCACCAGGAGAATATATTGGGTAGTTAAACAACTGTGGGAAGGCTTATTTGGTGTTTGCCTACTTGGATCCCTGCAGAGTGGCTGTTGTGTCACCTGGCCAAAGGTGCTGGGGTTCCAGGCATGGCCAGGGGTGCAGCAAGGGAAGGGGATTGACCTGGGACCAGTGCAGACAGGAGCACTGGAGGGACTGCAGTACCATCTGTAGTTTGTGTGGGGAAGGAGGACATGCAGTAACTCTTCACAGAACATGTGTTTTCCCCTGCTTCACTGAAAATTGAAGAGGCATTTTCAAGCCCATGTACATGGGCTCTTCTGGAGAGGGATGAGGCAAAAAATAAGAGCCTTTCCACCACTGAAATGCACATTTCTATAAAAAATATAGAATATACTGATTATTCTTCTTCTTCTTTATCCTGATTTTTCTGAGTGCACACTGTTCTGCAGAAGAGGCAGGGTCACTGTTTCAAGGTTCTGTGTCATTGCTTATGGAATTCTGCTGAAATAGCCTTAGTTCTCACAGGCCATCCCTAGTTCAAGGGTGGGTATTGTTGTAAAGAGAATAAATACAGCAACCCAATTTCAGTGATTTCCTACTGGGCTGTTCAATAGAACTGCAGAATAAGAAAAATTTATTTTTGTATTTTCTGAGACGTTCTGTAGAGTGTTCACATGTCAGACATCCTTTTAAATGAGAATGCTTGTAAAATACACTTGTGGCATATGCTTTTAAAGTAGTTCAGCAGGAAGATAAATTTTTCTTTTCCAGCTGTAATAAAAAATGCTTTAAATAGTTGACTCTCCTTTACAATATAAAACAGGGAATAAGAACTAATATTACCATTTATGCAAGTCTTTCTCCACAGGGTTGTTCTGAATATACTATTTGTACTATTTGTAGAGGGTTTTTTAGCATTGGCTAAATATAGTGATTATTCTGCATCTGGATAACAATTTTGATAAAGGTATAACCTTTGTAAATGAATTATTCTTTAAAAAATCAAGAGGTCAAAACATCTCTGAAGCACTGTACAGTGGTGGTATGCATCAAGACAACACAAGTCTTATAATACTGTGAATAATTACTGAGATGCTAATTGTGCTCTTTGAATTGTCCCCCTGAAGTAACCAGAGTTACTTCATCTGTAAAATTAAGACTAAGTATACGGCTTAGGAACCTTAAAAAATTCCCATTGGTTTCAGTGCCCAGGGGAAAGTTGACAGACTTTGAAGAAATTTTAATTTAGGGGAGTCTTTGGGTGGTGACTGCAACTTCAGAGACAGAAGGCTTGATCCAGAGCAATATTGAATACAGCAGAGACCTTGAATTAAAGTTGGGTCTCTGAATGTTCCTATTTCCTAGAACTCCCAGGCTTGTAAAGTGCTACAGGCTGTTAAATGTCTACAATTTTTTAAATTTTATTCTTAAATATTGAAGTGAGAACTTCTCAGCCATTCATAAAATTTAAATGCCCCATCTTCTTTGTGTTCTCACTGCCGTTATTAAGCGCATACAAGATGTTCAGTACCATAAAAATAAATTCTGAACAGAAATGTTTGCCTTTAGGAGCAGTCACAATGAATACATGTCTATTTGCATTGTCATTTTTTTGCATATGTATCTTTCAATGCATCCTTTTTTTGTTTTTTTCTGCTCACAGGACTATACCTTGACAATGTACTTCCAGCAAGCGTGGAGGGATAAGAGGCTGTCCTATAATGTAATACCTCTAAACCTTACCCTGGACAACAGAGTAGCTGATCAGCTCTGGGTGCCTGATACCTATTTCCTGAATGACAAGAAGTCATTTGTTCATGGTGTTACTGTGAAGAACAGAATGATTCGTCTGCATCCAGATGGAACAGTCCTTTATGGGCTCAGGTCAGTATGAACCATTTCTGAGTCTTCTGTCTCTTAATTTGAAACCATGATTGAAAAGCTAAAAATAAAAACCATTCCTTGCTCTTTTTTGTTTGTTTTTTAATGCTTTTAGTTTTATTTTTCTATTCTATATAACTGGTGATATTCCAGAAAAAAAACCCAAACTATTCTAAGCTCATATTTTAAATCTAAGAATTTTATTTTTATAGAAATCTTTGAGATAAACTGCCATTTTTAGTACAGCTCAGAGACTTGTATTAAGAACAGATAAAACTGTAAATATTATTTAGAATATTCATTCTGGATTAAAAGCCTAGTTTAGAACAGCTTCTTCAAAGGAATTGAAATATGAAATACAAAATGAGGATTAGAGGAGAAAACAGTAATGTATATGACAGCTGAACTGATAGTTTAACTGATATGCTTTGAAAATATTTTTGATTGAATATTAGATTGGTTTGTATGCTACCCAGATGAATCAGCTTTCTGATTTTCACCAAGATGAGGTGTGACTTGAAGTGTTTTACAGCCTGTTGTTCTGTATGACAGTATGGAGAGGGGTGACTGGGGAAATCAACAAAAGGGCTTCACTCTTGAGAAGCTCTGAAAACTTGGGAAATTGTCTGTTTAGTGATGTCAGCAGGATAAATTATTGCTGAGAAATGGATTTAAAAATATAACTGAAAAAGGTGACTGACAGTGCTGTGTGGGTAGGTAACAAAACAGCAGGAAAGCGTTGCCTGGGTTAACAACAGGAAATGCTGCAGAGCTGGGGATTGTATTTACCAAAGTTTGTTGTGTCCTGTTGTGTTTTCTGGGGGAGCAGTTCAGGCTCTGCCACTATGGCTGTGAGCAAGTCTGGAGTTGTTGTGATTGCTCACTGAACCAACAGATACTTGGTTCCTTGAAATGCTGCTGTAGTTTAAAGTGAAATATAAACCAGCCATGTAACAATATTTATAGTAATGGAGTGAGAGCCAGCCTAACAATGGTTTTGGTGTAGTTTTCAATTTAAGATTCTGAAATCATAATCTTTATTATTTTCTTCTAGAATAAATCAGGAATAAATATCAGATTTAATGTATTCAAAAATGCTAACTTTTTTTTGCTATTTTTGGCATTTTTTATTCTGAGTGCTTAAGCATCTGTAATAATTTCTGGTTTTTTAAAAGCTTGGTAAACAGTAAGTAGAGCTCACAAAAAATTATCCATAGAAGAATTGAGTAATAGAAATTTTTGTTTTCTGGGAGTTTCTTTTGATGCTCATTTGTTTCTCAAAACCCTCAAAACCTTTCGTGTAATAAACTTTAAGATTTTGAGGGTTTTGTTTGTTTCTTTTTTTTGAGCTGAACTGGTGTTGATACTGCTTGATTTTTTTGGGTGAAACCTTTCCTCCTTTTCTTTCAGCATAAATAGCAAATCAGTTTTACAATCTCTTATGAGATGCAGTAAAGTGAAATGGTATCTATTTTTCACTTAAAGCTGTTTAATGTAATTAGAGGAATCATTGCTAATGCTTTGAGCCTTTATTTCCCGGAGTTATTTTCTTCAATACTTCCAATCCCAATATGTTATCCAAAATGGTTTTAGAATAATTCTAAAATGGGTTTTTTTTCTATTGAAGGACTTGTGCACGGCCCAGAGTTAAAGGTATTTAGACAGCTTTTTTCCTAGGTAAAAAAATCTCACTTTAGGAAAGAATTTTCAAGTATTTTGGTATACCTAAGGATCTCACATTTGAAATTATCAGTTTTTACATCTAAGACTCTACTTGGTGCATTTCCAGAGTGTTCTTTGCCCTGTGAGCTGGCACAGGATGGATGCTGGCTGTGAGTTGTGCCCTTGTTCTGTTACTGTGCTGCAGTGGATTGTACCTGGGGGCAGGGACAGGGTGAGTGTCACCTGAGGCTGGGAACTGCAGCTGGGGACTGCAGTTGCCTTCTCTGCTGTGGCAGCTGAGTCCTTGGGCAGCACAGAGGTGAAGGGCACTGCTGGGTCTTGTTCTTCTGGGGTAGGGACTGTGCAACATAACAGGTACCTAACAGATGACATGGTGAGAAAACCTTTTCTTACAGCTCCTAATTCTTAATGAACCCCAGACAAGTCTTGTGAAATGTAGAATTGATTCCTCAGACTCAGCCTGGTAGGGCTCAGAAAGGCTTTGTGGCTAAAACTGCCTTCTCACCCTGGGCTGCATGGGGAAGATGCACCAGTGGAAATACACCAGGGTTATGTCACTGGCCATATTCTGCTTTTGCCTTCCCTGGACCAAGTGGCAATCCATGATCTCATTCTAATATTAAGGTTTTAATTTTATAGCTTTAAGTAACTTTATCTTTTTCATCTAAATTCAACTCAGACTTATTGTTATTTCAAATGTCCACAGTACTGATAGATTTAATTCTTGCTTATTAGTAATTTCCACATCTTAAAAATACCTGCCTAGTTGTATTCCTCATATATCTAAAACCCCCTGTACACTATTTATTCTGAAAATCTACTGTTGTTGCTGCATTAATTTACTTTAGCTTGTACTTGCAGTCACATATTCTTACTGTGGGATTCATTTTTCTAAACTGAGATTCCTTTAAGTATCTGTCTGAAATTTTTCACCTCCCCATGCATCTATTTATACACACATATAGAAATGCTGCTGTGAATTTGGTTGCATTTACCTTGATTGCTGTACCTAAATTCATTGAAGAGCAAGTGATTTTATCAGTACAAATGTAACCATCCCTTTCTTTTGTGTCTCTGCAGTTGAATTTCTATTTCCTCCAGCAAGCAGTGATCCCTTAATGTTGTTCTCTTTGTTTTTGTGAGCAGAGCCCATACATGGTGTGCATGTCACATCTGATTAGATTTGATGTTGGGAAGGTAAATTTCAGGAGGGACTAAGAGGCAATTTTGTGAGCACCTGGATCAGGCTGTTGCTGAAAGAGGGGAGAGAAGGAGGGAAGAAAAAAGAGAAATGGCTAATAATAAATGGAAACATGGTATGTTCTCATAGCCTGCCTTCTTCACTGCAATAGGGCATTAGTTAAGGGCATAACTAAATTCTTGACCTTGTTTTTACAGAGAACATGACATGCTGGTTGTTTTTAAGAAGGACTTTCATTTCTGAGGGATAACTGCCAGCTATTTATGTTTTGGGAAAATGTTTTATTTAGTATTTTTTTCATATTCCATCTGTCAAGAAAATTATTCATTGCTGCCAAGACCAGGACGTTCAGTAGATGATATACTTAAATCACCTAAATGGTAAAAAATTGTAAACATGTAGTCTTAAATGAAGAGTCATTACAGGGAAAATTACTATGTTGGAAATTGAGATGACTTGCAGGAAGATATTAGTGATTTGACAAGATTTAGAACAGTAAATTTAGACATTCAAATCTAGGATAGCAAATAGTATAGGTTGAATAAAACTTGCCAATTTAGAATTACTGCTTTTTGAGAAATTGTGTCTCTCTGGAACTTGCCTCTTTGCTGGTAGAGTCTTGTGATGCCATGTGTCAGAGTAAAGGGGGAAATTTAGTTTGGAATACAAGGATTAAAAACAGGTGAAGAAGTGGCTGAAGACCAGGATGTTTCATGTGGTTTTGCACCATTAGCAGGCTCTTTACAGAGATATTGACCCTTGCATACACTTCTCCCAACATCCCTCACAAGCAAGCTCCGTGACAGTGGGTAGAGAACTGATAATTACTTGACCAAGAGCATTGTGTGCTCTTGTATCTCTTTAGTAGGATGGTTTTGTGCTTTCTGTAAATGAAATTTGTGGGTGTTTTTTACAGAAAAATGGGATATATGCAGAACACCTGATACAAACCATGTTCTGTGAGGTAATGACATTCCCATCCTTTTTAGCCAACAGGAAAACAAAAGAAGCAGAACAGAGGAGTTTTTTTAGAAATTAAAGACTTTTCCCATTTGAAAGCCCACCAGTTTTACTTGCCAAGATTCATCTAATGCACTACCATCTCTGAGTCTCCAAGTCAGCCAGCAATAATTCCTATTTGACTGATGGAGCACAGTAATCCCCCACAAATGAGAGAATTATGTGTATGATGGCCTTGCTTTGTTCTCCATTTCCTGCTACCCGCACTGAGTCACAAAATCCTAACCAGTCCTGGATGACTATTTTGTGTTGTCTCAGCTGTGCCTTCTGCTGTCTGCTCACTCAGTTTCAGCTGCTTGGAAATTTTCACTTCTGCAAATAAAATAGATTCTGCCATATTTTGCTCTGCTAAGACAGCACCGGGCATTTTTGTTGCATTATTAAACTTGTTCAGCATTTAACTCCTCATAGGCATCTCCTAGTCTATGAAATCCCACAGGCAGTTTTCAAAACAATTGCTTTGCAAATATCTTTAGTTCTCAGACCACATTCTTTGAGGGGTGAAGTGCTCACACCAGCACTTCAATAAAGCATTTGATCTTTATTTTGCTACTTTTTTTCTTTTTTTTCTCATTTGTTTTTTGGGGTTTTTTGGGGGTGTTTGTTTCTTGGGGGGGATTATGGTTTTTGTTTTGTTTTTTGGGAATTTTTTTTTCTGATAGGGCTTAATTTTAATTAAATGCTAGGCATTATTTGGAGGTACAGCTCCATTTTTCAGTTTTAAAATAATAAAATAATTTCTACTAGCTGGAACTCTGGAAGTGTTCAAGACCAGGTGTGAGGGGGCTCAAGAACCAGGTGGAAGCTGTCCCTACCCATGTCAAGGGTTTTAGGACTGGATGGTCATTAAGATCCATTCCAATTAAAATTTTGTTATTCTGTGAATTAAAATTAAGTCTTTGGACTGCCTGCAATATTTCAAGCACCCTTGTTATTCCAAAATATCTTCTGCAAGAAAGCAACAGACCTGTCTTACCTTTTTGCTACAGTATTATGTTTCCAGAAGCTGGACAGAAGGTGTTTAAGGACTTCTAATGCACAGTCATGTTAAACAAAAAATTTTCTCCAAATCTTTTCTCTTTGGGGATTCAGAAGCAATAAGAAGAACCTGGACTTTTTTTCTGGGGAAAATATATTATTTTGGATGCTCTGCTCTTGATTATGATACCTGTCAAGGGGGCAGGTGTCTCTGCTTCCATCACATTCGTGCCTCTCTTGTCTGTGCAGACCTTCACACCAACTGGGGCCTTGTTCAGCCTCAGGGGAGAAGAGGAAATAAACATTATCATGAGGTACCCTGTAGCATAAAGAGCACCAACATTAGTGTTGCTGTTTGTTAAAATAAATAAGTGAATATGGTGTATATTTTAATTAGGATGTCTGAAGTGTCAGTAGCTTTCTGTTCTCCAATTAAAAATACCAATTTTCTTAATTTTGGATATATTGGCATTGCAAAAAGGAAGTAAAAAGCAATTTTTATAAGACTTGTTTGAACATGAGAAGATCAATCTCTGAAGAAGCATTTCCAGTGGAGAATTTTTTTGTGCTGGTGCTCACATCTGTAGATGCAATTAGTGACTTTTCCTTTGCCAACACTTGCCAAAGCTAATTCACAGTCTGACATGCAGTTGTTTACTCTTGCACAAGAAATGAGGTTAATTCAATTTCTTTGTCCAGGTTTTCAAGGCTGTTAGTGTACATAGACATGTGTAAGAGCCCCTAAATCTTGTATGCAGGTGGTCAAAGCAAGAACTTTTTGGAAACTTGCAGAAATAAGTGCAAATGTAGTAAAACATGATTTCAAACTGAAGTCATGTAGCTGTTGCAAAGACTTGGAAAAAATTGAATCCTGTACAATTATGTAGAATTTCAACTACAAAGAATTTCTGCATTAACAAGGAATCATTACCACCCCAATTTGATTATCTGGAAATCCTGGGGCAGGACATGTCTGATCATGGCTCTTTTCTTGCACTGCCAGTATAGATCCAGGATAAGGAAAGAAACTTAAATCCCAGCGTGTCTCTTAAGTGAATTAGTTGTTTTTTTAAATAAACAAGGCATCAGCTCTGGCCCAAGTGTGCCCAGATGCTGTTTTCCTTTCTCATGCAAATAGTTCTTTTATAGGTTCCAAGGAATAAAGCAGAGAAATGCATCTACTGTTAGTTCTAATAACACTGTTCCTGTGAACTGAAGATTTGGACATGAAACAAATCCTCCAGCTTCTCTGCTCAGTTATTCCATTTGGTGAACTGAACACTAAAACCTACCTTCTCACAGGGGTGTTGTGAAGATTAATTAATTAGTTTGTAAAGTGCTTTGATCCCATAAAGCACTACACAAGTGCCAAGCATTATTATGAAGAATTATAAAATGCCAGCCCTCATGTGCACCTTGGGATGGCCGGGTTATGGATACAAATCTGCTTTATTTTCTCAGAATCCCATTGTTCCACTTTCCCTACATAGCAGCCCATTCACAAAATGAGCCAGTTTTAGCAAAGATGCCATTTCTGGGAAAAAAAAGAGATCATTGGCTCTCCTAAATATTTCTTTTCAGTTAAGGACTCATAGATTATTGTGCATTTTTCTGTAGGATTTGGAATGGCATCTTTTCAACATTCATCCTCAGCAGGAGGGAGAGAGCAGTTGTGTTTTAAATTCCTCTCCTATCTGAAATAAAACAAAGATATCTTTCTATTTCAGTCCCTTTATTAGATTTTAAGTATGGGATAAGTATTCAGAAGGGTCTTTTGCTTTTATTGCTTTTATTTTTTAGGAAGTGGCTATTAAGTCATTAGTATGTGAACAATTAATTCAATTAAGCTTAATAAAAAAAAGCTTTAAGTCACAGGAATCTTTTCCATTAAAAGCCCTATTATCCAAAATTATTACATTGCAATGGAATGAAAAGAATTTGGAGTTTTATTGCCTGACAGACAGACTATGGCATTTAGTCTGTATTAGTAAGAAAAACTCCATCAGCTACAGAACCGTGAAATAGTTTAAGTTGCTTCAAGGGTTTTGCATATTCCAAAAAACAAATAGAGGTTATCAAACATTTAATCTTAAAGTTTAATAATTTATATAATTTAGAATTACAGCAATCTATCCTTTCTCTTCTGCAATGATTTTGATCATATTTGAGCTGCTAGTTGGTGAACCTGAGAAGGGAGATTTTCCAGTTGGAAGGACATGCATAAAATGTCAGAATTCTCTGATTAAGACTCAGATAGATGGATGCTAAATGTGTGTATACAAGCACATGCTTACATAAATGATATATATTTCATAAATAAATACATTGTATAAATTCTACTTGCACATATTGGATTTTTTAAAATTGGTTAAATGTGAGATGGATCTCAGAAGTAGGAGCAGGACTGGGGTCCTTGCATATGTAAGAAAAATAAAAGTTAGGACACCATAGAACTAATAACACCTCTTGTGGCTCACACATAATCACTTCCTAATTGTTGTCATTTACAGATGAAGCTTTTCTCTCACATTTTAATGTTAGACGTACTATTTATTGTGTGGAAGAATATGGGGTTTTCTCCCCTACCAGATGTCTTATCTGAAGGTGTAAGTACTTGGATTTAGTTTTTATTCCTGTTAAATATCTAGTTTGGGTAATTTTTTTCACCCAAACCACATTTCCTTTATGTTTTAATGCATTTTCTGGGAAGATAATTGCTGATTTGTTCACCCAATGTTTTATCCTACTTTACACAATGGTAAAATGTTTTCTGAGATAAGAACTACCTAAACTCCTCAAGTGTAAGGAATTTGTTGGGATCTTTTTTACTTGCATCTCCTGGGTCCATTTCTTTATTTCTCTGAAAATTCAAATTTCTTGTGGTCTTCAGTGTGCAAAGTAATTCAGGAGAGCTCTTCTTGGAACAGTTTTCAGTCCTGCTTAGCAGGAGAGAAACTATCATAAGTTATAAGAAATTCTGGGGGTTTGTGCTTCCAGCTAAGTTCTCCAGACTCAGGATGTGTGTAAGCCTCTGCAGAAGAGCACTTTAAAGCTATGCCTATCAGTGATTTTTAGACTATACTGCAGATATTTCTACTTACTGTTCAGTGAGCAGAATTTTTATCTCCTCTAAATTACTTGTGTAAGATCATATTTTCTTTTTCCTGCTGCTTTTTTTTCTCTTTCTGAATAGACATTCCTAGAACATTTACTGCATCAGCTAGTCTAGAACTATCTGAGAAGAGAGAGAATAGAAAATGTTTGGAAAACCCTTCCTTAAAATTTACATGAATGCGCCATCTGTACGAGCAGATGGCAGGAACGTCTCAGGGCCAGGAGGAGGCTGTGAGATCACATCACAAGGAGAGAGCTACATGAGGCATGTTCCTTGTGGCAGAGCAAAGAGGAGCTCAGCAGCCCCCTCCCTGCCCTGACCTGGGGACTGCTCCCCCAGAACTGGCTGCCCCAGCAGCACAAGGTGTTTCAAGGTGGTGCCATCAGACAGTGAGGGTCCCCAGGGTTTGTGTTCTGTGCACATGGTCTTTGCTGGCTGCTGCTCAGAAACAAGCACATCTTCAGGACCCTGAATTATTCTCACATATGGCTGTAAGTCCACATTCAGCATTTCCCAGGGAGGGTTTGCCAGAGTGCCTTATCCTGCTCAGCTTCTGAATTGAGAGGTCACCGTTTTCTCCATCTTCATGTGCTGCAGTGGGTCATTGTTGAGAGCACTTTTTACAAGAACTGCAGAACTGCAGCAATTGCAGAGTATGGAATGCATGTGTCATCCTTCAATGGCTTACCTTCTTTTTTTTGTTTTGCTTTGGTTTTTTTGGTTGGTTGGTTGGTTGTGGTTTTTTGGGTTTTTTTTGGTTTTTGTTTGTTTTTTTTTTTTTTTTTTTTTTGTGGCTTCTGCTGACACATCTGCACATCTTTGAAATCCCTCCAGGGATGGTGACTCCTCCTCTTTAGGGCAGCTTGTTACCATGTCTAACAGCCCTTATACTAAAGAAATGTTTCCTCATATGCAGTCTACACCTCTCCTAGTTCAACCTGAGCCGTTTACTCTTGCCCTTTGCTTGATACTTGGTAGAAGAGAATGACCCTCACCTGGCTACAGCCTCTTCCAGGGAGTTGCAGAGACTGAGAAGGTCTCCCCTGAGACTCCTTTTCTCCAGGCTGACCTCCCCAGGTCCCTCAGGTGCTGCTCCAAACCCAGTCCCAGCTCCACTGCCCTTTCCTGACCTTGCTCCAATGCCTCTATGTCTTCTCTTCCTTACAGGGAGGGGCCCTGAACTCAGCCCTGCAGTTGTGTCAGTCATCCCATCCTCTTTCCACAATGGCAAATATATAATAATTTTTCTGCTGCACAATGGCCCCCCTGCTGCTCATGTGTGTTGCCCGAAAAAATACATACAGCTTATGGGTTTGTTTTCATTCACTGAAAGGGATCTGTCTCAGGACTGTTTATTAAAACTCTGACATTTAAAAATATTTGCTCCAAAAATTTGTCTTGAAAAGTGAAAGGCATATGAAAGCATAAGGTCTTTTAATGGGGAAAAATATCCTTTTCCCAAAGCCCTTTGCAGGGTTGTAAAGTCACTGGGGATTATAAAGCTAACATTTGTTTTCACAAAATAAATGTGGTGATAGACCTTAACAATCCCTGCAAGACTGGGATATCTTTACTGGAGAAGGTGTTGCATCCAGCTTTTTTCCTACTTAAAGTGGTTATGGAAAATGAATCCAGTGTATATTGAAAAATGCTATGGTGCATTCTCTTCAGGGTCAGAATGGAGAAAAACAGGGGACATGTAGCTGTTGGGGAAACACTTTGAGATCTCAGTTTAATTTGCATTAATGGAAACTGGAACAGTAGGGATAGGACCAAGTGGTCCTGCATTATCTGGCTGGGTTCTCTCTCAGGGATCATAACTTTTTAACCTGCTTCAGAGTGCTATTTCAATCCAGAATCTATCCCCATTTGGAGATATCTGGGTAAGCATCAGAAATGTTGGAGTAAGGAGAAAAATGTTCTTTATCACAATGTGGACATCCACAAATTCTGTGCTCTCTTTTTCTTCTTTGCTATGGTGACTTTCTTTGTTGTGCAGGTTTTCACAGAATTTCTAACTGGTAGAAATGCTAGCAAAAATAAGCTATAAGAAACAGATCTTTGTGTAGCTACGGAGTTTTTTAACTTAAAATGAAGATGTGTGCTTTGGAATAATAGTCTTGTACCTTAACAAGGGAATATGACTGATGCTGCATAGGAAGAAACACTCACAACAAAATTTGGTATACTTCTGCTGATGGGAGAAACAAAAAAAACATTAGTTTACTGTAATCATAAAGCTTGTAACAGTCTACCTCACAGATATTTTTACTGAAATACTACAAATTTCAGACAATGAAAACTACCTGGAAAGAGCTCAGAAATCCCTTGAACTCAGATGACTGCAGGACATTAGTTGGTGTTCAGCTGAGGAGGTAAATTATTGTTAGACGTTGCTGATAAGCTCTGTCCTTGCAGGGAGATATCATCATCTGTGTTTTCAGTACACCATTCATTCACTCTCTAGAAGGTGGCTCTTGTCTTTTCCCTTTGGTTCTCCCTGTAAAAAGCAGAGATGATCATCAGTGCATGAGATGGAAAACAAGACAAAGGCAACGAGGCAAATGCTAAGTATTCATCCCTCTCTCCTATTTTTCATTACACACAACAGGAGCTTATTTCATAGTTCCATCCCAGGGTATATCTTATTCTTGGCAAAAAACTGAGAGTAAAGCACTGTGCTTCTTTAAACACCAATCTCTGGGCTGCTTCTCCAAGGGGGTCTCCAAAACACCAACAGCTGGAATGTACAAATATTCTACTGTGGTTATCCTGAGATGCCTTTGAATATTGTTCCACAGCATTAGTGTTCTGGAGAAATGGCACGCACAGCAGAGAGGAGATGACTTTTGCTGCTGTTGGATTTTTAAAGAGGTGGTGGAGTAGCTATAAGAAAGAGATGCCATTAGTCATTTTCATGTAACTTTGCTATGCCTTCCAGAAATGCATTCAAGAGCTGCAATATTTATCTGAAAAAGAATTTTCTAAGGACACTGCTGTGTGTTAAAGAAACATCCACCCATTCTCCCAACCAGAGTAGTTTATTTCTTTTTGAAAAAAGAGATACTGAAGATACACTCAAGATTACTTTTTCACAGCCTTCTGCCTTCATCTTCTAATGAAAGGTGGTTTTATGTTATAAAGAAGTCACACTATCAAGTAAATTTTTTGCCCATTATTAAAACTGAAGGATATGGATAAAATGTTGAATGCTGTTGTTCAGGAAGGTATTTTTATTTTGTAGTTATAGATGTCTATAATAATACAAATACAAAAAAAAATTAGCCTGGCTTTAAAGGATCCTAGAGTAATTTCCAGATGCATATACTGCAGTATTCAGAATTATGATTTTTTTTTTTTTAAATAGTTTAAAAAACAAAACAAAACC
Organism: Haemorhous mexicanus; assembly: GCF_027477595.1. Classification (NCBI taxonomy): domain Eukaryota; kingdom Metazoa; phylum Chordata; class Aves; order Passeriformes; family Fringillidae; genus Haemorhous; species Haemorhous mexicanus. Next base: position 11,564,230 of record NC_082355.1, on the reverse strand, counting down.
CTGAAAAACCTGAGGGGGCAAGTTACAATCTTAGAAGAAATTAAAATCTGATTGAGGGTATAAAGATCTTTGTAGACAAGGATTAGGAGGAAAGCTTTCCTCTGCACAGGTGTTTCTGGAGGTTACCACTGATGCTCCAGGTGGGGTCCCACTCATGTAAATCAACTGCAGCTGCACTTTGCCATTTCAGTCAAGTCTCCAGTCATCATCTCTCTTCTGCTCCTCCTTTGATTTAACTGGATGCAACCAAAGCTTGTATCATCATGGCACTCTTTCTATTTTTATAACTGAATACTTAACAAAATCTTGTAAAAAAGGTTATGAGTAGAGGTATCTCAGAATCTGATACTGGGGTATTATGGTAAGTGTTTTGGTAGTTTCTTTAGTTTTGTTTATTTGCACTTTTTGGGTTTTTTCTGTGTTAATATTTTGTTTCCATAAGTACTGAAGGTATTTTACTTGTATTGAAGGAGATAGTCTCTCATTGCAGCTGTCTTATCTGGTCACATCTTCTCTAGTTCACCTCATTTAAATTTCATTAGGGTTCATCTTTCCATTTCAATATGGCTTTAATTTCGGTACAATCTAGATTTATGATTTATGGGATTGCTAAGAAAATTGGCTGTGTCCTGGTTTTAGAAATAGGAGTAAGACTGAACCAAAGCATTGAAATTGTTAACAGTGGGGAACACTACCCCACAAAACTGAAGACAAGTAAAAGAGCATGGAGAGTAGTTATTGTTTAGTATCAAGAATGACAATAAATATTGAATGTTACCTGCCATTACAGGTATTACAGAACTTTATTAGTATTTTGTTCAGAGGAAGGTATGGATATTACATCAATATAAAGCAAATAGAAAATACATGACTATTGATGCAATGCTCAAACTTTAGATAGGCAGAGATAATTATTACCTACCCCTATGAAAGAAAAACAAGCATTGGTAAAGCAGTTTTTTTTCACTTGTATGACTTTTGTATTAAGTTGTATTTGTTGGTGCAATACATAGGAAAACCAGGTTTTTGTTTTGCTTTGTAAAGTATTGGCTCAGCAAATTGTGTGATGTTAGATGTGTGATGGCCAAGCTGGTAAACCCAGAGAGGCTGCTGGGCTGAACATCATTCCTAGAATCCTGAATTTCCCACTCCTGCAACATAGGGTGGGAATGCAGCAAATTTAATATTGTGCCCATGGCCCAACCCCTAAACTTAACCCCTATTTATAGAAATAAAGTATCCTTATACTTTGAGACTTTTAAAATTCTGTTTCAGTTGAGAGAAATGAGCAGGGTATCAGGATTCATTTTGCTTGTTAGTTTAGACAGGGATGAAAAGTGACAAGTTTTATTCCTCAGTTATTTGTTGTTCAGCACCTTTACTAGCCCTGGAAAACAGGATGTTCAAAGTGCTTTTTAAAAGACAGTGACAGTTCAGGCCTAATGTGACAATCTGTTATCTTCTGTTCTGAAAGTCTGATGCCAGTTAGGAGAACAGGGTGTCAGCTCTGCATCAGGAGATTGATCAAATAAAAAAGTTTTAGTGATGATGTTTTGAGCCTGGGAACATGGGAGAGTTTCCATTTAGTTAAAATAGTCCCTCTCAGTGTTGGTACAAAGGGTGTCAGCAAAACCATTCCCCTTCTCTGTTTGAGCATAACTTTTGGGTTATTTTCAATATTGAGTAATAATGGAAATAAGTGCCCTGCCCCTACCCCTCCTCCTCCCCAAATTTTAATTCATCAAATATAGTCTTAGCACTGAACAAGTTTTCCTGCTTTCTTATGATTGTTTTGAAAATGCATTATCCTCTCTCCTTCTGGCTTTGCTTAGTTTTACTATTCCACCTCATCACTGTGCTCATCCATGCTTTCTGTTTAGCAATTTTCTAATTCAAATCTCCCCAAGCTCTAAAACTTTTGGAAAAGCAGTGTATTTTTCTAGTCAGTTTTTCATTGAATTACAGACCTTTATTATCCTGAGTTATTAATTTTCACTAAAATTTAGCATGTGCTCTATTTTTTTTTCCTCTCCTTATTGTGAAAGAAGGGGGGAGGGAAGAGAGTTAGGGTTAGATTAGATTAATAGATTAATAGCACTGGATTGTCAGTGTATTTGATGTCATGCTTCTGCCTACCAACCACTCTTGCAAAAGGCATCATTTTCATCCAAATCCAGTGGGACCATTTTTAGAGTATTGTTTTGGAGCCACTGTGACAGCTTCAGTAAATGTGAATTTTAATTTATTTGTCTAATGAAGATGAGGACCTTGGCTAATGACTACATAGTCATAAGTGATGATGCTTTTCCTCCTACTCCCTCATTGCTTAGAGCATGTATTAATTGTGCAGATGGTGGTGGCTTAGCTATGTGATATCTCCTCCTTTGGTGGCATTTACACTGTGCAAAGAGGGTGTATTGCAATCTCATTATTTAGCAGGGTTTGTGATTCATCACCTGCCTTTTAAACCCAATACTGTGATCACATCTTGTTGCTAAGAGGCAGAATTTGCACGTGCACTTTCTTCTTTGAAGTACACCTGTGCCAAGCTTTGCCTGAAACCTCCAAGCAAACCAGAGCCAGGAGCACTGAATGTTCATCCTCATTCCTGCTAACAACATGTGACATTTGCAGTGCCAGCTTTATGTGGGTAACTGTAAGTCATTCCTTATGTGTTCAAGAGATTCTCAGACTCTTCAGTCTGTGAACTTGCCAGAACTTAAGTCAGGATTTCCAGATATTGAAGTTTCACTAAAAGCATTTCTTTTTTTAATTTCTAGAATTCGAGCCTAATTTGTATGTGACAGGTAAAAAAGAAATGCTTTTACTGCTTTATTGTTTTGCTTTTCTTTTCTACTCATGCATTTATTTGTTTTTATGGCTTGCCAGAAACAACAGGAATAATTAAGGCACTGCTAATGAAGAAAATTCCTTAAAATTTTATTTCTTCTTTGATTTCATCTGTCTTTCATGGCCATTCTGCTCCCCAGATTTTCTATTATTGCTTCTTTCACACAATAGTGTTGGCATTTCTGTGTTCAGACATTTTCTGTTGTTCTCCAAAGAAGTCACAGATTTTATATATTTTAATTATAATTTAAAGGCTTGCTTTCTTGTGTACCTCAACATTGTTTGCAAATGCTAGGGCAGTTTGGTTTGGTCTATTTTGCTTTTGTTTGTTTGTTTAGGAAAGATCCTGTGCTGTGTTTAAAGGAAGTTTATAATTACTTTTTAAAAGCTACAGTTTTTTCTAGCAATGAGAATTGTAGCACAGGTGTCTCCTTAGCAAGTACCTATTTGCTGTCTCTGGCCACACAGGGATGAATTCCCCTCCACCTGGAGGTGCATGCAGGGGCAGGGCGATGGTGAGCCTTTGGGAGTGACACAAAGAAGTGATGCTGAGAGAGAGGGACTCCGGGCTGTGTCTGGCAGGTGTCAAGGTTTCCAAGATATAAACAGAAATGTGATTGAAGAAGTGACCTAGAAAGAACCTCAAAAGAACCTGCTTTTCCTCCATACAGAGTTTTAGGCTTGACCCAGAGCATGGTTTCTGTTACTTAACACAGAAAATGCAAAGGCTTTGCATAATGTACAGTTTGCTCTCTGAGTGAAGTGCTGGTATTGTGAGTGTCTCTGCTATTCCAAGAACAGAGAAATCATTAATACCCTTCTAAGGCACTGCAGTCCTGTTCGAATCTGTGGGTAGAGGAAGCCTTGGAGTAAATGGAAAGCTGAGGCAGATCCACTGCACCACAGTCAAACTTGTAATACTTTCAGCATTAAAAATTTGAGATGGTGACTGTTAAAAATTCTGTAAAGTGGGGCCATTTTGAGCAAGCTGGTTATTGCCTCAGTTTCTTTGTCTCTATAAAATGTGGGTCACAATATAAACAGACTCCCATCTAAATTCGTAAGAGTTATTTCTGTAATTCAGTACTTATGTTCATGTGGTTGCTCTTCTCTTTTGTCAGCTTGGAGGGGGCAGCAGGAGAAAAACATTTAACCTTAACAGGAGAGTTATTAAACTGCTGAAATTGTTCACTAAATTTCTGGTCTCTGGTTAGAAATGAGATTTACCACCTGAGAGGTTTTGCAGTCCCTGGCTCTAGCAGGTTAGGTTAAATGAACATGGGTAATGCATGATAGTAGTGATGAATTCTGGCCAAGGTTTGAAATATCTGAAAGTAAATTTGTATCAAAAATTCTGATAAGTTGTGACAATTAAAGAACCCCACATGAACCCAACAAAACCCAAACAGATGGATGTTTCTCCTAACACAGCATTTAACTACATACTTGAGAAGGTGTACTGGGAAATGACAAAAATGCTGAACTGACTTATAGAGAATTGTCTTACCCATTTAAAACGTGGCACAGATAATTTTCATGTATCATCCTGTGTTTGTCTCCTGGGAAACCTGCTTGCCCATAAAAGTGTGTGTGTTTTGTTACACAGTGTCCTCTCCTTCTGACCCCATATCACCGGCAGCACCAGCTTGAAGTCCTCATCTCTGCTAAGGCTCTGCTGCTGAGCAGTTATTTTTAAAAAGCTCTTCCAGCATATTTCCCATGAGCAGTGCTTCTTGGAGGGAGGGGTGGTTTCGTTACTGTGCTGGTGTTATCCTTGAACATTAACAAAGTTAAAAGGTCTTGGCTTTTTGCCATGGTAAGTGACAGCAGTGCTGACATATCTGTGATTCTGTGGTTCTGTAGGTTTTGCTGATGGCTGTGGGTAGGTCATTGCTCACATGCCTGGGCTCAGGAGTGCTGGGGATGTGTAGAGGGGACCCAGCAGCCACCAACCCCTGTGCTGTGACTCAGGGATGGCTCTGTGCTCAACCTGCTGTGCCAGTGGTGCTTTTGCTTTGTGCCAGTGTTTGCGGTCGCCTCAAAGCACCTGTGCATTTAATCAAGTAAATGCTTCCCAAGGCTCTGAATTTGATGAGTTGCAGCATGTGTTGTCCTGTTGTTGATGTATGAAAGATTTTTAAGTAAAGTATAGGAGTAATTGTAGAGATTGGTTAAAAAAAAGAAAAAGAAAAAGGTGCAGTTTCTATAGCAAAATGATCACTTTAAAAATTCCCTAAATTGAAGGAATGGGTCCCAGACAGATCTGACATATCTGAGAGAAACATTAAATTTCTCATCAGATGTATGTTTTCTGTGTTGGGTAGGACTGCCATTTTCCATCTGAATTTTCATCTACCTCAAATGTGAACGAGTTTTAAATTGTTTTGTGGAGAAAAGAAGGTTCATGTATAGACAAGGTAACAGAAAAAGCAATGGGAGTTCTAAATTAAATTATAAAAGTACACACTACAAAGAAATCCTTCCTATGTAGCCCATGTATTGATTCAACTTTCAGTGCAGTGTGAAGCATTAAAATGCAGCTCTGCACAGAAAGTTAAAAGGGATCCCCACTGTCTGTGTAAGTCTATGGGAAGCCAAGACCTGATTAAACTCTGATTAGAATCAGTTGAACTCAGACTCTCTTTGAGACTGAGGGTGTCAGAGAGAGTCTGAGTTCAACTGATTCTAATCTGCCCCAGGTCACACCCTCTCTGCTAATGGGATTGTGCACAGCATCATCCTGGGCTGCTTGGCAGGTCAGTCACCTATCTTCCAAATCTGATGGCTTTATTGATCATAAATGCAAATAACTTGGACTACAGAAACTGATGGATCTAGCTAGCTTTAGAATGGAAAAGAAGGAATCTTGGTAAGATTTCTGAAGCTTGTCTTAAGGGAATACAGATTTAATTTATTTAAAAGCATTTTTTGCAGGAAAATATGGTCATGAAGAGGGAACTGTGTGTGTGTTTGGGGATTTTTTTTGCCGTGTATGGATTAGTGTTCTGGCTACTTACTGAGAATTTTCAAAGATCCTTTTTTATAAACAGGACAGGACCAACTGAATATTCCCTGTCCAGATTTTCTGTTTAGACTTCCAGCATTCAATGTGTTACATAGCTCATCAAGCTTTCAGTTCTTGCCAGTATGATGCAGCTGATATGTCAGAAGTGTTTTGGGTGGTTTTCCTGTTTCTGTTTGGAACAAAGATACAAATGTTCTGAAATTAGGCTGAGGAAGAGAAAGGTCGTGACTGAGCATCCTAATTTTGGCACAGGAGGAGATGTAGCCCTTGGGAATTGGTTTCCAGAAGGATGGCTGAAGTTAACTTAGATGCCTTGTTAATTTTAGTCATTAGGTTTGACTCATTTTTATGCTTCTCTCACACATCCAATAAACTCTTAGCTCAAGCTGAGTTGAATTGATGTAGGTACAGATTTTGAAATGTTCAAGAACAACATGGCCTCCCATTCTCAAAATAATATTCCTACTGCTTTAATAATATATTAAAGCAATAAGAGTATTTGGTGTTCCACATGGATCAGATATGAAATGGGCAATACAAGCCTAGCAAAATAGATGAGGAGAGTGCTGAGGCCAGATATGACATCTGGAATGTGATAGAAGGCAATTCTAAGTAATATATTTTTTCATTGTCAATATAAAAAAGAATTGTACTGGCTGGGCCATGTCAGACCTATCTGTCAGAAGAGAAAAGAGGAAGTAGGATCAGAAATAGCTGCAAAATGGGTTTTCCCCACAGATCTCCACTTGCAGATTAGCCTGAGCAGGAAAAATAGCAATGTTTAAGAATAAAATGAGCAGAATAAGCTTGTTCATATTTTGATCATGTCAGATCTATCCTAAAGCATTTATAAGAATAAGGAGGATCTTATTTTCCCAACTCCCCATTACAGCATTTTATATAAAAATCCTCTGTAGGTGTTTTTCTTGTCTTTTTCTTTTCCCCTCTCTACAGGAGCCTTACCTAAAGTCATTTGATGATAATAGAAATGTGTAATTTGAAACTTATTTGCTGTGAATTAGGCCTAAAAATATCTCCTAAATCTTTATTCATTTCCTCAATTAAATGCTGTTCACATGGGAGTAGTTGTTGAGCTCAGGTATATAACAGCAATGCAAACAGGTGAGTTGGTCAAGACACCTTCAACAGCCTCAGATCCAGCTGATAATTGGGCAGGATAATTGATAGCTGACAGTTGTCCCACTGGCACTCTGGACACACGGGGCTCAAGTGAGGGGTGAGGATCTGTAGCTTTAGATCCCTAGTGTAAATTCTTAGTGTGCACATAGAGGATGATATATATGTCTCTTTCATCTGTGCTTTATAGGTAATAATTTAATACAAATTCTCAGATAAATTATAGAAATTATAGCCATTTTTAAGAATTCTGGTTCTCATTTTAAGTGAGGGATTTCTCTTCTATAAATTGAAAATGTTGTTCTGGAATACCCACTATTTGTATTTGTACTGTCTCTGTTTGTCAGATCTTACTTAGTCTGTGCAGGACTTGGTGTCCTGTTTGGTATACATGGACATCTGCTTAGGTAATTTGCAGGATTAAATATAAACACTGAACCTTTAATTGATAAATGATACCTATTTTTAAAAAATGTTAAGAGTATATTCTACAGAATAATTGATGTGATATCCTTGATACAACCAAAACAAATCTTCTGGAAATAAAACATAATTTAAAGCAAAAAGAGGCAATTCAAAAGCAATTAGCAGCAGAGTTGCTTGTCCTTCTTTGTTTTCTTATACTGCCCCCCACACTTAGCAGTTCAGTGTAGACCTTTCTGTAGATCATGGCAAGCAGGTAAGGAGGAGTAAAAGAGGGGAAAGTAGTTGAAAGTAGTCTGTAATTAGCCACATTGGACTAAAAGATTTGACTCTTAACTGAGGTTTTGACACTGAAAGTATTTGTTCTGTCTTAAAAATGCCTTCATCCTCCCCCTCTGCAGTTCTGGGAGGTGTCAGTGTCTGATGCCTGTCATGCTCTTAGACCCACAGCTCTTGCAGTCCTGTACCTGGGCAACAGGGCTTGTGAAGTACTGCCTATATGGTGCAGCCTTAACATTAACACCAGTATCAAAACTAAATTTTATTTTCCATATTCTTGGTATATAACTGCCTGGAGTGCTGTTGACCCACTAAATTTCTCCCTGTTCTAGGGAAAAATGCTCTCATTCCTAAGTGAAAAACTCAACACTATTCAGCAATCACTACTCTCTGGACATAACAGTTGCTGCGAAAGAACCATTCAAAGCTTCCCCAAGGGCTTCTCTGTAATTTCACAGTGCCTCTTTTAATTCTGTGTGATGTTCCAGGTCGTTATGTATTATGGCAGTTGTACCACTCCAATATCTGGAAATAGGCCCTTGGTGCTGCCATATAGACACTCCTAAGGGCATGAATTAAACACAGTTTTAAAACTGGCCAATGGTCTCTGTGTGCAGTGTGTGTGATCTGCTGACATCAGAGCTGTGGGGAATACAGAATAATCCAGTCCAATTATACTTATTAGATTTTGCAGTCATATGATGGTGACTTTTTGCAATAAAAAGCAAAACCTAAAACCACTCGGGGTAAGATGATAGGTTTATTGACAGCAGTTGTATTGTTTATTTTAACAGATACAGGGATCAGTAAATCAAATGATGTTAAAAATTAGATAGAAACAGTGGTAAAAAGTTGAATTCGTAGGAATGCAATTATAGATCAGTGCTAGGTATTAATTGGGGTCTTGTGACATTAATATTGTGGTCAGCTTCTGTTCTCTGTGTTAAATCTAAAAATTGACTTGGGTGATGCAGTAGTGAAGTACAGTTCAGGAATTATTAGTGATAAAGATTTGTATAAAATCAAGGATAAAAACTTGGTGAGATACTTCCCAATCACCGACACCCAATCCTTGTTGCCCTGTTTGGCAGGGATAGAAAATGGTATTTGGCTACAAAAAAAGGAAAATACACCTGCAGGGATAAGCCCTAAAAGTCCGAAAGAGCATTCATCAAGTATAATTAAGGAGCATATGTTATTTATGTTGTTATGTATATATGTGTGTGTGTGTGTGTGTGTGTGAACCTATTTGTGTTGCTTTTCAGTCATGATGAAAAAGAACACAAAATGGAATTAATAGTGTTTACTGATATGCCTGCACAGTTGATTGAATTGTTCTGTGTTTCAAAGCTATTTTTGTTTTCTTCCTTTTAAAACATGCTTTCATGGACTTTGAGACCCACTGTCTATAGGAAGACAGATACTTTTAAGTATTTCAAAACAGGGTTACCATTTTCATTTGAGTTAAGTCCTGAAAGATGTGGTTTTTAAGGTACCAAGTCACAAATTTTGCAGTCAGAAGAAAGGGGCAGGAGAGGGGGGAAAGCTGGTTTCTTATTGTTTCCTTTTAAAAGCTTTTACACAGCCCCTGGAGATGTTGATCAGGTGAGGATGTGCAAACATGCTTGTAATTAGTAAATGTGCTCTGGCTTTGTGGATACAAGAGAAATGTAGTATGGGCAGTCTATTCTCACTGAAATACAATAACCCTTATATTGCTTTCTATTTTACTAGTAGCAATGAGATAGATACAGATATGTATGTGTGTATATATATATAAAATTATATATATAATACATATGCATACAGGAATACATATATTATGTATTATATGTTCTGCACACATCTCATTTTTATATATATGTATACATTCATGTGTCTCATTTATATACACAGACACACACATTTTTATGCAGAATTTTTTGTTATAAAAAAATCTGCTGTGGACATCACAACCTACCCATGCACTTCACCATCCCCACCCCCTTATTGCCACAGGAGGATGAAGAATTATGACCTACTAACTACAAATAATGGTCATTCAATAAAATTAAGAGCAAACTGAGCTATTAGTGTCAGTGTGCTTATCTAGCCCATGGTAGTCTAATGCATTAGCATACTAGTCATGAAGTCTGAGGGCTTTCAAATTCTTTGGAGCTTTAAAATCATGTGTGTTATTTGTTTGTTTTCTGCCTTTATTGACAGTTGATATTCCATTGATATTTGAAAGGATGTGTGGAGGGTAAAATTACATATTTGGGTAAGTGTCTCTTACTCTGCCCTAAATATCAGAAATCAGCTGAAATATTTATTTGCAAAGCTAGAGATACTGATCTTACAACAATAGTCAGTTACAAGGATATTTGGGTTATTTTACTGAATGATTACAGGAGATTTCATCAGCCTATGCAATAGCAGGACAAAACAGGACAGTTTCTCATTCACTTTTTTGCTTGTGGCACTATTTTAAGCCTCCAAGATGCATAAGGGGACAGGGGAGATTTTGGCTACATCATTCTCCTTCTGATGAGCCTAGCAGCTGCATGTGCTTCCAGCTCTCATGGGAACTCTTTTAAAAAATAAAATTATTTTCTACATCTGTTTGATAGTGGCTCACCTCTCAGGGAATGAAAGAGGATGTTTTACCAGAAGTAAGTGTGGAGATGCATTTTGCAAGAGCACTTTGTGGCAAGCAGAGAGCACATTGCAGCTGCAGGGGGTGAGGTTGCTCAGGATGTGCTTTCCTGGGACACAGATCTGTGGTTCTTACTTTGGAAGATCACTTGGCAGGCTCTGTTTTTTCTAAACTGAGTATCTGGTGAATGACAGTTTGTTTTGAGACCTATTCAAGGAGTAAGGAATGGGAGCACAACATCCTCTTTGACAGCAGGAAAAGCAGAACCAAAAAATTAATAAAAAAAAAATTTAAAAATTAGGAGGTGACCTAGTGAAGTGTTCTCTAGAAAGTTTCAGTAACTGAGGCACTCAAGACATCTTGGGCAATGGTGATAACTGCAAGGCAGCAGGGCTAACACATAATGATGTAGTTGTGGATCTGCTTGGAGGAGGATTTTTCCCTTACTCATTCTCTGTTGTGGTGAGCAAATCATGATTATGTGTACCATGTCACTTTGACATGCTACTGAAATAGTTTCTGATGCATTTTAGGGAAGGTCAGGTTGTCTATAGAGAGAAAATAGAAGAAGATACTAAGAAAAGGTGAGCAAACACTTCATTACTAGCTCTGGTGAAGTTCTTTCAGAGCAGAGAAGGGGAAATATTTGTGAGCTTTCCTTTTTTTGCTAGAAATGTGAAGGTATATGGTAGATTGTCTAATGGGGGAAAAGGCACAGAAAGTAAATGGTCTAATAGAAATCATACACAGAAGCAATGCAAGTCTTTGCACTCCAGTCTGTGTTGGATAAAAATTTCTAATAAAAATTGAGCTAGATAGTAATAACCTCTGTCTGGCATTCTATTATGCTTTGTGCAGCTCACCTTCATGCTGACTCTTAACTGTCTTCCTGTTTGATGGTTTTTAAAGTGTGACTCCTGTTTTAGGGCAGGGAGGGTTCATTTTTCTTTTGTTTCAGTGTTTTGTAAGAATTGCATGGGTTACTGCTTTATTGTAAAGGTTGTTGAAAGAAACTTAATAATTTCTGGTCTGTGCCATGGGGTTTTTTGCTGATTTTCCCACCTTTTTGGGTCTGGGAGTGATTCTGCTTATTAAGATTTCTATTGACATTTGCCTGTGGGAAATGAGCTGTGTGACTCACAAAAGCCAGAGGAATGGGAGCTCTTATCTTACTGCTTCTGTAAGAATTACTAAATAAACTGCAATCATAAAACTTCTTACTGAAAATTGTTTTGACTTTCACATTAGTTTTTAACACAAGTAGAACTTTTTTCCTCCAGAAGAGTGAAAACACCTTCCACTCAGTTTGCTGGAGTCTGGTACATCAAATAGCTCTGATAAATCAAATACACAGAAACCATGGATTAAGAACATAATCAAGTGGCTGCAGTTTCTGTGTGAGCTCATTATCCAGAGCACAAGCTCCTCACTAACAGAGGGAGGTGCAGGTTTTGTCAGCAGTAGAAATTGTTAGTATAGGGTGCATTTACAGTGCAATGTACTTGTTAGAGCTAAGCGCGTTATTTTAGGCGGTGAGAACTAATTAAAAACCCACTACATTCATGTGTCCCCTTGAAAAGTTCTAGCTCTCTTCCCTAGTTTGAGACTCTGTATTTAATGTGGTGCAATATCAGAACAACTGCTTTAAAAATGTTTTCTGTATATGATTTATTTTATGCAGCGTGACTTGGATGTAAACGATATAAATTTTTAAGAGAAAGAATGTGAAATAATGCACTTTTTATTTCAATGCTGACATTGAGTGAAGTAGGCATGTAATTTTCCCAACCAGAATAAGAAACATGCTTTGTGGAATATGTGCAAGTAAGACTTTCACATTTTCAGTGATGGTTAGTAAAGCAAAAGGGCTGCAAACTCTGGATAATGGAGGAGATGTAGTAACTCTTTATTCCAAGATTTCTTGTTTCATGCTACTGATCATGCTCATGTTGTTTCATTTTCTGTAAGTCCTGGAGTATTTTAGCATACTTCCTTTTATTTATTCCTCTTGAAAGGGAGAAGTGAAGTGAACACTGAAAGACAAGGATACATTTCTCAGTGATAAAATATTAAAATTATGAAGTGCTCCTCTGAGCTTTTCTGCCATTTTATGTAGGTGTTATTTTCTGGAGAAGAACCTATTACTTCAGAGAAAGGTTTGAATGAATTCAGTCTAAAGCTGAGGTTATTTTAGCAGGTGATTTTACTGCTGTGTGATGCATGCTTTTTGCCAGGACTTATATTGTGATGGTACTATGGCTGAATTTTGGACACAGTGACAGGATAGTAGGAAATGCTATTTCACTTAAAGAACAATTTATAGAGCTACATATATAACAGAAGAGGGAACAGAACCCTGCAGTAAAATTCTGGTTCTTCTGTGATAGATTTCTTTTACCATGAAATAAGAGCCCAATTCTCTGGTTTTCTATGACTCTTCCCTTCTGGCATGCAGATGGCACAATAGGCTGTACCTCAGCAGAGAAATGCAGAACATCTTCCCAAGAAAGATCAGAGGCAGATAGATTTTAGTTTCCTTTAAAAATCTGGCATGCTTCTCTTACCAATAACTCAGCAGCAACAAAACTTAATGAGGTCAAAGTTGCTGTGTGAATTCTGACTCCCTGTGTTTTGTCAGCTGCAAAAGTTTTTCCTCTCTTGTATTACATCTTTGGTATAATATCCTTCATATTCTTAACTTGTATTATGGTTATGCCTTTCAGCCTTGACAAATATACTTAGTGCTTTCAGAGAACACCTTACTGTCTAAGGATTGCATGCTACAGAATCAAGGGGGAAATATCTACATGTCATTGCTTCCAAATGGAAGAAAAGTGAGCTGTTGGCACTTAGTTTGGAATACTCAGGAAATGTTGAGGAGTACTGTTAGAAGAGAGCCTACTACAGATTCTAGGTAGCATGTGTATATTGTTTCATCTCGAATAGAGACATCAACATCAATAAAAAACTGTTCTTTTCCTTTAAAACTACACTGAGACTCTATATGCTGTTTACAGTTGAAAGTTTATAGCTGATTTATAGTTGAAAAATTCAGTAGCTGAATTTTTAATGTTGAATTTTTACAAGTCTCATTATTGTTTGGTGTTTCCTACAGCCAGCTCTTTACCTATGATCTTTTCTTTTCTGTGAATAAACAGGAGAAAAATTCTGTGACATTTCTAATTAGCAACAAATTTATTTTATTTAAAAGTAGATCTGTTAGTATGTCTATCAACCTTGACAAATGTTTAAATCCAATGTTATCATCCAGGAGAGAGATTTATCCCTCTGATGTTTTGTTCCCAGAATTTCCAGGTATTTAAAATTGGTTCTGCTGGCTGCTGCTGTCACAGGTATTTCCAACTGTCATGCTCGAGACCTTTTTCCAAGAAGCAAAGGTGAACAGTGGGTTTAGCTGCAGTAAATTATTTCTGCAACTAATTTAGAGAGTTCCTGACTCTCTTTCACCACACACAGAGAATTCTTATAAAGTCCTCAATAAACAGATTGAGTCTGTTGTCCCTGTGAGCTCTTTGCATTGCTCCTGGTGCTGTTAATGGGCAGTCAGTCAGCTTACAGGTACACAAAGCTGAGGCAGAATTTCACTCTGCTTTCAGCAGGATATATGTGCATACATCTAGAGAAAGAACTGGTCTGGTTTTTTTGTTTTCCTCCTGGGCTTCAGCTCTTTGAGTCCACAGGATCATGATCTGTTAGAGCTAGAACAGGAGAGGAGGGTGGGACAGAGTTCTTGTATTACCACTCTGCTCAGGAGAGCTATCTGAAATTGTCACCCTCCTGCTCATCATTCCTGTGCGTCTGTAAACCTGAAATTACAGGTCAGGGCTGCTTCCTTCCAGGGCAGAGATCAGTTTCTCTTACTGCTTATTCTTCACAGCTTTGCAAAGACATTGCAGCTCCAAGAGGGAATTGGATTCTGTCCATCTCCACATGGCATTAGCATTGCTCTCCTGTCTTCCAGTGCTCTTTTTTCTTCACTAGTGATGTCAGAACTGTTTAAGTTGCTATTTTGGATTTCAAATCATATTTGAACCTGTCAGAAAAGCCAAATTTATAGGATTTTGAAAAACTGCTCCCTGCATAGAACTGAAAAATAAAACCTACTGGCACTTCTGGGATAGTTTTATAATAGGTGTATTATTTTCTGCCTCACTTTAAGTTTGGAAGTGTTTAAAAAAAAGTTCTTTATGGCCTTCACATTTGGCCTCTTAAGGAAGTAGTGAGAATTTCTGACTCTTAGTTGAATCCCAAACCCTCCAAGGTGAGCAGATTTTCATCTTTCTCGGAGTTTATCTGAATTATTTTGAATTATTGATTGCAAACTTTACTTTCCCTGCAAGTCAGTTGTGGTGCAGATTTTTTTGCAGTCTAGCTGTGCTTGTTTTAACACAAGAAGTTTTCTCTAGGTCTACTTCATATTACTTTATTTAGCCATTTTAGTCGTGCTTCAGGGTTTGCTTTTTTTTGTGCTTCATAATCAGTCTACCTTCAAAATATAGTTCATAAAAGAGGAAGATGAAAACTCATTTTCATTGTTAGGAATCGTAAAATATCACAAGGTTTCTCTTTCTTTAGCAACAGATGAAAAGATGAGTGTATGAGAGAGACAGTTCTGTGATGTGTTTGATTTCATGTGGTGCCTCTCTGAGTCCTGTGTTGTGTATCATCCCTAATGACTGCAGTGCCTTGAGTCACTCTGTTGTTTTTTTTTTTAAAGCTTTCACTTTTTCACTGTTTGTTCTCAAGGTTACATTATGCAAAAGACAATGTTATATTTTTTGCACTAGCAGAGGCTGTATAAAAATATTTTTAATCCTGCTGTGAAAATTGAAGGAGCTCTGCTCTGGGGAGAGGCTTTGGGCCCATTTCAAGTGTCCCCAAAACTCTAAAATGAAGTGCTGTTCCTTCTTCTGTCAGAAAAGGTGTGGGTCATGTCTCTTGCCTTTAAAAGTGTTCCAAGGTGGTAATTCTTGCACTCTGTTGTTGTGGTAAATTGATTTAGCTAATCACCATGAATTGGGAACCACTAAGAATTATCCAAAGGTAGTTTTGCTGTTTATTTAATTAAGAAGATGATCGAGAACTTTTTCTACTTTACTGTTAATGTGAGAAGCCAGGCTAAAAATATGAGGGAGGTAAGAGGAGAGGAAAGGACAGACTGCTGATTTTATTTCAATGGATTTGCATTATGGATAGGAAGGAACAAGCAAGTTGAATTTAATACATTATTCAAAACTTCTGTTTTGACTTGATTAAATCCCTGCTCTACAAATCATTTTCTTTACCATGCCACTTTTTTCCCCTTTACTTTCTTGTAAGGTGCAGGGCATTGTGTCCTTTAAAGAATTCCTGGTGTTCCCTACAGAGCTTTTATCCCAACTGCCTGCAGCCTTTGGCCCCTCTTGGTTTTTTGCACCGAAAATCCTCTGGAAATGTGTGAAAATTGTGAGTTCTCCACTCCATCAGTGGGAACAGACACTCTGCAGAGGGTGGCATGGGCTGGGGGTTATGTCTGTGTGGAACCCTTGGATCTGTTGGACTCTGGAAGGAAGTGTTTAGTGCAGAGAAAGCTCTGAGAAAACTTAGTAGTCAGCCAGGTTAGCTTCTACCATAACTCTTTTGTGCACTTAACCTTGGCTGTAAGTCTCTGCTCTGCCTTTTCCTCTGTGAACTACTGAAACTTTTGTAAAATCCTGACTGTAATATGTAGCCAAGTATGGAAATACTGAGGAAATCAAAACAACAAACCTCCCCACAAAAAACCCAAACATAACCCAACAAAACACACGAGCTGTAATTTTTTTTTCTGGTCTCACTATAGCTTTCTTGAAGTTTGCCCCCAAAATAATCAGTCTTATACTGGAACAGGGCAATTTCTTTGATTTTTCTTTAAATTAAAAATGAACCAAGTATTAACTGCCAAGAGGTTTTTTTACCAATATGTGCTGCTGCTTGCTCCATTTGCATTTGCTATCAACTCACATGTATTCCTCAGCAGTCTGATTTTGTTAAATGCTAGAAGGCTTTCACTGAGAAGTACCAAAGGAGCCTTTTTCCCTCTGCTTTTGTGCCACTCCAAAAAGCTTTCTTGTGAAGCATCTCTGGTAATACACACTGATTAAAAACATTATACTTTCCAAAACAATTCTATGTACACCTACATGGAATGAAGAAAGGACTTGGTGCCAAAAGGTGTTCCTTTTCTCCAACAGACCAAGAGGATAGGACAGTAAGCATACTTAGGAAGAATCTTAAATGTCCAAAATAGTTGCTAAAGTCAATTTTGATTGAATTTTGACCAGGCAATTGAAATTTTCTGCCACTAATGAACACTTTTTTAGGTATTCAAGGAGAAGGAATAAGATCTGTCAAACTAAAGAGTTCTCTGAAGTCTTTTTATCAGAACAAAGAAAATACAAGAGGTTTTTGAACTCTTATTGAACATTCTAAATATCTACTATGAAAGGCCAGTAGTAAACCTCATACATGACACAGGATTTTGAGAAGAAAACTGTTGGTCACCCATACTCTCATTAATACCTAGGAGAGACATTGATCCTGTAATGTCTTAGTGTCTGCACGTGCTGCAGGTACTCCATCGACTCCACCTTGGGTCCCATTGTGGAGATCATCATCTTGGATTTTACAATTTGAGCTCATTCATTTGATCAGCCTTTCAGCTTGAAGAAAGCTTGTACAAATGGCTGCTCCTTTTTTCCATGGTGTGGAAGCAGGTTCCCCAGGTGCTTTGGCCAGTCACCTGTGCTTAGCACACAGCAGAAGGCACCTGTGTTGAGGGGAAGCTGTGCTGGGAGAGCACTGGTTACCAGCCAGCCCCAGACATAGCTGATGCTCTGCCAGGCAAAACCAGGCAGAGCATCAGCTATGCAAAAATACAGTTTCTTCTTTCAGCACAGTGTGATGGAGGAAAGCTTGGAAGGAGGCACATTAACAAACTCTTCCCCTTCCTTCCCAGAATTACAACAACAGCTGCCTGCATGATGGACCTGCGGAGATATCCGCTGGATGAGCAGAACTGCACGCTGGAGATTGAAAGCTGTAAGTACTCCTGCAAATCCTACTTAGTCTGTGCTCAACTGCTTTGGAGTTTCATTTCTGTTGAGTTCTGGCTTTTTCATGTTTTGTATTCAGGGTTTTTTGGGGTTTTTTTTACATGCTACTAACCCAATTGTCTTTCTGTCTGATGATGTTTAGATCCTTGTAAACACAAGCAAAAAAATAGCTTTCCAGATGGATTGGTAATTTGTGGCACAAGGATTAGCAAAAGTTATTCTGTGTTTTTATAGACAATTTACAGCTTTAAAAGTCTCATTCAAATGCCTTGTTGGAGTTCATGTGAGGAGCACAAGGATTATTATCAGTTCTTTATCCTCCTTTACTGCTGAACTGTGTGGCAGCTTGTTTCCATTTATAAGTCAAGGCCAGAGGTTAGAACTGTCATTTAAATAGGTGTTTAGGTGTTTTGTGGGTTTTTTCCTAACCACTGTGCTCTAGTTAAACTTTCAAAGCATGTAAACATTCTGTTTATATCTACTGATTTAATGGCTGGTGTCTATTGAACTTGTGTAGATAAAACTTGTGAAGTAAAATCTCTCTTTTCCCTGAAAAAGATTCATTATCACTTTTATAATGACAATATTCAAGCAGTTATCTAACACTCTAATTAAGGTTATATAAAAACTTCCAAGAGTAATGTAACATTTTAATATATAGTACACAAGTATGTGTATTTTTAAAATAAGTTCTGTATTATGTGAAATATGTGGGATTTCTGTGTTTAATTTCTGCTACAGTCTGATAAGAACTCAGTACGGCTGAACTTCTGTTTGAGAAAACATTTAAGAATATGTTTTACATTTGTGTCCAAATTTCATTCATCTTATTGGAATTTACAGATATGCTAAACTTCTTGTGACACTGTTGCCTGAAATAATTTCTATGCATAAGTCAGCAGAGTTGAGACTATCTTTAAAATTCTGTGTACTGATATTCACAAGCAGCAAATGCAGTGGTGGACTTTGCACTGAGAGTGGATAAAATCTGGTTTGTTTGGGGTTTTCTGTAGTTCTGTGTACAATTTCCATTGATAGGATTTGATTCAGGGTCTCATACCTGCAGCCAGCTATTATGCAACCAGTATATAGGTAGTATATATATATTAGGTTGATTATAATGTGTGAGAAAACTCTTGGCATAATTCAGGCTTACAGAGATTTTTATTGAGAAAATTTTTGCTGTGACAGTGTCTTTTAATTGTTCTTGTAGCAAGGGCCTGGTATTTTTCTATTTTCCCATTGTGTGTGTAAGGTGGGAAGCTGGAGAGTCAGAGGAAATCCTTTCTTTCTCATTGTTTAAATGGCCAGCAAGGTCTTGCCATCTCTCTGCATTGCTGAGATGACTAAGTCTTATTGGGATTCACAAAGTAGATATCCCTCCTGTCATCCTTTCACAACCTGCTTTGGAAAACATTCCCAGGAAATACCTGTCTGGTCAGTCCTTGGGCAAAGCAGAAAATTGTGTCTCTGCTTTTTAATGAGAGCACTTGTTCTCATTCAAAATTAGAATGTGGGACTTGTAAATTGAAATTTCCCTTTTATCTGATTTAGAGCAGAGGTTTGATGCAGTTCACTTATCTTTCTAGAAACAATCCTAAAAACTGAGGTACTGAGTGCTCAAAGTTGTTGTTCCATTCGGTATGAAAACTCAGTGCTCATTACATCATAGAAAGGGTAGAAGTTGAATTTACAATAGGAGCTGGGATGCCTGGAGCAGAGGTCATTGTGGATTTGTGAGCTCTCTCTCAGCATCCCAAAGGTAAAATGGATTTAAATCAGGATACTAAGTGTAGCCAGCCTGTCATTGCAATAATAAAGTCCACTAAAGGATGTGGATCAAGTAACACTTGAACTGTGTTTTGAAGCACTGTCACACTGCCTCAGAAAATGATTGGTCTTCATAAACATCATTCTGTCCTGATAAAAACCTGTGTGTCTACTCTTCATGAATCACTTAAGGCACAAGTGCTGGGAGGTAGATGGGCAGGGTGAAGAAGATTGAAAGTGACTTTCCAAGTCATTCAGTGCAGGTGCTAAAGTCATAATCACTTCCAAAACGTGCTTAAGCTGCATGCCTGAAGAAGGTTGGTGTCCTGCCCTTGTGATCCTCTTGGATGGCTGTTTCACCATTGTTTTCTTGTAGATTCTATGAATTCCTACCCCAGGTCTTTTTGTGCCTTATGAAGGCATGAAATTAATCCTCACTGCTTGGAATTACGTTTTTTTTTTTTTTAATTCAGTGTCTTCTCTGGCCTACCGGGACCTTCATAACACATTTAATGAAAACACTTGTAGTTTCTCTTTGACTTCATTTCATGAGACTGAACATTCCAGTCTTTTTTAGCTTTCTCATGCAGGAGTATGTTAAGAGAAATGCAGAATTGGCATTAGTTCTTCCTTGGGAATAACTAGTACCATGAACAGTGTCCCAGATGAAATTTCTATTACACTATGGCATTAATCCTGCCTTTCTTCAAAAAGCCACCTCTGCCTTTCTTTACAACTGCATATCACAGGTGAGAATCTTTTCTGGAACAAAAAGTACAGTGAGGTTTTTCCCTTCCTCACTCATTTTCCAGCAGTGGGTTCTTGCTGGCTTTTTGAAGAATTTTTTTGCATAATGCTAAGAACACATGACTTGGCATTTCATAACACTGTTCACATAAATCAGTGTTCTTAATATTGCTACAGTCCTCAAGGTTATTCAGTTCTTGTTATATTTGTTCTGATCATCCTTGTTCCTGACAATGCCTGCTGATTTTGTTTCATTAGAAATTTCATCAGCATACAAATACTAAAGAATATTAATGTCAAGAAGAAAGAGCTTTGCTTACAGTCATTCTCTGTATTGAGCATGACCTTTCAGTCCAGTACAATTTCCTACACATCTTTTACATATCTGTACTAATTGTCTTTTCTTAGTTAGTCTTATAAAAAATGCTACTGTGAAATCCAATTCAGCTATGCATTGTTTAAAAAAGAAGTTATTGTCAAGTCAGGTCATTTGAATTGTAATGGTATTTTTATTCTGTTTCAATACATGTTAATGTCTCCAAAGTCCTTCTATTCTTTCTCTGCTTCCTTCTTCTCTTCCTCCCCTCATCCTCTTACTGATGCCAGAGTTGAATGCTTTCTTAAAATACCTGGGCTATTTTTTTTTATTCATGTCATAGTGTTTACTGACGTTTATAGCCAATATCAAGTTTTTCTTAACCTAGATTTGTATCAATATAGATTAATTTGCAACTTAGAAATTATTGTGCAGAAAGGTTGTATATAAAATATAAAACATGCTGTAGAGGGGGTGATATAATCTATTAAAATTCAAGAGACAGCATTTTAAGGGCAGTCTTAGTGAAATGCTGAAAGTGTAGGAGAGGACTATTCCCATTAGTTTAAAAAGTATCAGTTTTGAGGAATGAAATCCTGGTTTTTAACACGTATAGCTAGTTACACTCGGAGGAACTTTAAAAGCAGAAGCTTGTTGAATATTCAGTTTTCCTAAGATGCTTCTAAACCTGTGGGCTATCATGTCCAAGGGGGGCAACTCTGAGCTGTTCTACTTCTCCGTTTCTTTTGTTATTCTCGAGCATACTGAACAGCAGGGTTATAATACCAGAGGGAAACCAGTTTTCCTATATTCATTGTTTAGTTTCCCAACTTGCAGGAAACAGAGTTTTTTCTTTTTTATTTGGATATTGACTTGACTCAGTAAATACCTGTCTGTTCTGCACCCTGCCTCGGCCACTGCAGTTTGTATTGCTGAGTTTCTGATGATTCATGAGAATGATTTTATTTCTCTGCTGTTTCCTGCCCCTCTGGAATTGTAACTGTTGAGAGGAATGTCTCAGCTAATCATCCATAAGACTAGTGAGAGCTCAAAGGCAATAAGAAGTACAAGACAATTTGATGAATACTTCATATTCCTATAAACTAATAAAATATCATATTGCACATCCTCAGCCTAACAGAAATCATTCTTTTGTGATTCTTTTGACTGTTCTTAAACACAGTTATTCAAGATTCATGGGGTACATCTGGACCTTTGTCCATTTCAATTAAGTGGTGCCATATAAAGACAAAAATGTACTTCAATTCCTTCTTATCTAGTTTCATAATGTGTTAGGCCTGGCTATATTTATGTTGTACTGAGGTAAAATTCAGAATCTGCCTTGAGACAGTGGGTTTTGGGGTTTATTTTCCTATTTCTTTGTTGCTGTGGAGCAAACAAGAATGAACTGAGTTTCTCCTCAGAAACACTTTCCTTGGTGTGTGGCATTAAAGCAGCACATCCAAGCCCTTGGCAGACAGTGAGCTCCCCATGTGGCTGCACTGACCAGGGAAAAGCACTCACAGACAGGCAGGGGGAATTTTTGCTGATGAATGAGAAATAATTGTTTTCAGGACATTTCATTTATGTGAAAGCCTGAGGTGTTCAGAGCAGAAACCATTAGAATTTTTTTTTCTGCTTCATGACAAAACCACCAGAGAAGCACACTAGGTTAAAAGGTAAAAGCACACCATTCAGTAAGAGGATGTGGAAAAAGCCACAAACAGAGCCAGAAGAGTATCATTCCTGCCCATGGTAGTGCAGCCCAGTCCCAAACACTTTCTAATCAGATCATCTGTGAAGTCTCATCAACAAGAGAAAGAGAAGTCATCTTTGTGTGCTCAAGGTGACTTTATGAGTACTTTTAAGGCGCTGAAAGGAAATCAAAGCAGCCTTTTGCTGGAGCTTTGAGTACTTTGCAGATGGCTGCTCTGGCCATCGATCAAAGCTGTAATCAGGTCACACGGGACAAATGGTGGAGCTCCAGGAGCTGCCCAGACAGGGCTTTTCTGGGTTAGAGGCCAGTGTGTTTGATGCCAGGTAGGAAGCTGCTGGTCCCCAGCAGTGGGGTGCTCAGCACAGCAGGATACCATGGCAGCACGTGACTTCCAACAATTACACAGCAAGTGGAGAGCTAAACACATGACACTTGGGGCACTGACAGCTAGAATTGTAAAAGCTGGTTTGGTTTTGTTTTTTTTTTTTTCTTTTTATCAAAGCTAATGTGCATTCCATCCCCTTTGTCTCTTCAGCTGAGACTGTTTTGCACCATGGCCCTTGCAGAGAGGATATTCCTCTATCAGTAGAAGGTGGTCTTATCAAAGTGCCCTCTTTTTCATCTTGTTCATCATCTCCATATTCAGATTTCCTAATTTGGGTTCTGTGCCAGTACAACCTGTACAGCACTGTGTGAGGAGGAGAGATGTGTGGTTTAACAAACAGTGATGAATTCCACCTTTGTCTGTTGCCATTTTGGCACCATCAGCTCCTAGCGTGGCTTCCTTGGGACAGGTACTTTGTTCTTTATTTGTCCTCAGTAATTTCATCTCAAGCATGCTGAGAAGAGAAAAGGTATAATTTCAGTGGCATAATGCACTCTGAAAATGAACAGGAAATCCTTGACTCCTCTTCAGTGTGGAGATAGGATGATTCAGGAAGAGCTAAAAAAAATCCCCAGCAGTAGATGATTCTTCTCTGTTGCCTGAAGAGGGGAAGGAAATTCAGACTCACCAGCAGTGCATATGATCAGGGTGGGCTGTGTACAAGGGAACCAGAGTTTGTAGGGTTTGATAACACACACCCCCACACCCAGCTGGGGGTTGGGCTTTCAGGCTGGAGCTCAAATAACACCAAGATTTATTACCCTAAGGTAGGCAAGAGGGAAGTATTTTGCTGTTTTCATTACATCTCAGTACATCTTTGCAGCAGTCTCTGCATCCTGGGAGCTCTCACAGCACTAGCAAGGTGATGTACTGTTTGCAAATGAAGAATTCTACAGGAGCTCTGCAACAGACTCTTAATGCTTTCAAGCTACCTGGAGTTAAATCTAAAAGGGAATGCAGTATGCAAATATATAATCTCTGCTTTCAGCCCCAGACCATATCAGCAACACAGATTTCCGCAGAGAAATTAAGAATTTTTAGTGGGTTTTTTTTTATCTTCTCTTCTCATTCTGTAGTTGAATATGGAGTACATACATAATCAAAAAGATCAGAACAAAATGTGAATTTTATCCACCTTTTGGCAGTGTTTGGGGAGTTATCCTCTGTCTATTTCTTCTATCTTCTATACACCACTATAGTTGATGTGAGAAAGTTCTACTGCAAATTCACTATATTGCATTGGTGTGGAGGTCTACACAGGGAAATTATTCCAGTTTTAGAACTGTTTGATACCTGTGCCACTCAGAGTATCCAGTGTGGTTTTGACACACTGTCCAAAATTATTTGGATGGAAATTCAAGATATCTTTTATGTATGAAGTATTCTAACTCTTAGATAAGCTTTCCCGTTATATGCATTTTTTCTGAGCAAAAATGAAACACCAATAATACTGTTATTACCCTAAGTTGTCTGAAACATGTTCTGTGAATGAACATTTATAAAGGAAATGATGTCTAAGTGGTTTAGAGAAATAAAGATTATAGTCTTTGTCATTTATGTTGTGTTTATAAAAGAGTTGGGGTTTATTTTTGTCCTTTCGCTTATGTGATAATTAAGGTGTGTTTTTTAATGTTGCTTTTTATGTGAGGAAAGAGAAGTCACTAAATAGATTAATATGTACTTAGATTTCAAGTTATACTGCAGGAATAATTCAGGATGAAAGGGACCTCAGGAGGTCCTTAGTCTCATCTATGAACAAAATTGTCAGCTCTATGGTCAGACCAGGTTACTCAGGGCTTGTCCAGTCTGGTCTAGAAAACCTCCAAGGACAGAGATTGAAAAGCCTCCCAAGACAAGTTGTTTCAGTGCCTCACCATAGCAGTGAAGAATTTTAATTGAAGTTTTCTGTCTGATTTATCCTGTCCTGGGATCCTACATCTGTCTTACAGAATCAGGAATAGGTATTTACCATCACTGATCTGAAATAGAGCCTCAGTGCTGCATGACCTGCATGGTGAAAAAGTTCTGAGTCATGGAACAGAATGACAATACCATGAGAATGCTCTGAATAAATCAGTGTGTTGTACAAGTTGCCCTGTAATTTAACAAGGAGTTAACAATGCAGTTTTTCTTCCATGTACAGTCTGGTGTGGTATAACCTGCTCCGTATCTCTTTGTTCAGGTACACAGTACTATTCCCATTACATAGACTGAAGAGTCTCTGTCACTGCTTCTTATGGTTTAAAAACTCCCAAAATAAGGGTTCTTTTCCCCAGATAATGATCTCAGAATTTTCATTATGATGTTTGGCTCAGTAACATCTTCGTTGTTACATGCATTTAAAAGGCTATTCTCTGTATTCTCTGACTGTACAACATACAGGTTGTCTTTATTGGGTATGGAACACAAATATAATTAATCAGTTCTGCAGGAATGTATTGGAAATGTAGAGATTTGGAACTTGTGGTGTGTCATACTTGTACTCCTCAGCTGCAGAGCAATCCACTGTGTGCATTTCCTCTCAGACAAGCCTGTCTCATCTGGTGACTGATGTGTCACTGCAGCCAGAATTCGAGATGTTACCTGAGCCCAGCCAATATTGTCACATAAGAACAAGATGTCGTAAGAGAAAAAGCAATGTCAGAGTCAGTATTTGGCTGTATGTGTGAGAACTCACCTTTCCACTCTGACATGATGTGCAACACTGGAAATATAACACCTTGTTATCAGGAGCCTGCCATGGCATGGATGGAATCAAGGAGTCTGCTGAATTCAGGCACATTATTGATGGGCCAAAGTTGATTATTTGAGTATCTGGTGAATTTTGCATAAACTTACGTGTCAGTTTCGAGGTTAAATCACCACTTTTAGCTGTTTTTCTTAAAACAGTTAATTGACAGTCAGCATCCATTACAAGTGAACATTTGTCCAATATCAGACCCAGCTTTATTCAAGCAAAACACCTATTGTGGGCTGCTGTGGGAACAAGTTCCATAAAAGCACAGTAAGCACCTGAATCTGACTGGGTGGGAGCCCATCAGTGAACATCTCCAAGGAACCAGCAGTTGGTTGATGGATCATCTCCTCAACAGCTGACTTCTGGGAGAATGATCTGCGTGAAAACATTGCACAGACAACCTGAGTGATGTTGAAATGCTGGTAAGTTACATTTTTGCTTGTAAATTATGAGTTTATTCCTATGGGAGCTTTTTGTGTCTAGAAGGTTGTAACCTGTTCCTGAAAATTCTGTAAAGGGGCAAAGAGCAGAACAGTAGAACTTTTTTTTCATTTTACCTATCTTCTTTTCTTTGCAAATCAAAAATGAGTAGTATAAAGAGTCACATTAGTGACTCCTATCCTGTTAGAATTATTGTTATCATAGTGGGGGTACCCATGCCAAAGAGCTTCTCCTTCTCCACACACAGCTAACAGCAATGTTCAGGGGAGCAGATGTGCATCAGGTGTAATGCCCTTGTGCTCTGAGTTGTTTATGTTGCTGTAGCACAGGGGGGTAGTGGTGCTACTGTGCACATGTACTAGTTAGATTATTGCTTTCCTTTCAGGTTTCAAGATCAACTTTCTTCAAGTCCTGCAGGTTCCAGAGCATTATAGGTAAATGCGTGACATTTTCTCCTGCAAAATCAACCTAACTCTGGTCATTGTTGTCTTGCTGCCCAAGAAGAACTATCTTTTACTTCTCTCTATTTTTATTCATTTTTGGGAAGATGGTACTAAAGAACTGGGTTTTACATCTTGCTATGATGGCAGAAAAGCTGGCATCTCACTATGTCCAAAATTAGCATTTTACCCTAGAGTGTGCCATGCACAGCACAAATCTCACTTCCTTTTTTTTGTCTTTTGCCCCTTTGATCTTTTTCTCTCTCTCTTCCTCTTTATCTTTCTCCTTTTCCCATTTTTCCCCTTTTCCCTTTCAACAACCATTTATGTATTGCTGATACTACTACTGTAGAATTGATTGTATAGGTGTGGGTAACTTGCTTGCATTATAAAATTACAAGTTGCTTGCTAAATATGTTGACTTTCTTTAAAAAATAAAATGGTGGTTTTACCTTTCATATCTGTGTGTTTCTTTATGAGTGTAATGCAATTATGAATACAGCAAAACACAGAAAATATTTGAAATCTGCTGAGAGAAGATGACTGTGAGGTCTAAATGTCTGTCAGCTAATTTTTCTATATATACATACAAAAAATATATATTAAAAATATGCTTCAAAAAAATCTTTATTTTGGATGAGGATTATTGAAAGTGATGCAAATATAAGTGGCATTTGTACCATGTACTTTCCTGTCAACTTGTGCTGCTGAGTGATCCATGAAGGGACTTTTAGTCACTTTTTTTTGAAGATAGGTCTTTGTAACTGAACAGTGAGTTCCTATTTGCACATATTTACATATGTGCTAGTTCGTGTGTATTTGGCCTTGAAGCTGTACTCAGGGACACTTTGTTCTATGGCTGGATGCCAAACTGTTTTTGATTTTATGGAATTTAAAAAAAGCTATTTGATAAATTAGGTCTATATGCCTGTTACATATGGTATGGCCATCATTTTGCCAGATAATAAATTGTAAAAGCAGTGATGTAATTACCATTTAAGGATGATTTTCATAGTTGTAATGGCCACATATGAACAAGCATTGTAACGTGTTTTCATACTTTATATCTTAGAATGACTTGCTTTTACAGGGAGCTCTCTAGGCTGATTAAAACTGCACTTTTTTTTCTGGCCATGAAATCTGCTGTTGGAAGATGAGCTTTTTTTGAAAGGGCTGGAGCACGTCCTTCCTGCTTGAGCACTAGCCAGTACCTCCCACCAAGTTCAGCTCCTCTGACTACTTTGAGTTTGTTTCTTCTTGGACTAGAAAAGTGTTATTGTGAATGAATACTGAGATGTTAATGTGGCTGTTCTAGAGGTGAGTAGGATGATAGAAACAATGACATTTTGTGATTTTTCTTTCTCTTACAGGGAAAATAATGTGGTTTGGAATGCAGCATGTTTTCCTTAAACACAAGGCAACCTAGAGCAGCCATTTGGTTTTGCTGGTTTTTTTGTTGGTGGTGGTGGTGGTTTTTATTTACTTGTTTGTTTGTTGGTTTTTTTTTTCCTTTTTGGGGCTTTTTAAAGTCATCTTTACCTTCAGGGATTTGGATGATTGTGGCAAGGATTTTAGCCAGAAGGCAGAACACAGCTCACTAGAGAGACTCCAGCTGGGACTGAAAATGCAGCAGTGTTGGTTCCACACGTTCATAAGTCAACACATGAGGCCTCTTGGCCAGCCAAAAATTCACTCAGTCTGTAAAAAAGGAGGCAATACCTTTTTATTACAAATATATATCCAAATTTCCTAATTTTCTTATGCATAATGGTTATTCCATGGGTGTCTGACCTTCGAAGAAGCTCAGCTCTCAGCTCAAGCACTATCATCCCTAGTGAGCTGTTCAGAATAGATTGCTAACTGCTTCCATAGGAAGGATGAATGTAAGCCCTAAATAATTATGAGAATGATGACTAGGCAAGCCTTTTAGTTAGATCTTTCCTTATCTAAATTGTTTTTCCAATCATGATAAAAATATCAAAGTATGCTATAAAAATATCTGAGCAAAATATCGGAGTCTGTTGCATAGAGGAAGATAATTAGCAGATAGTGTACATCTGTTCTTACAGAATCAAAGAAGGGCAGATGAGCTGATGTGGAGCTCTGTGTACTTTAACCTGGACTATTTTCAGCCCCTTGGTTGTCTTAGATTTTGTCCACTGCATTGCAGCTGTCTGCAGAAGGCAGATGTATCAATAAGCCAGTGCTCTTTCCTGTAGTGTGTGTGGGAACAGCTGATGTCAATGTAGTTTTCTGGTCAACATAGCTAAAAGAGATTGAGTCCTTATCTCTCACTAAAATCTGATCAAACAAATGTTAACCAAAAGCTTTCACCCTTTAAAGAGGTTTGAATAAGAGATGTTCCCATCTCAAGTCATCGTTGTTGGAACTGGAACATGCAGTCTGAAGTGTGTTGTGTCTCTTTTGAGCTGACTGTTGCTGGTCTCTCATAAAATCTGTTCCTGTTGGTATGTGCTGATACCCAGAGTCTTTATTAAAAAGGTCTGTGTTCCAGATTTCTGGGAACATATCATCAGTGTTTGGAGTTTTACCCATGGAAGCATTCTGCTGTCACCTGTGTGACAGTGTGGCTAAAAGAGATTTTTACTGTTCAGAAAAAAATTTGCCTAGTCTTTGTTGATGGCTGCTCATAGATGTCCAAGGTGTGAGGTCAGTCTGCTGCAGTTGCCATCTGGACAAGGCAGGGTTTGGTGCTTTGTGTTGTCTCAAGGAGATCCTGTGTCCTGTGACTGTTTCCTAAATTTGGCATCAGTGCCTCAGTGTACTCAGCATGAAATCCTTCTTGATTGACAGTTCTCAACCTCAGTGTACCAATGTTTGACCATAAGTACTAATTTTTAAAATAGGTCTGGTTTTCAAAATAAATGTTACAATTTAATTAAACACATTTAAATAGAAGTACTCTTTAGTTATTACAGCATTTGATGAGGAAATTATTGGGTGTTATTTATTATGTGTCTGCAGCTAAATTACATATTTTTGCATTTTAAGTTGTTGAAAGTGCAAAAAGGCCTTGGGAAGTGTATGATCAGATTGATTTCCCAGAAATTTGTTTTCTAAGGGTAGACATGCTGGCTTATGGAATGCACATGCTTGTGCTTCCATAAATCTTGCTAATGGTTGAATATTTCATCTAGGGGACAGGGTTATTCATTCCATATCTATTTTTTTACCTGTCTGTATGCTCTGTATGACTTCTCTGAAAATGATGATAGTAAAGTATAAAAAAGTTCTGTAACTTTGAGGGTATTTTAAGAGAGAAAAGGTGGTCTGTTGGAGTTGGTGCTTGTCTCAATATTCTCTTTTCTGAACATGAAGGGCTCTAATCTTCCTAAAAAGGAACTGAGCCAGTTCCCTTGCTGTGTGCTTGATGTTGGTGATTTGAGTTTTCAGGTTGTTAGAGTGAAATATAAAATTTTCTGAGAATATCCATTCTTGCTTATTAATGTTCAGTGCATGAAAGAGGGGGAACACTGACAACCACTTTCTTTCTCATATATAAAAGAAGGTAAGGTTATCACAGGCCTCTTGAGCAATGAGAAAAATCTTGCACATATCTTTAAAATTCCTCCTATCCCTAAATTATCAGAGTTTTTTCAAAGCTCCACAAAGTCAACATATAGCCCAACAATTTGTTACTCCCACAGTGTCAGGATGGGAGCCCAGCACCAGCTTTGCACTTGTTATCCACCTACTATAAACCAAGCTGACTCCTTTCATGTTCCCATGTTATTTCAAGGCATGCTGATTACTTGAATTCCTTGGGATTTGTGTCATAACTGCAGACACATTAAATGTCCTGTGAAGTATGTCCATACTTATGACCAGACCAGAAATTCTTCATTGAGTATTTTCCTAAAAGGATGTCAGCCCACAGAGAATTGGCGAGTGACCTTTGTGGCTATAAAAGCAGTTCTGAGCTGCTTGGAGTTTTGATTTTCATTGCCTTTTTTGGTTTTCTATACTTGCCTTTGTAGTAGTTAGTGCATGGATGTCTTTGTCTCCATGCTCTGTTAAGTGGAGTAGTGACATAACTCACTCAGAAATGTTATTTCCAGGTTTTTCCTTCCTGCCTTTCAGAGTCTGTCTGGGTTGTGGCACAGCTGTCAAGAGTCAATGCCGTTGGTATGTCTGCTCTGCCACATCGTGGGCAGTGTCCCCATAACAGCACCTCGCCACTCAGGGTTCCATGCTGAACTGCTTTGCTTTCTGAGTTCTTGTGTTTGAATCATCAATAAGGGATTGCTCTCCTTTCTAAGCCTTCTTTAATTAAGCATTCAGCAGAGTGTTCACAAAGCTGGCAGCACAGTGAGACCTTGCACTCTGTGCCAGCTGAGGAGCCCTTGAGACTGCTGCCAGTGCAATGGCACTTTTAGAGCCACAGTCTCCAGAGAAAAATCACCTCTGGGCAGTCACAGTAAGAGCTGGAAATGTTAATGATTTTTAAATGAGCAGCAGAATTATTTGTCCAATTAGTATTTTTAAACCTCTAATCTGAATAGGTGGTCAGCTGTCTGTACCTCCCCCCTGCCAAAGCAAATGTCTCCTTTTTTTGTGACTGCTTTTTCCATTTTGAACCTAACACTCCTGTTCATGAGTGGATCCCATGTGGTGGTGCCTGGATGATTTCTGAACAACAGAGTTGTTTGCTGGAGGCAGTAGATGTCCTATATTTTGACATTAATAAAGTTTCTGATGTTGTATCGAATGACATTCTTATAAACAAGGTGGGGAAACAGGGATTAGAGAAAACCACATTTGGAAAATAACATGAACATGATTATTGAGTTTACAGGAAGAAAACAATTTTTTATCAAGTCCCTCTTCACTGTTTTTATTTAATGATTTGAAGAGTATGGAACTTTCAAAACATTTGTGCAGCTTGAAAGGATAGAGTTAGGTTTTCATGGTTCTCACTAGAGAGGTGGCCTGAAAAAAATCAAATTCCCAATTTTCCATCTAATACTGGCAACTCAGAATAGTGAAATAACAAGGTGTAAATGGCAGCCCAGGGCAGGGGTGGGGGAACCAAAACAAAATAAAAAGCCCAGCCTTAGGGAGATATCATGGATTGGGATGTGACACTGACTGCTTGGCAGCAATAGTAAGGCTGACATCAGGGTCTATAAGTGGAAGTGCTATTTGTAAAATAACTGAATTTTTCTGTATGGTCCTGTAGTGGCAGTACGTGGTGGTCAGGCTATGTCCTTCTAAGGGCTGCACCTCAAGGAAGATTTGTATCAGTTAGAGAATATCCAAGGCATAGCAAGAAAGTTAACCCAAGTCCTAGAAAACATGATTTAAGAGGAAAGAGTTGTTCTGGTAAAGGGGAATTTCAGGGAGACGTGTGAGTCTTGTAATAGACAAAATGTACTGCAGTGGAAGAGGATCATCTGTTCTCTATCATGCTGGTTAGGACAAGAAGTGAAGATCTGAAATTGCAGCAGTGAAAGTTCAAAGTGGAGGTGGTAGGAATGGGAAGTAAAAAGAGAACCACAGTGAGATGCAGGGATGAACTTTCACCCCTTGTGATCCACACCAGGATGGCTCTCAAGACAAGCAGAAAACCATTTGACAGGATCTGTGGAGGTACAGTTGCCCCTAACCTTGCTGATAAATAGATTTTGCATGAATGATGGATATGATGATGGATACACCAGCATGGAATTATCATTGTGTAAACAGTTGATTAAAACCCCAAAGGAAGGCTTGATAAACAGATGAGGAACTCAGCCTGTCTTACTCAAAGACTGCATTTGCATTTTCCTCCTACCAGTCTGAAGCAGAGCTAGAATGAGTGTCTCTGAGTATAATCAAGATCACAGAGGTTGTTTTGATTTATTTTCTAGTAGAAGGTTGTCTACACTTTCTCCTTGTGATGGCATACACTCCCTCTTCAGGTGCATGCAAGCTTCAGCAAATAAGTGTACTGCTGTACATACTGAGTAGGATTTGAGTATGCATAGATATGTTTATCTTTCAATATTTTCAGGCACAGGACAGGTTGAGCTGTATAAAAGGCTGTGACTTTGTAAATTTGTCTCAGGTTCTCCTCTGGAATAGCTGTGGGAAGTAGTTATCCTCTCTGTTACCTTGTGTATGTAATTTCTGTGCTATGAAAATAATTTAAAAGAGATTGAGTACTAGAGATTTTGGTGGTTGGGTTTTTTCAGGTTTTTTTCTGAGAGGGAAATTACTACCCTGCATCAGTACTGTGTGTGTTTTCTTTGTTGCTTATAACAGTGAAAGAAAAAGCCCAGAATAATGTGCAATATTATTTGAAATGTCCTCAGGAACTTCCAGCGGCATTGCTGGGCTTTGAGCAATTTCAGTTTGTCAGTATTCCTGGCTTTTAGGTGCTCATGAAATTCTGGGTTGCCGTTTAAGAACTAATGTATTTATCTTAATTTGCTTTTCTTCCAATATTCTGGAAATTAAGAGAGGATGTTCAGCTTCTTTTTAAGTTTCCTCAGATATTTCTGCTTAATAGCAATCATGCTTTTGGGTGTCAGGTATTAGTTCTAGCTAGTCCTAATATCTAAAAGGAGACCAGTGTAAAGAAGTGGTGATGATGTGGTTCCTCTTTTCTTTCCATAGCTGACTCAGCAAGGGAGGGCCTGGAATGCTGCATCATTTAAAGGTCACCTATTGCAGCAAGTATTTCCAGGAATTTTCAGATGAATATGTAGGAATGAAACAGAAATCTAGTTTTAGATACTTTGTGCCCTGCAACTTCTCATTATCTGTAGTTTTAAATCTGGAAGTCATGTTTATTAACCTAAGATTTTTACAGAAAAAAATTTCAGCCTTCAGCAGGAAGGGAGAACAATACATTTTATTCCAATATGGATATACCAGGGAACTCCCCTGACAGCATACTTGTGAAATGTGTGCTCTATGCCAGAAAGGGGACAGAGCCTGTCTGTTTTCTGTCTTCAGTCATCATCATTTTATGGCTGTTGTATTCTGTGCTGCTCCTTAGTTAAAGTTCTTTCCTGTGATTAAGCTTGGCAGGTTTCTGCTATGATAGGGAAAGGCAGTGATAGCACGTTTAAAGAGTCAGTCAGTTTCATACTCTTAACATGCTCGATCTAAACAGATTGTAATAAAAGCAACAAAACTTGTGGAAGCAAAGTCCCGCATGTATAAAATAACATATTATTCAGCTAAGTACTTTTAAAACAATAGGCAGTGTCAGTGCAAAATATTTTTCTTTCAAAGACAGAAGTCGAAGAGCAGCCTTTGCTGTGCTGTAGCATATGCTTGTGCTTGGCAAAAGTAGTGGCAGAAAGCATGTCAAACGACAGTGCTTAGAGTATTAAAGTTTTAACAAAATGTCAGAGAAAACTGGAAGCTGGTTAATCCACAGAAATCTGTCATAAAGATTGCATTGTAAGGTGGTTTCAGCATGAATTCTAGTGACATATGGGAGCTTAAAATATAATCTAATGATATATCTCTATCGGTGAGATGTTTATGTAACATGATTGCAACAGAGATGTCTTCTCTTATTAATGTATTAGGATAATGAAATTTGCCATCTTTGTAGAACAATGCAAAGAACAAGTTTTATTCAGAAAAATCTTAGTGTCAGAATCAAAATGCTTTTTTTTTTTCCTCTATACATGTATGAAAAAGAGAAATGATGCACCTGGTTTGGAGCATGCTGAAGACTGGCAGCATGCTATGGAAGTCTGTGCTGCTGCTGGCTTCTGTTCTGCTCTGGGCATTAGCACGTGTGCCCAGGAAAAAGATCTGATAGAAATACAGGTGAAAGACAAAACTTTGTTTCGAGAAAGCTCTGGCAGAAATAATTTCGTATGGGAATAATCGAGTGAGGATCTTTTCCAGTGGTACTGGAATTGAAAAAGCTCCATCAGTAATGCTGAAGAAAAATCCTGAATTATTTCAATGTGCTGCAGTTTATAAACCATGGGTTGTATTACTGTGCTGGTTGGTTTTACAGAAATGAAGAAAGAAATTTTGAGTTGTAGTATGGTTCCAGAATTCATGTTGGTCCTAAGTTTAAAATATTTTTGTGTTATGGAAGGGTTTTAATTCAAATATTTTTTGATGGACACAATTTTTAATGTGATGGGCTGTAATGTATCACTAATGAACCATCTGATTTTGTCAAAATCCCACATGTGACACTGTTAAAATATTTTCTCATACCCTTTATGTCAGTGGCAGTATTTGCACATTACATTAATATAACTACATACTTATAAATACTGTTACAGAGGGCAGGAGTCTCTCTACCATTTTTTCCCTCAGCTTGTGCTGAGCACTGACAGGCCCTTTGCAGCTGCTGCTCTCTGCCTGTGAGGTGAGGAGGCATCTCCTGGCAAGGCTCTGGGGGGCCCAGGTGCCAAGCAGTGTGGAGGGATGGCCTGTCCCTGCCAGCTCAGTGCTCCCTGGGGAGCTGGAGAGCCCTGTCACCTCCCTGAGCTCTGCAGCTCCAGGGAAAGGTCAGTGCCCAAGAGGGGAAGCTGCCCTCACTGCTCCTGCTCTTACAGGGAGGGCTTGGAAGGGCTCATCACCCAATGATCAGGCACGCTGCATTCTGGCTGCTTGTGGAGCTGTCCAAATAGATCCCAGCCACCTTTTAAAAGCTAGGTTTTTAATTTAATAATTATTTTAGGTAGATTACAGGAGGACTGAGGAAATCCTGTCTAATAAATACATTGCTGTGGAAGAGCGATCCTTTTAAATGAGGATGAAAGCTATTAGTACATATGTATTCAGATCATATTTGTTCTGAGTGATTTTCTGGTACCCTGAAAGATGTATGCAACTGAATATTATACCTCTTTCACATATTCTTCCTTTTCTCTCTTTTTTTATAGCACTCATGATTGTGTGAGAGAAATCTATGCCCAGTTTTGCAGATTCTGTAGCAGGAAGGCACAGGCTTTCCACCAAAGATACCCATAGACACAATTGCTTTTAGCTGTTGAAATATTTTCTGTATCTGAGAGAAGACTAAGTCTCTGTTGGCTTATTCTGTGTGGTAGGGAGAGATGTGTGGGTAAAATGCCGTGTGATTGCCTCACTGTGGGCTGTGTCATAATGCAAGTATACAGCATAGTGAATTAAGGGAGCAGATTTCAACTAGAGGGATCCACTGTTGGGCTTTAGGGCCCCCATGTTTTATTCTTCATGTAGTTTAGAGAAGAAAGATGTTGGAGGATATTAGTCCTTTTAATGTTCATCAGGTACATACCAGCAGCACACTCCATCTATCCGTGATGCTTTACAATTCTTGAGACTATTAATGTTCACAGCAGATATAAAAATGGCACAGTTCACAGGCAAATTGAACATATTTCTTTCATGACTGTGGCTTGGCTGTGTCTGCACAATTTTTTTTTTCCCTATAATGTGAGACCAGAATTAAAAGCAATTCCATCCTTCAGTTCAGGAGAACTTGTGTTCTGTGAATCTGCTGAGCTCTTCTAAATGCTAAGAGGAATTAAAAAAACAACCTTAGGGTATCATTTGTCTGATGAGTTAGTGTTTAGCTCACCTAAGGACAATGATCTAGCTAAATAAATTGTTGGGTCTACCTGGATTGCCAATGGGAAGTTATACATCCCCCAAAATGAGGTCATCAGACTGACTTACAGGGGGATGTACCCCTCTGCAGGTTAATTCTTTCCAGTTTCTGCATGTGGAGTCCAGGTGTCTAGTCTGAGTCTGAAGACTCGGATTGTGATTTTAGGGATGCTAAATCTCTCTCTAGCCTGAATTGCACTGTTAAAATCCTCAGAATTCTCAGTATGTTAATTTTGTCCTTTTGCACTATGAACATTTAATACATATTCTGTCTTGTTTACTCTGCTGGTGAAACTGGAAATTTCCTCAAATCCTCAAATTCTGTGTCTATGGAATGTGCATTTTATATCCAGGCAGCAACTCTATAATCTGGACAATTGATCATGGGTTTTAGTGCTCGCCTATGAGTACCTGTCTTTTTATATAAATATATTTGAATCCTAAGAGGCTTTAATCATGGTCATTCATTCAAAATGAGAATGGTTTCAGGTTAGGTATAATGATTTGAAGGACTGTGTGTCTTCAGTCATCTTCTTTTATCGCAGGGGAAAAAACCTCTTATGTGTTATAAGTATTTATATCTCTAGATTCTCTCAGAGAAAATTTCTTAATTCCAAAGTAATCTTTGGAATGATCAGTCATCTGGGCTAGAGGAGCTAATACCATAATGTCAGAAGCAAGGCTTAGTGTCTCTGACATTGTGTGCACTTTTC
Organism: Haemorhous mexicanus; assembly: GCF_027477595.1. Taxonomy (NCBI): domain Eukaryota; kingdom Metazoa; phylum Chordata; class Aves; order Passeriformes; family Fringillidae; genus Haemorhous; species Haemorhous mexicanus. Next base: position 11,527,942 of record NC_082355.1, on the reverse strand, counting down.
CCTTGATTTTTTTTTTTTTTTCAGTTTTCAGGGTATCTAAGCACAGCCCATCACTCACCACTGCTTCCTACATGTTGAGCAGAGCTCTGCTGCTCACTCCTGTGTGGCTCAGGGATTAAAAGCCAACCAGGTGACATCATGCCATACTCATATGAATGGTATTTCTTTGGCTATATTTGTGTTCTGCAGAGAAAACTGGTGACTAAATGCTAATGGATACATGAGTACAATTGTTACAAGAAAAAGGAGCAGGAAATGTTAAATATCTCAGGTGTGTAACCCACTTCCAAGTATTGCACACTGGCACCAGGCCCTGGAGGCTCCACCTGATGCAAGTCCCATTTAAGGAGTGCTGCTCTAAGGTGTAGAACAAGGTGCATTTCTTTTTGTAGGTCAGGTCACTGATTGTTGTTATTAGGTTGACAAAAATGTGTATCTCCTACAGACAGCTCATTTATATGAGTTGTGTCCCAGTAAGGGTGAGCAGCTGGTGTGGAAAAGCACCAGACTGGGAAACAGATTTCTGATTCTACATTTACTACTAATTTGGTCACTTCTGTGACCTGTGCTGACATTTCTCTGTGCTATAGTTGCTTTTGGTACTGTCTTAATGTTTCTCTGGCAAACCCACTGCATGAGTTGCAGCTGTTGTAATCTAGAATGATTGTCAGGAGCACAGAACATTAGGAAGAAGCTGCCCATAGTAAGAGAAGTGCAATATAATATGGCTTCTCATAGGAAATAGTACTACTTTGAGAGAACTGCTTAAGTAAATTGTATTTCCAGGTTAGCAGCAATAATTGCTGTCAACATTATGCTCTTTGCATGTAATTACCTCTTTATTTAAAGCTGGTTTTGTAAAGCTTTTTCTATTCCACATGTTTTTTGATTCAGGCACCTAATGACTCCCCAAGGGAAAGCACACCATGCACAGATTGGCCCCATTAGTGCAAACTGCATAACCAGATAATACTATAGACTGTTACACATTCATTTTCCAATTTTTTTTTTTTTGCCTTTTTTACGGATGCCAAGCAGAAATTGATAGCATTAGGCAGTGTATGGGAGCACACTAATCTGATTTGTCTCTCCCCAAAGATTACAAGCTATACACCGTCTGGCCTGCTTGAACACAACTAACAGATTATATTATATTTTTGCTACATTTATTGAAAAAATATCTTTTATCGTATCAGTATTCACGTATAACATTTTAAAAAGAAATCCAGTATTATTTATGTATGTATTTTTAAGAAAAACAAATTATTCAGGTAATCAAGGGATTTTGAATACCAACAAGATTTGAAAAATAGAGCAGGTATATTGTAATCCAGGGGATTAAATGCACTCCACCTGATTGCATTTATGTAACATATGCATGAATTCCTGGTGTTTTTTCCTATTTCTTTGTCTTTGTACTTTTTTTTTTTTCTCTTACAAAACAGAGAAGTACTTGGAATTTATCTAGTTAAGAGAGTGTAATTTTCAGGAACACTCAAGCCAGCCTTCTTTTATCTGAAACATCCAGTTAGTGCCTTTTATTTTTTACTGTATAGGAAGTTGACTGATGAAAATTAAACACTTTGAATATGGAGGGCATTTGCACATAATAATGGGATTGCAATGAGGAAAAAACTTCCTGCTTTTGTGTCTCAATCAATCTCCAACAAGGACAGAGAATTTTTTGTCTTTTCTTATAACACTGTAGAATATCAAGTATGAGAATAAATGTTTGTCACAAGAAGCAGACGTTCCTTTGAAGAACTAAAAAAGCCACAAAAAACCCCAAAACAGAGATCAGAATGAGCCCTGCTGCCCTTGTTATTAATAGCAGCAGAGCTCAAGGAGACATGAGGATCTGGGATATTTCAGTGAGAAGCCCTCAGGTCAGAGATTTTAGGAAAACTTGCATGACAAGGTCATGCTGGTTTGGATGCTGCAGTTGTGCTCTTGTCTTTGCAAGCAGCCAGAGTTTTCATCTGGTTTGTAGGATGGATTTGAAAGTGGTTTTTGGCGATTTTTTGGGGTTTTCATTTGGGTTTTTTCCTTGTCCTGCACAGTTGAGAGGTCAGAACAATGGAGGGCTGAGGATCTAGAGGAGATATGATGCTGTGTGAGGCTTTCTGTTTGACGTGGGGTTACAAATTGAAATTATGAGATTATGCTATTACCTGCTTTTTTTTACCAAGTAAAATCTAAAATTTATGTGGAATGTGTGGAACATATTTGCTTGAGATCACTGACACTTAAATCTGATTTTGGAAAGAAGTTCAATTTGATATAGCTGCCTTCATTGTGTGAAAGCCACATATGTTAAGTCTCCAAGGTAGAGCCTAAAGTAATAGAGTACTGATCAGCACTGGTGGATCATGAATCAACCCAGCTTCTATTGATTAAATCTGATGGGTTTGATAAATATGTGATGAATAAAGGCAAGGCCATGTATTTAAGTATATTCCTTGAACATTTTTCAATTTTCTTACAGCTGCCTTGCTCCATTTCAGTTAAAAGCCTTTTCTTATTGAGGCAATTCATTATTAGGATGAAGAAGAAACAATATTATGTGAAAAAATAACATGTTAAAGTGACTTCTCACCCTTGCATATGGATCAAAGCTATCTAAATGCCAATCAGGTGGGACTTCTCCAATCTTCAGTAACAGCTAATCCATTTTAGTGGTTATTCCTAGACAGAAAAGAAACAACTGGAATTATTATTATTCTTTTCTATGAACTGAATTAGTGATTTTTTTTTTTTCAAGTACATCATTATGACAAGGGGAAGGGATCTGAGGGTGGAAGACTTCTGATTTCTTAGTGATTGCAAAGTTTTCAATGTATTCCTGTAGTTCAGTATATCCTTAAGGAAATAAGAGGAATTTGTAAACACTCAGTGGGGAAATAAAGAACTGTATAGATAAAGTCTAAATCCTTTAAATTGGTCTGTGTTAAAGACATGCAATGTATATAAACACAGATATAAGTATATAAACTAACATGAGGTAGCATTTTTGTTTCTTAAAGCATCAGTTCCCTATTTAAAGTACTAGGTGAATGATATATGTATGAATGCAGAAATCTTGGGTTTAGTTATTCAAGTTCATTTACAGAAAATCAATAGAAGAGGTGGAATGTCTGTCTTCAAAAGCTCCATTATAAAGTAGAGCCTTGTATCTAAATCAAGAGTGATCTCTCCCTGTAAGTGATTCAAAAGTTCCTTTGTGCTCCCACAGAAACACTTATTTGCTGTTTAAACTATTGAGCAGCCAAAGTGAACTGCTGACAGATGGTTTTATTATTTTGCTATTCTTGCTAGGTGTAGTTAAAAGCATAGAAAGTTCATTGTCAGGTACTATCAACACCAACCTACTTCAACAAAGACAGAAAGTGTCTAACACATTACTTATTTTAATAAGAAAGATGAATTAGATGAGTGAGAATTTTCCAGGAATTTTAATTTCATAGTTATCGAATATAAGCGGGAGGAAAGTTAGAGTGTGTTCCTTTCCCCTTGAAGTTACTTTTTGCTTTAAAATAAAATAAAATAAAAGGGCTTCTCTGGTTCTGCCTGTATCACCTGCAGAGATCCTTCAGCCATTGCACAGTGAAAGGAGTAAAGGACTCTGTGAGTCCCAGCCAAAGCACCAGGAGGATGTTTCTTTCTTGGCACCTACCTCTCTTCTAGTTCTACTGACTCCCAGAGCAGAGTGGGGCACTGCACATCCTCAAGTTCCCCAGGTCTGTAACTAACAGTAAACTAGCAGTAAACTTAGCCTTGTTTTACTATCACAGCCCAGTGGTGCAGAATGAGAGCACAGTGAAAAAAGTAGCAATAATAATCAGCATAACAGCAATTAAATCTTCTCTGCTGGGAGACAGGGCAATAATGAAAAGTGGAGATTCAAGCCTATGCTACAGTTCTTCATTCAGTGTGCCTTTTGTCAGCCAGAGTTAGAGCAATTCAGTTTTTAGAACCAAAACCCCCTTTAAGGTATCTTAAGTAATGTTTTAGTCTCTTAAAATTGTTGATTCCTACATATTGCTGAGATTTGAAAGCAGTGCTGCTCTAGGAAGTATTAAAAGACCTGATTTTATAGATGCAGGTTATAACTGATGCAAGGTGCACACACAGGAATTGAGGCATTTCTTCAATCAACAGCTCACAGCCACTTTTCAGCAGATAATTAAAGTCACTTGCTGACTGAGAGCTGAGTTAGGGTAACCAAATGCTCTAGGTGAGAAGTGGGTTGGAAGGAAATCCACAGTGCACAAACAAACAGCAATCACACAGCACATATCATGCCCTGGAGGCTTTCTTGCCAGTGTAAAAGCAACTTTACAAAAGCAAACATGTTTTCAAAATAAATCAGATTTGTTAAAGCTGAATATGTTTAATAAAACCACTTCAGAACATCTAGTAATTTCTGTTGCTTTGGATGGCTTGGTAAGATGGACTTCTGAAGCATTCTTTTTTCCATTCAGGATTACCAGTAATTGCTTTTATTTCATCTAGCCTAAGATGTAGCACTTGAAGAACCAGTAATACATAGATTTAATTGACAGTTTCCCAAATCATGTGGGTTTATTTTGCTCTCAGTAAAATTATTGAAAGCAATGCCATGCATACACCTTTACTTTTTGATGAAAATTCTTATTTTCTAAATTGAATTAAATTTTTTATGTGAGAATTACAGTAATGGTGCTCCATATTTCTGTTATTTAAAGGGCAGCCTCAAGGCAAAGATGAATTTTTTTGAACACTCTTTGCTTCGAGGTTTTTAAAATTATTTTCTCTCTCATTATTTACGTAATTGTCAAAGCTCAAAGCTTTAATCTTGATGCTTTATTTGTCCTGCACTGTAGCTATGTGTGGATTTACTAACAGTAGGGTTGATTAATGCTGGGTTTCTGATATGTATTCCTTTCCTTTCATCACTAATAGGATGGGGTTTTAACTCATAAGTATAATGCTGATGGATATAATGAACAGCTTAATCAGTGATTCATCTTTCATCAGTGAGGTAGTCCAGTGACTTGATGTTAATGATAATGAAGTTGCTAGTGAACCTAGAGAAAAACATTAACTGCAGTCATTAAAGGTAGCAGAACTGAATTTGGATTTTAATTCACAATGTTAGTGAATGAAACAACTTGCCAGATGTAGAAAATGCTCTTATTAGATGATATAGCCCTTCTAGAATTGTCAATGAAGGGTGTGTTTCCAGGGATGTTTTGCATGTGGACCAAATCAAATACCAACACTCTCCTAAGCAGGTATTAAAAATACCAGAAGGATATAACAGTAAATGGTGATGATTCAGTTCATGGCTTTAATTAATTTTTAATATTTCTACTGTTGGGAACACTTAAAAAAAATTAGTCATCTGTATTTCAGGAGGTGTTCAAATAACTTTAGGTAAGTAAAGATATTTGGGCTTGTAAAAGGTAAATAGTGGAATTTAAGGAAATCCTAAATTAATTCAACTTGGAAAATATGATAGAACTGAGTGGATTTGATTCTGCATTTGTGGCTGGGCAGGTGCTGTGCACAATCCTCCCACGTGGGACATGCTGGGTGAATCTCAGTGAGGAAGCAGTTTCACTCACTGAAATCCTCCTGCCATTTTGACCTTGTTCTTTGACCAAGGGAATGACCTCAGGCTCACTTGCCATGTGCTGTGGGCACAGCCCTGGTGTCCTTGGGGCACAGCCCTGGTTTCCTGGGGCACAGGGTGTCCTTTGGGCTCAGCCCTGGTGTCCATGAGCACAGCCCTGGTGTCCTTTGGGCACAGCCCTGGTGTCCTTGGGGCACAGCCCTGGTGTCCTTGGGGCACAGCCCTGGTGTCCTTGGGGCACAGCCCTGGTGTCCTTGGGGCACAGCCCTGGTGTCCTTGGGGCACAGCCCTGGTTTCCTGGGGCACAGGGTGTCCTTTGGGCTCAGCCCTGGTGTCCATGAGCACAGCCCTGGTGTCCTTGGGGCACAGCCCTGGTGTCCTTGGGGCACAGCCCTGGTGTCCTTGGGGCACAGCCCTGGTGTCCTTTGGGCACAGCCCTGGTGTCCATGGGTCACAGCCCTGGTGTCCTGGGGGCACAGCCCTGGTGTCCTGGGGGCACAGCCCTGGTCTCCATGGGCACAGCCCTGGTGTCCTGGGGGCACAGCCCTGGTGTCCTTTGTGCTCAGCCCTGGTGTCCTTGGGGAACAGCCCTGGTGTCCTGGGGGCTCAGCCCTGGTGTCCTTGGGGCACAGCCCTGGTGTCCTGGGGGCACAGCCCTGGTGTCCTTGGGGCTCAGCCCTGGTGTCCATGAGCACAGCCCTGGTGTCCATGAGCACAGCCCTGGTGTCCTTTGGGCACAGCCCTGGTGTCCTTGGGGCTCAGCCCTGGTGTCCTTGGGGCACAGCCCTGGTGTCCTTGGGGCTCAGCCCTGGTGTCCTTTGGGTTCAGCCCTGGTGTCCATGAGCACAGCCCTGGTGTCCTTTGGGCACAGCCCTGGTGTCCTTGGGGCTCAGCCCTGGTGTCCTTGGGGCACAGCCCTGGTGTCCTTGGGGCACAGCCCTGGTGTCCTTGGGGCACAGCCCTGGTGTCCTGGGGGCACAGCCCTGGTGTCCTGGGGGCACAGCCCTGGTGTCCTTGGGGCACAGCCCTGGTGTCCTTTGGGCACAGCCCTGGTGTCCTTTGTGCTCAGCCCTGGTGTCCTTGGGGCTCAGCCCTGGTGTCCTTGGGGCACAGCCCTGGTGTCCTTGGGGCACAGCCCTGGTGTCCTGGGGGCACAGCCCTGGTGTCCTGGGGGCACAGCCCTGGTGTCCTTTGGGCACAGCCCTGGTGTCCTTGGGGCTCAGCCCTGGTGTCCTTGGGGCTCAGCCCTGGTGTCCTTGGGGCACAGCCCTGGTGTCCTGGGGGCACAGCCCTGGTGTCCTTTGTGCTCAGCCCTGGTGTCCTTTGTGCTCAGCCCTGGTGTCCTTTGGGCTCAGCCCTGGTGTCCTTGGGGCACCCAGGGCTGCTAACAGGAATCTCTGCAGTTTCACAGAGGGGAGGGGAAAGATACAAATGAATGGGATTTAAGCTGCGTGCAGAAATTGGGAAATCAGCATTTCCGTGCTCCAGCAGTACTGCTTGGGCTGGATTAGGATTTTGGGGTGAGTCAGAGGCTGCTCAGCAGCCCTGGGAGCTGAGAAGGCAGCACTTTCCCAGTCTGAGGGAAACAAGGGTCTAAAAACATGAATTATGACCCAAGTGTTTCTTACCACGTATTCCTTGTCACTTCACACTTCAGAACAGGTGTTAGCCACAGTCTTCTGGCAAAATTTTATCTTTGCTAATTAAATTCTGCTCTGCTAAACTCCCCCTGTAATTTTAATTGGATTTTGCATTCCTCAATGTATGCCATAAACTGTTGTGTGAGGCTGCTTTGTGCTATTAAATGGCTGCATCTATTTTGTAGCTGGCATACTCCTTAACCCTTAATACATATAATGATAATTTGGGAAGGATTTAAAATGTATTATTTTTCGCAGCTAAAATCCATGAAATCTTCATCAGAAAAAACTCATTCTTAGTTTCCCTTATTTTTCTCAAGGGATTTTATTTGGCTAAGAACTGTGTTAGAGAATTGTCTCTAGGGAATGTACAGGTAGAATTTGCAGTGTTTCTTTCTTAAAAAAAAAAAAGCCAAAGCCCTCCTTTTTCCATGCTGCAAACTAATTTAAAAATAAAGTACTGCAGTACAAAGACTGCAAAAGAAACTAAGCTGAAAGATTATTCTCGTGAGACAGAAGTCTGGTACTGAAAACTGGTTTTCTCTATGCTTTAGACAAGTTGGCTCTTCATAAGATTATGTGTTAATTTGCACATAGCATAAATATATGGTTTAAGTGAATTTAGGTAAAAATAGAGCCATAAACACTTCTAGTCTACCAAAGGTGAAGTAAAGACAGGTTGAAAGCAAAATTGTTTCCCCTGGATTTTCCTAATGTTTTTCTGAATAATCTTCCTTTTAAAGAAGGGCCTTTCTTTGTTGCAATAGGTTTTTGCCTTTTCCAAATTTTATTTGATTTTTGCATTCCTATAATTTCGGTTCTGAAACACATCTAACCTTTCCAAACTAGAATGATTTTTCCCTTGATCACAGGTTTTTAATATGAAGGAGTCTCTAATGCAGCCTAGTGTTGTAGTGATGGTAAAAATAGCTGGAAATACCCACCCAGGATGAGCCCAACAATATTTCTGATCTCCTTTCTGTGTGAAAAACATTTTTTGGTAGATTTTCAACAGGTGTAAACCCTCAGGAGTCTATTGATAATCAACCCCATCTGAGCCACTGTCCCAGTATCATTTCCTTTCATCAAACCAAAATTCTGAGGTTCCTGAGTTACAAATCGTTCTGAAATATTGACATCCAGTAATTCTGTAGAGCATAGATGATGTAAGTGAAGCTTCTGTATTTCTGCTCACTTAAAGGATTATTCTCAACAAAGTCAGGGAAAATTCTTTTCAAAGAAGGTGTTATTGCTGGACATGCAGCTCTGATGTAAATCCATGGGAATGTTGCCATTATCATGCACAATAATTAGACATTTGTTAATGACTTCCTGTTTTACCTTTTTCTTAATATTCATTGTTATTTATATGAGATCTTTCTTGATATACTTGATATTAAAGTTATGTTTGTTTATATTCATAGCTTTATGTGTTAGGCTGTGTAATTATGCTATTTAGGGTGATTACGTTTTAAAATCTGGATATTCAGAAGGAAATATGGCATATTTTTAAGCATATTTTCAGAAAAATGGTTTTTTAGTGTTTCCTGCTCTTTTAAGTTGATTGTTTGCTAGTGTGTCAGCCTCTTTAACTGTTGGTATTATATTAGTTCCACATCTTCAGCTACCAACCTTCTTCCAAGTGCAGTGATCCTACAGAAAATGTTAACAATCTAGAGCTATTTTCTATACTTAATGGTGCATCAAATAGCTGTAATGGACAGGTCATGAATACATTTGGGTTAGTGAAGAAGACAAAAGTGCAGCACAGATATTTATTTTTTTTTAATTGTAATTAAGCTGGCAGGCTGCCTTCTCTGTGTTAAATTTCATCCAAAATCAAAACAAATAAACAAACCTTGGAAGTAAACTCAGCATTATAGTATTAGGTCTTTTAAGTGTTCTATAGATGTTGATGTATTTTATAATCTGATATTGGATGTTTTTTTACTGATGATGTCAGCCAGTAAACTGCATGGAGAGTTCAGGATGTGCCCAAGGAGGTGCAGAGGTTGTTTAAACCACCACAACTGAATGTGGAGCATCCTCTCAGAGAGCTGCTTCTCTCCAGCCTCCTGTTGCTGGGTCTGTGGTTTTCACCATGTGACCACAGGAATTTAGGTGCTCAGTTGGGGATGACCCATTCTTTATGGTCATATGCATTTCTGTTTATGGTACTCATGAGTATTTACTGTAAGTGATGGCCAGGCAGTTCCATCCAAAGGAAGAGTCTAATGGGCCTCCAGGGAGAGCTGCTCCAGTTCATCCCTTTCAGGTTTGTCCTTGGCATGTATCTGTACTGACAATTTTTAAGCAGCACTGCCTTATTATGAGTTTGTAGACCTGGAAGGTTTTTGGTTTCCTTGAAGAAAAAGTGCCCTTTGTTTTCCCTGTTGGCTTGGCAACGCTTTTGTGTTTCAATAGCTCTTGATGCTTTTAACAGCAAGAATCAGACTCAGTCTGTCTTTCTGTATCTATGTTTGGTACAGGGAAGGAAATTAAAGGATTTCTTAGATTCACCACTCTACACACAAATTGGATGATGCACAGACCTTGTGCCCAGGAAAACATTGGGTTTGCATACCTTCCATTTGTCTAACAGCTCCCTGAGGTGTTCCAAGTCAGAGGGGCAGGTAAAAGCCACTTGGAACAGGTCAGTTTTTCAGTGTTCCCACTCCTAACTTGGGACAGAATGGCATGATAAAACTCAAATGACAGAGATCACTATCTTCAAAGAGACTCAAAAGCCTCAAAGATTCATAAGACTCAAAGCCTTCCAAAGATGTTTTGTTTCACATGTGTTCTTTACTACACAAGAGCCCTTTCATTTTAAGCTTTGGACAAATAGTTTCATTATGCAATCATAGTAATAAAATATTTCCTTATAATTACTACAGTATACACATACTTGTAACATAAACAGGATACAGCAGTAATTTAATGATGCAAAGTTGGGAGCACCACAGAAAGGACAATGGTTTGATAACCATGTTTACAAGGTGGCTGTCAGATACCTGCCTCGGGGATGTTCCTGAGCCCTGACAGCTTCCTGGGCACTGAGGATGCTGCAGAGCAGAGGAGGAATCCAATTTTCATATTTATGGTAGCAGAGCTCACTGTACTTTCAGTTTCTTGCTTCTGCACTGAAGCAATGTGTTCCCTCCAAGTAGCAACTTTTCTGATTCATAAAGCCCACAGACACATACAGGATAACACTTCCAAAGGAAAGACAAAATTAGAAAATAAGAAGATAGAAGTAGATAATGGCATGTGTGATGCACATGAGCCTTGGGTTGTAAGGATAAGCTAGAAATGAATGTCACTGTGAAAGGGAAAAGGCATTTTAAATAAGGAACAGACAGGCACAGGTATGGAATACTGTAGTTTTATCTGAAAATAGTTACATTGGTGTTTTGGTCGTTTGTTTTTTGGGGTTTTTTTGCAGCTTGGAGGTGACTTTGACTCATAAGTCCCCCAAGAATGACTCTGTGCAGTTGTGTCAGGAACATTTAGTGATTATGAAGCACTGCTCATAACATATTCCATGGCTGCATGGTTTATTGTACTTTATTGTATTATTCATGTGTTTTTCTCTTCGTTTATTCTGAAGAAGGGTATTTATTTCAAAGGCACGAGAGAGGTGCAGTCCACATGGGGCTCTCAGCAAAAAGTTGTAGTTCTTTAACTTTTGTATTTGAGGCTGATTTCCTTTTATGTATGTTAAAATATTGTACTGGATTCTTCTTAATGAACATTTATATGCAGATATCCTGCTTTTCCAGCCCAAGAGGCAACCTTATGTAATACATATTTGCATATTGACACAGTTACAATACTAGAGCTAGAGCAAAACAGAATAAAAGTCAACAGGGTGTTAAAATGTGCTTGCAAGGAAAAGTCCCTTTAAAGGCTTGGCATTATCTTGTCTCAGTCACATCTACTTCATGAACTAGGCATAGCCTCGAGCAATGCCTGGAGTTGCAGCTCAGAAGAAAAGGGAGTGTTAGAAAAGTTACAGTCAATTTTGTGAACTTATAAACTTCTAAAATGTAGTAATGAAACCTAATATGGTACATCAATGCAGATCAGAGGAGAATACCAGACTCTGAGTAAAAGAGTATATTACCTATAGAGCAGGATTTAATGCAGCTTTGTGGTACATAAAAGCCAAAACTTAAACTTGACTAGGGCAAGTGGACTTTTCTAGTGAAAAAAATGTGGGATGAGGTTGCATCTGCCATGGATTTACAGAAGTAGCTGCTGAATGGTGTCTTTGAGGCTCTCAGGGTTAGTCTGCTGTGCCAGATAGATGCAGAGAGCTGAAGTAGCTTTCATTCTCCTTTGGCCTTGTCCCCATCTCCTGTTAAAACACTTCCAATTGCTGCTACCTGGTGCATACCCATCCACAACCATTAGCATCTTGTGACCCACCAGATAACTGTTCTCTGTGTTCCATTTCTAAAAGCTGGAGGGATGGGTGTCAAAAGAATTTATTCTGGCCTCTTTCAGCATCCCAGGAAAGTAGCTGGGATACTGCCAACAAACCTGTGCTGTCTTTTCTGATAGAGGTGTCACAACAGAATTTCCTGCAGGAAAGTCCTCTGAGCCTTGAGGCACACAGCTCCCACTAAGATATTTTGAGGATGTTGTTTCTGGTACCAACCAAGCTGTGTGAAGGACACAGAAATGTTACAGGACTATTGCAATTTTTAGAAAATAATGATGTAGTTCTAACAATATCATGGTCTATAATTAAAGTTCCTATAAACTTCATTCACATGGTACTGTATAAATAGTTCTCCACATCAAAGGTAGATGTAATTATCCTTGAAAATCTTGTAGATGACAGAAGACTTACCCAGATAGGAAAGAAAAAGTCCCCAAATCTATACATGTGAATGACTTTAGAAGGAACATTAATTATAGCTTGCTCATTACTAAAAGAAAATTAATTTCTACAGGTTCAGGTAAGTGTCCAAACTCAATCATTATTCTACTACATGTGTAAAAATCTCTAGGGGTTTTTACATTCTAATAAACATTTCACTCTTGGCAATAACAGGTTTTAGCATGTTCCTGCTGGACAGTCTGAGACCAGTGTTCCTAAACCTTCATAACCAGATTTTTATCTAAAAGTAGAAGGTTTTTAGATACTGTGATGTCCTTCAGGCAAAGATGGAATAATATTTCAGAATATTATCTCACACTTCTTTGCAAGCTAGCATATCATAATGAATAAATATTTTTCTAAATTGAAAAAATGGCACAGCCACAAACAGAAGGGCTTTCTTCTACAAATTGCATTTTTCTCCTTGTGGCCTTGTATTTTTAATACAGCTATGGGGTAATTAAGCAGAGTGGAGTATTAACGCAATTTTATAAAAAAGGTTAAGGTTGCCAGATGTTCATTTTTCCTCTCTTTTTTTCCCAATGTACATCAGCATTCAAAATGTAGGCTGGTAGTGGGTTGCAGGAAACTTAGAACATTTGGTCTTACATATCTAAGGTATTAAAAATTGAGCTTGTGGAGATGATGCTTTGCTGATTCATTTGTTTGGATATACCCCTCATTTCTATTTCCAGTTTCAAAAAACCAATTCTTAAATCAGACAAGAGAGCAAACGGCATGCACAGTCTTTTTGTTAACTCTTCTCTGAAATAAGCAAATTGTGAGATTCGTTTGTCTAAGAGAGAACAATATTCCATGGCCTTCATAATTTCCAGATTACATATAATTGCTTTGAACAGCAATTTTCCTATGCATAAGTTGGTTAATGTAGTCAAATGAGATAAAAGTATAGGAATCAGCTCAAATCATGAAATACAGGCTGCAGTGATGAAATTCATGCTAGGGTGCAAATATAAGTACTTGGTTTCCCTACATGATCCTTGTCCTTACTGAATGGAGAGAGGAGAAAATAATTTGTCATTTACACCCACTCACTATGGATGTACATTTTACTATAGAAGTTCTGTTCCTGAAATATGGCCTTTCAAAAGTAGAAAACAGTTGCCAGTAATTATTTTCAAAGAGCAGAAACAGTGTTTAGTTTTACACAAAGATTTGAGGGTTTAAGACATTTCCATCAATCTTCAAAAATATGTTTTCAGAATACAGTTGAAAAATTGAATATGTGTGTGTGTGTGTGTATATATATATATATATATATATAATCTCAAAGTACCAAAAATTGTTCCCTCTGCACCCATGCTGGCTATTTAATATGATCCAAAAAGAACACAGTCCTTCCTATTTGAATCATTACTTCTACATATCCCTCCTTTAAAAACACAATAAAGTTTTCATATTTGATTGTGGGGTTGATGAGATTACCTATGCAAATTTATGGACTTTTAAAAATGATCCAGTTAATATATGAGAGGCATCATTCATTTACTGAGGTGTCCAGTTGAACATTTTTAGCCATGTTCATTAAAGTATGTGCACTTCACTGCCATGCTCATTAAACTGGAGGGTTTGGGTGTGGCAGGAGGTTCAAGCAGACCTTGAGTAGTCTCTGGGCATTCCAAGTTCTCTCTTCCATGTAGATCTCCCAGTTCAGCTTTCTGGGGCTTGTGTTCTGTCTCTGATTGAGATTAAATCTTGTGAACTGGGAAAAACAATGTTTGTTTTCCTGTAAGCAATTTCTGATGCCTGTGTGATATTGAAGGTAATTTTAAAAAATTTTTTTATTTGTCTTTTTTTCATTGATTTAAATGTGGAAGCAAATAGCTATGAATTATGTCATAAAATCTTCAGACTTTAAACATAGGAAATTATTTATATTTTCACTTTGTTGATTATTCTGGAAAAAAAATGCCTTTTGCCTGCTTATACCTGATTGCACTTGTCTTTTCTCAATGGTTATTTTCACTTGAGTTCTGTTCATTTTGTGATTTAATGGCGTTGAAATAGATCACTTAAGTATTCATGTATTCATTTTTATCCTGTTTACATCAGTTCACATTTCAATAGAAATTTATTTCTGCCTAAATGTTGCTTTCCTCAGCAATGATTGGTATCATCTTCGTGGTTGCATATTGCAATTTCCTATTGCATCTTTGAAGCTCTACCATTGCAAGAAGTGAAAGTAAAGTTCTTGGGTTTTCTGTGTTTCTGACAATAAAATTGAGATTTAAAAAAAAGTTCATTGTATTAGTTTTATTAATATTGAGTTTCAGAGTTTTCTACCATAGTCTACTTTTAATTGCAAATGAAACTAAGCTTCCCCCCATCTTTTGTGTCTAGGACAGATTTGTCATGTCTCACGTAGTCACTCGTGTGTTCCAGAACTCCTTTTTTTCTGTGGTATGTGTTATAAGGAAGTAATAAACTTGAATGCACAAGTCTAACGTATACTAATCTGTTTTTTTAAATTTAAAGATTAAAGGGCTTTTTCTTCATAATTTTAGTAGTAGTGAATGTGAGAAATATGTTTAGCTCTAACTTTATATTGACAACTGTTGCCACCCATGTTTTCCTCACATATGTGCTTAATGTCACCCATGCTACACTGAAATAACCTTCAGGATGCTCCAGACTTCATCAATGTGCTGACATAATGCTGTCAACCTTATCCTCAGAAAAGGTCATCTGCTAAATGAAGTGAGGGTGTTAGGGAATACAAACTGTGGCAGAAATGGGGGATAGGATGTTTCTGTGTACTGTATAAAACATCATCTGAAGCTGTTTGTTTGCCTGCAGAAATCAGATACCTAATTTCCACAGTGATAGAAATCCCTGGATTTTAGCCATTTAAATAAATAAAGCTGAGCCAGATGTGTTGTACTTTATGGTGTTCTGGGATGTATGTAATGCATTACCATGGCACTTGGTCTGCAGGACAAAAGGATGATGGAAATGACAAGGGAAATGATGAAGAGCATCCTTGTGTGCAAGAAGTGGGAAAGATCTGAGCTCTCCCTGGAGCCCCAGAGGGAGCTTGGTTCTGATGCTGGGTCACCCTCTCTGTGCCACTCAGCCACCATGACCTTCCTGCCACCAGCAGCTTGTGTTCCACATGCTCTTGTCTCTGCTGGGTGAGGAGCTCCTGGGCTTGCAGAATCTCCACAGTGTTGAACCAACAACTTGGTTCATTCATACTGGTGGGAGTAACTGAATTTATAGAAGTGAAAAGATTGTGAGAAATTGCTGTGTTCCAGGAGATGAAAGGTTTTTGAATATTGGTGCATGGATTCGGTTCTCCCTATCTGATTCTGATCTCCCTTTCCTGGAAATATTTTAGCAGTGGAAATGTATTTATGAAAGCATTTTGCAGGAGGTGCTCTAAAGTATGAATGATTTTCAGTGAAATCATTAGGAAAAAAAAAATAAAATTAAGGAGTTCCACCAGGATACCTATTCTGTAAGTTACCAGGCTTCCTGTAATAATCAGTTTGAAATACCTACATAAAAAACTAAACTTGATCCTGCTAATATCATGGAAATCCCACTCTAAGGCCTGGAATCAATTTGGTCATTTCACTTGTTATCAAGACATTTTCTTTTTTTAAATAGCTGTATATAGTAATTACAGCATCACATTTCTGTCTCTTCCTTTGACCTACCCTACTCTGCCCAGTAAGGAGCCATTTGTACAACTTGAAGATGATTGTTTTTTGAGAATGTTGCTAATTTAATCTAAAAATCAGTTGAATTTCACTGCAGTCAGAAAATTGTACATCCTCTTTGTGTCCAAATCCTCAGAGCCTTAGGGGAAAAAGCCTTTGAAGTGGAACGTAAGAAGAATTTTAATGTTTTATGCAGAAAGACAGAATTTAGAGGGGATGAGAAAGAAACAAGTGTGATGTGCTTTTTTCCAATTGCTCTGGCACACAAACTCTGGTTTTCCTACTCACCCTTGTATCACCCCACTGGTTTCAGCACCTCATGTCTTATGTTCTCCTCAGCTTTAAACATCTCTGCAAATTCAAAGAAACACTTCTAACTTTCTCTTTCTGGCTATCTTTTTGAATGAATAAGTGAATTGAATAAGTGAAGGCTGAAGTGATGCAGTGAAACAGGTTTGAGAGATCTGAAAGGCTTCCAAATTTCAAAATATGGTTTGCATGTTACTTAGGATTTTAGAACTAATTTTTCTGTTTACTCTGTGTAAATGCAAAGCTGCTAAAGAAAATCTTGAAAAAGGAGGGAGTAGTGTTTCTATGTTTAAAACTAAATGAAATACGTAGATATTGCCACTAAAGGTATTCTACAGTCTATTTTACAAGCAGGATTAATCACTTAATTTAATATTTCTTTACAGCATTCATCTCATTTTACAGGGCCTGTAGATGTCAAGTTCTTGAATTACTCTGAAAGTCTATGACCTACATTTATATAAATTAATGTGTTATGGTTGCTAGCTTACAATATTTTATATAGTTGTAATCAGAACATTCTCCTGGGTATTGATATTATACATGAGTTCTCTCCATTTTATTTTGCGAAGCTACCATATTGTGACTGACTATGCAAAGAAAATCCATTTGATAGCAGCAGGAGAAATTAAGTAGCTTGTTACTCATTCTCTACCTATGAGGCCATAGGTTTTGTATATAGTAATGTACATTTGAATTTTTTCCCCCGAAAATTCCACGTGTATAATGCAACTCTGTTCTTCTCCACCAGGTGTAGGCTGTTCATGTAAATGGTTGTTTTTTAATAGTATTTAAGTCCAGAATCTGCTATAAACTGAGTTGTCATGTATGTTTTTTATTGGTGAGCAAAAGACAAATACCTCAGGTGATCCAAGGCGGGGTGTGCTCCCAGCTTTGCCATCTCCAGACCTACTCAGCAAAAAAATTGAAGTAGCTGAGCAGTGCTTCATCATACTGGCATGCTGTCAATGCTCAGAATCACAGATACAATCCTCTAGGTTGTAACTAGAGGAGCAGTTATTTGGATAAGCTTTAGCAGCTGGAGGTGGCATTCAGAC
Organism: Haemorhous mexicanus; assembly: GCF_027477595.1. Classification (NCBI taxonomy): domain Eukaryota; kingdom Metazoa; phylum Chordata; class Aves; order Passeriformes; family Fringillidae; genus Haemorhous; species Haemorhous mexicanus. Next base: position 11,510,750 of record NC_082355.1, on the reverse strand, counting down.
AGTTGCCAACAGGATGCTTTTGTCTCCTGGTCAGGGCTGAGGTGGCTCTCCTTAGCTCAGAGGCGATGCAGGATGTGTGCATGTAATGCTCAAACTCACACAAGCTGTTGATGGTTCAGAACAGAGAGAAGTTAGGGCATGGCCTCAGAATCCTCCCCTTTTTTTAGGCACATTTTCACTGTTTGCATGTTTATGTCATTTCCCTTTCCTCCCCAAAAAAATCAGCAACTGCCTCATGTTCAGTATCCAGGTGTTGCCATCGTGTCAGCAACGTGGAGCCCTTGAATTCCTACACTGTGCACACTGTAGATGTGTAGATGTAAAATATCTCCTGGCTGTCATGTGTAAACTGCAGCCCAGTGAGGCAGTGAATCCTGACAAATCCTGAGTTTTTCAGGAAAATCTGCTGCTTTTCTTCCGTTGTATGGTGTTTCTGATAATTGTCTTGTGTCTAAATATTTTCGTTTTCAGTCAGTAATGTTACAGCTTTCATTTTAGTTTGTTTGCATTAGAAGAATTTCCTATTTTTGACTTGTCTTGAATAGGCTGGAAAAAAAATTGGTGCTTTTATAGTTTCTATGTGAAAGGAGTTTTATTTTATGTTCTATTAGTTGTTTGTTTTTCCTCTGCAGTGCTTCGTCATCTGTCATCCCTCAATGCATACAGGATGATAAACTCCCTGTCCCTGTTAATGGGAGTTGAGAATGTTTTGCTTCTCTCAGGATTGGTGCCATATTACCAGGACAATGTATTGATTTGGGTGACTGCCAGTGTGTGATGCATGACAGAAATGAGAAATTGAACTTTCTGAACGTGAAGTAAATCGTGCTGATGATGATATATAAAGGACTGAGGGAAAAGCAATCAATCAGATGCTCTCTGCTGGCAGCAGAGCTACATACAATTTAATATATAGTAAACCAACAATTGTTTACAGTCTAAATCAAATAGTGTTCTGTGCTAAACTCATATTCTTGCAAAGGTTACTTGGAACATTTTTGGGTTGAGTATGCTTTCCTTTCTGCTTTACCAACATGTGGTGTCTGATAATTTAGAAATATTGAACTGATTCTCTTAATTCTTGTTTTTTCTTGTCAAGAGCTACAGATTGTTTTTTCTAGACTGCTTATTACTATTTTAAATTGGTTGATCTTTAAATAATTTTATCTTGTAAGTAGAGTTGTTTTGAGTCCCAGTACCTGCAGAAGGAGTTTATTATAGCCACAGGTAATTGGACTTTACTGTAAAACAACCACTAGAGACATGAATAGGCCCATTCTCTCTTTTGGCAGATGTTTTGCAGATATTAGACTTATATCCAATTATCTTTGGGTACTTTAGCAGTACACACGAGCATTCATGTGCAGATGACTGTAATATTCTTTGCTCTCCTTCTCCACACACTGAAATGAATGGGATAATTTATCCTTTTTGGAAAGACAAGTATTTTAATGAGAGCTTAAAGAGGCTTCCTGAAAGTCTCCTTATGGATAAGTCTTGTCATATTGGGTCTGTCTCAGGTTATCATTTGCCCAGTGTAAGACCCTTAAGCAGCAGGGAATTCTGCTCAGTTCTCCCCAAAGCCACCCTGAGCTGCAGAGTTTGGAATCTTCAGTTTGAACTTTGGAGTTCCCAAGGATTCCCCTCTCCTGGAGAGTTGTCAGTGTTTGCCTCGTGTTAAGGCTGTGAGAATCCAGGGAGAAGCTGAACCATGAATTCCTGGTAGAGGGTAAAGCTGAAGCATTTGGCAGTCAGCTGGAATGTTAATCCTGGAAGTCTCTTGTGTGAACCCTGCCATGATTAGACAGTTCAAGGCTAAACTGTTCATAGGCAGTTTGGCAAAAAAGTTCTTCCAACAGATATTCTAAAAAATACAACCAAATTAAAAGCCATTTGGGCTTTTATAAACTTTTTCTCTCACTCAGAGAAGTGGGATTTTTTTCCCTGCTGAAACTTATTTTGGCATTTGTTTTTTTTTCAGAAATAAAATTAAAATATAATACTGATTAATTAGCTGTGAAGTTTAACAGTTTAGTTACCTCAGAATTAAGTATGTTGCCTTGATTAATCCAAGTTCAGTAAATGGAATTAGAATCTGGAACTTGCCATTGGAGGGCAGGGTTGATGTCAGAATATCACCAAAACTTGACAATATAACAAAGATACTCCCAAAAAAGTAATATCAACTTTCCTAAACTCTCTAAGGGTGTTCTTCTATATTTTTCATAACATGAAGTGCAGTAAGTTGCTTTTACATCTCAATATCAGGTGATACAATTATTCATATTTATTTTATTTTAGACTTTATTTTATTTTAGATTTTATTTTATTTCTGTCTCTGAAAGCCTAGAGGAAGACTTGACAAATATGAAGTTGCTAGAAAGGGAAACATTAGTAAGCTGTCTGCCTCTTTTCTGAAGACAGACTTGTGACCAGGAAAGTAAAAGATTCACTAATACAAAACTCTGAAGTTGCTATCAACATACTTTAGGAATGTGTCTACCAAAACACTTTTAAAAATTGTGTGTATTAGATAGATTTTTTATAGTTGTTTCAGTGTTTTTACAGATTATTTAGTTCATGTCTTCAAACTTGCTTGCCTTCCACTAATGCTGAACCCCTGGATTCTACTTGGATTATCAAGAATTAATGATGCACAGGAGCAATTTTACAGATTCTATGCATTATTCCTTGAAATTCAGCGGTATTTGAGCACTGTAAAATGGTGTTTAGTGTGCAATTTTGACCTTTGATGTGGATGAGTACTTAAATCAAGGGGTTTATATATTTATTATCTCAATTTGCAAAAGAATCATGGTCATTATTCTGTGTTTCATTTTCAATGACAAAAATCTTGTGATTAATGCATAATGACACATTAATGAATATTGTATTTCCTGATTTTGCAATAGATTGATTTCTGATGTCTCATGGTCAGTTCTGTACACCAACTCTGGAGCATGGAACTTGGCTCAGGTGCCATTTGGGAGCCCAGCTTCCTTTCCCATGGATCTGTTTGATGACTGTGTGAACATGTGCTGTGTTCTGGGGTGTTTTGTTGGGTGGTGGGAATTTTATTTTTCTTTGGTTGATTTCTTGTGGGTGTTTTCTTTGCCACTGATGGGTGTTGCATCTGCTGCAGTGGCTTCCTACAAGGCCTCTTACAAGCCTCACT